>NC_056744.1:900413903-900556403 GCF_019279795.1 Protopterus annectens | reverse complement strand
ATAGTTGGGGGGATGCAGCCCTCCCACCTATTTTGGTTTAAATTCTGTACTTTTTGTGTTATTTTCTTCTTGTAAACGAAACTAGGTGGTGGACTTCGCCCCTCCCCAATGTGAGGGGATGCGCCCCCACCCCTCCCCCACACCCCCAACTATATATACCAACTCCAGGGTTGCACTACATTGAGGAAGGGGAGAAATCCATGTTATTTGCCTTAAAGTGTACTGAAGTACTAGTTGTCAGTCAAATGGGTTTCAGTTAAATGAAATTTCGATCAAATGAAGGTAACCCGTGTAAACATATGGTTACATGCACTTTCAGTAGCACTCACACTATGGACACACACACACCATCACATCAGACACTAACAAGCAGACAATGCTGCCCCCTATCAAACACACACACACACACACACACACACACACACATAGCTGCAAACTCCAGCTACTTACCACCACTCAAAACTGATTCCAGGAACAAAGACAATGCTTACTTCTATGTTCACCTAAATATAGAATACAGTAGCTCCCTATATAATTGTTTCAGCTTTGTATGAGTGTGTGACTGCCACTTTACCTCTGTATAGGAACCTTGCTATAACAAGACTGTTATGTACAATATGGTTCTATAGCAGTCCCTTGCAAGATTATTCTTTATTCATTTTTGCAACAGAGTGCTACGTATGTATTGTAACACAATAAGAGCACTCCGTGTGCTACGTATATATTGTAACACAATAAGAGCACTGTGTGTGCTACGTATATATTGTAACACAGTAAGAGCACTCTGTGTGCTAGGTATATATTGTAACACAGTAAGAGCACTTTGTGTGCTATGTATATATTGCAACACAGAAAGAGCATTCTGTGTGCTACATATATATTGTAATACAGTAAAAGCACTCTGTGTGCCACATATATATTATAACACAGTAAGAGCACCATGTGTGCTACATAAATATTGTAACACAGTAAGAGGACCCTGTGTGCTACAAATATATTGTAAAACAGTAAGAGCACTCTGTGTGCTATGTATATACTGTAACACAGTAAGAGCACCCTGTGTGCTACGTATATATTGTAACACAGTAAGAGCACTCTGTGTGCTATGTATATATTATAACACAGTAAGAGCACTCTGTGTGCTACGTATATATTGTAACACAATATGAGCACTGTGTGTGCTACGTATATATTGTAACACAGTAAGAGCATTCTGTGTGCTACTTATATATTGTAACACAGTAAGAGCACTCTGTGTGCTACGTATATATTATAACACAGTAAGAGCACCCTGTAAGCTACATATATATTGTAACACAGTAAGAGCACTCTGTGTACTACGAATATATTGTAAAACAGTTAGAGCAATCTGTGTGCTACATATATATTGTAACACAGTAAGAGCACTCTGTGTACTACGTACATATTGTAACAAAATAAGAGCACTGTGTGTGCTATGTATATATTGTAACACAGTAAGAGCATTCTGTGTGCTACTTATATATTGTAACACAGTAAGAGCACCCTGTAAGCTACATATATATTGTAACACAGTAAGAGCACTCTGTGTACTACGAATATATTGTAAAACAGTAAGAGCAATCTGTGTGCTACATATATATTGTAACACAGTAAGAGCACTCTGTGTGCTATGTATATATTATAACACAGTAAGAGCACTCTGTGTGCTACGTATATATTGTAACACAATAAGAGCACTCTGTGTGCTACGTATATATTGTAACACAATAAGAGCACTGTGTGTGCTACATATATATTGTAACACAGTAAGAGCATTCTGTGTGCTACGTATATATTGTAATACAGTAAGAGCACTCTGTGTGCTACGTATATATTATAACACAGTAAGAGCACCCTGTAAGCTACATATATATTGTAACACAGTAAGGGCACTCTGTGTACTACGAATATATTGTAAAACAGTAAGAGCAATCTGTGTGCTACATATATATTGTAACACAGTAAGAGCACTCTGTGTGCTACGTATATATTGTAAAACAGTAAGAGCACTCTGTGTGCTACGTATATATTGTAATACAGTAAGAGCACTCTGTGTGGTACGAATATATTTTAAAACAGTAAGAGCAATCTGTGTGCTACGTATATATTGTAACACAGTAAGAGCACTCTGTGTGCTACGTATATATTGTAAAACAGTAAGAGCACTCTGTGTGCTACGTATATATTGTAACACAGTAAGAGTACTCTGTGTGCTACGTATATATTGTAACACAGTAAGAGCACTCTGTGTGCTACGTATATATTGTAACACAGTAAGAGCACTCTGTGTGCTATGTATATATTGTAACACAGTAAGAGCACTCTGTGTGCTATGTATATATTATAACACAGTAAGAGCACCCTGTATGCTCCGTATATATTGTAATACAGTAAGAGCACCCTGTGAGCTACGTATATATTGTAAAACAATAAGATCACCCTGTGTGCTATGTAAATATTGTAACACAGTAAGAGCACTCTGTGTGCTAAGTATATATTGTATAGACAGACGGATAGTTAGACAGAAACATTCTTGGTAACAGAGAAGGGGTTCCAGAATTTGCCTATTTCATATTGTGAAAAAAGAAAATAACAATGTCAAGTCAAACATTATTATGTGTTTCTACAATGGTAGATTAAAGTTGGTCACGTCTTTTTTAGGCAATCTTTTTAAACTGTTTTTCAGTCCATTTTGTATTTTCTGAAAATATTCTTGGTACACTATTAAAGAACGTAAGTGCTTAAAAATACAAACTATGTTCAGAGCCTTGCCTGGGTAGACCATAGTGGAATTTTATTGTGTTCATTTAATTTCTGTTGGATTCTACAGCACATTTGGAGTTTTCTTAGGGATGCTAATTTAGTTTCATAATTAGCTTTAGGGAACTTTACAAGATGTCTAATTTGCTTGTTCAAGCTGTGGAGGGTGTTCTACTTCTGCTGAGACTGTTCCCTCATTCTTTGACAGCAGTTTCTTTCTCTTATTGTATAACCTATTTATGAGCTGCTGAAATTCCCTTTTACTTCCTTTATGAAAACTGAATTAAAATTTTGATTCATTAACTTCATTTTGGCCAGTCCTGTGTGATCGCTCTTTCTCCCTTTATTTCATTTTTGCTCAGCCTGCTTAGGTATGTCCCTCCCTTTCTCCTTCTGCTATATGTGTAAAAGGCCCTTTTTCCTTTTCCCGAGCCTTTCTGCAGATTCTCTTTCACCTTATGTATTTGAAGCTTTTAGTGCCTTTATTTCCCTTCTGTTAATTTCCTGATATTGTTACACTTCTTCTTTCTCTTCACCTCCCTTTCCACATCTTTATGTGTCTATCTTTTGCCTTGACTGTTAGCATCTCATTTATATGTTGCCATCTTCATTATCTCCTCTTTCTGCCTCTTCTTCAGAACTTTGTCTAAGTCCTGTATACTCTAAGTCTCACCCATCCTCTTTGCTTTTTTATATATCCTTAATTTAATCCCATCTTCTAACTCAGACTTCACCATCTCTTCATTTCTTGTTTGTAATAACAACCATTTAATCTCCATATGTTTACTGTTAAACTTCCTCTGACTATATCTTAGTATGTTATAATAATTTGTGCCTTTCTTATGTCTCTGTTTTAATTCCTCTGATTTGGAGCTTTTCTCCCCGGGCCTCTACTGAAAATGGACATATATCCAGCTAGACTAGCCCGGTCAACAAATGTAAAATAAAATAAAATAAAATAAATAAATCTCCTCAAGTCAGCATAATCCATATCACTATAAATCACACACACACATACCATGCATGCTCTTACCTCTCCCTTCTTACTGTAAAACACACAATGGCACGCCCACTATGTGTTTTTACCTAGATCTCCATGACACCCTCTGCATCTGTTAGGGTCCCATCCAGAATTCTCCACTTCCTGGTACAGCTTTGCATTAGTTGACTAAACCTCTCATAGTCCAATGACATCAAGTCACCCCTCTGCAACTTCCTCATGGAGATCAGACATTTAAGTCTTACCCTGTCAATGCAGATCTCCAAAAAGGTTGACCACCTTTATCCTACCCTACTATTGTATTCCATCGTCCAGTTTCTTATTTTCATCACCTAATGTGTCTGGAGATACAATACTGTATCAAGTGCAGCCCCAGCTCTGCTGCCCTACAAGTATTTTAATTGTCAGGGCCTTCAGTCTAGGGCCTGCCTTTGGTACAGTGCACATACCTACAATGGAGATTTCTCAGTTCTAGTTAACTGTATATGAATCAGTTCTAGTTAACTGTATATGAATATAAATAGATAAATATATAGATTGATATATACATAGACATATATATATATATATATATATATATATATATATATATATATCTATATATATATATATATATATATATATATATATATATATATAGATAAAAAATATATCTGCTGAATGGAATTAACCTTAAAAAAAACAAATGCTCCCCTGCATCTCAGGACAATGTTCCACACATCTGTTACTTACAAATTCTCTCTCAGAGGTCATATTATTTCACAAGAAAGAGGATACCCCTTCAGTTTAGTTACATTTCATAGCTATACATATGATTAATTATGGTATAGAATTCATCACTTCAAAAGTATGGGGAGAACCCACTAACCCTGCATTTTGCATTGCTCACATCATAGTGTGCCATTCCTCATCCTCTCATACCTCATATTTCATGTCCTTCTTTATGCAAGTAGCTTGTGGACCTTCATATCTCCATTCCTGGGGAATTTATATACAGGCAGCTCTAGTTGTTAACTACCTCCTATAACTTATCAAGCTTCCTCTGTACAGTCTCCTGTTTTGCACCAGTGCTTAAAGCTCCCTTATCTTCCTACTTAGACTGCTTATATTGTAAAGCAATACTACACACCGATGCTCCGATTATTTTTTTTTTATTTGTTAAATTCTGGAAGTTTTTTATCTTCTCTTCATTGCCTGAATATCTACCACTTCTTCTGCTTAAGTAGCCCTCCTCTTTTGAGGACTTTTGTACTAAGATGGAGGCTTTTCATGGAAGAAAACTAGTCTGTTTAACAGCTCAACCCCTCCTAATACCAGTCTCAAGCCACCCTCCTCTGTCCCATGCAACAACCAGTCATTATGTTCAAAAGTCATATTTTTCATCAGCAGGTTGGCTGTCAGTTCTGGGAAAACATTGTCTCCAACTCCTTTCATACTATATTTCTGTCACCTCTTGCCCCTTATTAGTGCCACTCCTAGTGTGTCCTTCAATAAGTCAGTGATACCCATATGCACCAGAACATGAACCCAGCCTTTCCTCATGATGATGAATTTGGTCACCTCCTTCTATGCCTTACTAAGTCAAAACCATGAGACTTGTTTTCTTGAAATTTGTTTTCTCCCTTATCACCTGCTGAGACTCTAAATCCTTTTGTTGATTTATAATTCAATGTCTAAAGCCTTTTTCGTGATCTCCACACTGTTTTTGTCTGCTTTATGTCCTACAGCTTGCTAGTATTTTTCATATCTGCAGACATGACCCTGGCTGTTCTTACTATCTGCTCTGCCTGATCTCTTTCCCATCTCTTCTCTTTTCTTCCCAAAACCCTCTCCATTGCTCTGCCTCTTTTGTCCTCTATCTACTTTCTGCTTGTTGTCCTAGTGGTGCTGGCTCCAGCATAGCTGCATCTGTCGCCCCCTTAATTACTTGTCTGTGTCTGCCTTTCCATATCAAGTTACTTCTCTTTATCCTCCCATTTTAGATCCACCTCCCAGTTTATCTCTGAAACTCCACTTGTTTGTACTCCTCTGATGACATATTTCAATGACTTGTCCTCTTTCTTTACCTCAGTATTTTCCACCCTATCCTGTCTACTAGCCACCTGTTGCCTCATCTGCTCTACCACAGCTCTATCTTTTCTCACTTGTCTAGCTAAACCATTGCCACCTGAAGCTCTCGTATACTCCTGTAATGTTCTACAAGTCTTCTTTAGACTTTGTGTTGCCTGTTACCCCAAAAGTTTCCAAAGCCAAACAGCTGTTCTATATCCTGAGCATATGGCAAATCCCTCTTCTATTGTAGGATATGCTGCTTCTTTCATGTTATCATATTCTTGGATCCTTCTCTTCTCCCTTTTTATTTATTTATTTATTTATTTATTTAATTGTATATAGATGTATTTTTTTATTTAGTGAATCTTATATCAGACTTATGAATTAAATATTAGATAAGTAACAAATCTAATGATATTAAGAATAGAGAACAGCCAGTTATGCTTCAACTTACAGTTTCAAATTCATATGTCAAAGTTTTAATGAGTCAGTATTTAAGAAGTACATTTATTCACATCTTTTTCTTAGAAGAAGCTCATGGATCACTGAAATACTCAATGCTGAAATAAAAGTTTCTTTCTCTGAGCAATAATGCATGATGGAGTGTGGGTATCACACTCAGGTGATCAAAGCCAACTGTAGATAATTCCTGTGATACCCACACCAAGGAGTGGATTATTGCTATTATACAATGACATTGCATAAGAGAAAAATTGCTACCTTTCTTAAATAATTTAATAATATAACAACATTTTATAAGATCATAGTTTCATAGGTGATTACTAAGCTAATGGCACAAGTGCCTTTACCTGCATAGCCAATAATACCCAGGACATGACAATATTATATCTTAATTCCCCAGATATGGGATGGGGTCCCCATTCATTTATTCATATTATTTTTAAAGAGAGCAAAAGGGACGAGCTTTGTTTTACAAAGATGGGAAGTTTATTCCATAGAACAGGTAGCCTTTGGGATATGAATCTGTCTCTCCTGCAAGTTCTGTTAAAGTCACAAATAATTTTCAGGTCCATTGAACACATAACCCTCATATAATTTTCCTTGTGAATATGCAGCATTTTCATTAGGGCTGGATCAGAGAATGCCTTGTAGGTCATGCATATGTCCCCTCTCAATAAACAATATGAGATGTAATAAAGGGACAGGGCCATTAGTTGGTCTGCATAAGACATGTCTCTTATGCTTTGTATTTTTTTAGTGAGAAATCTCTGGGAACACTCCAACTGGTGTAAGTGCCTGATTAGGTACATGCAGAAGGGAGTATTGTACTCAGTTATGGGTCTCATGAGGGCTGGGTACAATGGTATTATGAGTTCCTTTGATCTTGATACCATGCCTTTACATATAAGTTGAAGTACACAGAAGGATTTCCTCACTACCGTAGCTACTTGGTGGTCAAAGTTTAGATTACTATCTATCTGTGTTCATAGGTCCTTTACCATTGGGTCTACTTTTAGGGGTGAGCTATCAATATTATAATTTGCAGGGATATCTGATTTACTTAAGGGTATGATTATGCATTTTTAACAATTATTCTCAGACCACAGCTTTGGCACCAGTCATTTGTCATTTTAAGACCTGTTTGTAGGATGTCATCATCATTTGGGGATTCAGTGGTTGCTCCCAGCTTACAGTCATCAGCAAACTTGGTGAGCCAGAGGCCTCCACATTGGCTTTCACTTCAAAGAAATATATTACAAACAGGAGGGGCCCCAGTACTGAGCCCTGCAGGATGCCCTAATAACAGGTTTCTTATCAGAAGTGGATACACCTATCTGGACATGTGTCCTGTCAGTGAGCCAGTTGGATATCCATCTGACAATGTAGGGATTCATACCTAACGCAGTAAGTTTATCTATGATCCCCAAGTGGGGAATTGTGTCAAAAGCTTTGACAAGGTCTAAATAAGTGGAGTGTACCATTTTACCCTCATCCATGTACCTGATGACTTTCATAATAAAGGCCACCAGACTGAGCAGGCAAGACCTCTCAATGACAAAGCCAAATTAGGCCTGGTTTAGTGTTTGGAGACTTCCTATGTTGTTATTGATCAGGTCTATGATACTTCTCTCCATGGCCTTGCCGATCGGCTGGTCAAGCTTATGGATCTGTAGTTCCCTGGATCAGTTGATGGGCCCCCACTGGGCAGAGGGATGACTGTTGCAGTCCTTCATTCCACTGAGGCAATGCCTGTACATAGGCTGTGGTTAAATAGGGTTTCTAGTGGCCCTGATAGATTCTGTTTTGAACTATTTAATAAGCATCCTGGAATGTTGCCAGGCCACATGGAGGCTGTGTTTTTGGCTTTAGTGAGTGCAGTAATGACCTGCTCCTCGTAATTACCAGTAGGGAGATAGTTGTGGGTACTTCTTTGGGTGTGGTAGGAGGTGATGGGAGATTGAACTGAACTTGTCAGTCAGCAGATTTGTTATAATGTAAGGCTGGGTATAAGTGTTGCCATTCGTGATTAACTCAGCACATTGCAAAACATTTCCCCTGAGGTTATGAACATACTTAAAAAGAGCCTTATGGTTATCCTTCACCTGTAAGGCTATCTTTGCCTTATAGCTTGTTTTGGCAGATTTGGTCAGCTCTTTAATTTGTTTGTTTAGACTGGTGTCTTTTTTCACAGTTTTGTTTGCTCCTTTTTGGCTTTGGAGAAGATTTTTTTCCTTTTGCTGAATAGTGTATTTATGATAGGATCCACCAGGGTGATTTATTTTTGCCAGTAGTCATAGGTTTGACTCAGACAGGTACTGCCTCCTCTATGCAGCTATGAATGTGGTTGCAAATTGCTTTTGTGTACAGATGAGAGTGGGCCTCAGTATCGTCCAGATTTGGAGGGACTTGGAAGTTTAATAAGCTGCCACTTAGTTTGAGATAACTGGCCTTAGCATAGTTCTTAACAGGTTTAGAGTTTGATGGGAGTTCTCGGTTAGTTTTAATACTAAAGTCTGTGGTCTGAACTTACCAGGGAGGAGTTAATGCATAGGAGGGTGCAGCATGCCCCCATGTTCTTGATGTATCACTGTATCACTAGGTCTAGGATATTTGTACCTCAAGTTGGGGAGCTAACTAGTTGCTCCAGGGTGTTTGTGTTAACAAAGTCAAAAACCACTGAGCAAGTGGTTATGGGTTATATAAGTCTCCCAGTTTATGCAGGGGTAGTTAAAGTCACCCATAAGTATGGTGGTATGCTGAATGTTAACAGATTACAGTAGGTTTGGGTATGAGGTGTAGTTTTCTAGACTCAGGGGATCTGTAGCTAGCAAGGATATAATAGGTGGTTACACCTTTGGTTAGCTGGGCATGGAGCAGCTCAAGCAAGTCATGTTGCTGGACCAGTCTAGTAGTGTACTTGTCCTTTATGAACACTGAAACACCACCTCCCTTTGTTTTATCCTGAGCTGAGGGGGATCTAAAATGTATGAAAGGCAATTGTAGCCTTTGATAGCCAGGATGCTCTCCATGGTTCTGAACCATATTTCCGTGACTACACATATGTCTGCATTCTCCAAGGTAAGGAGTGCTTCCAGGGAGTGCAGCTTTTTATTTAAACTTCTAGCACTGAGCAGCAGTACCTTTAGGTAGTCATGAGTGTTTTTTGTTATGTTGGAGGGTTCAACAACTTAGCATGTCCTAAAAATGTACCATGGGATAGATAAAGTTTTTGCCAGTATCCAAAAGCCAAGTGGTGACAAGTGCAAACTATTTCTGGTAGGCCGTTGTGGTTTCTTATTTATGTCTCTCCAGGCTGATAGATATTAGATCGCCATGCTGTGACACCAAAACCTAGCATCATCTTAGGTGATGGCAGGATGCTACTCAAAGCTAGATTCATACCTGCCTGGGACACGTATTCAGAGAGCTCCATAATGTTTCTCTTCATATAGGCCAGTGAATTATATCTTAGGTTGTTTTCGCCCACATGGACTATGTCCATGTCACACTGGCACTTGTGGTTTAAAGACCTAAGGGCATACGTGATCTGGCAGGTCCTGCCTCCAGGCAGACAGCTCACTGAGATCTTCTCCTTGTTTAGCCGGGTAAGGGTAACATCAGTATGTCTTGCAATGGTATCTCCAATAGTTAGAATGTTTGCCTGTGTGGTGTGTTGGTTTATGGGCTTGGAAGCAGGGCTAATATGGTTTTCAGAGTTATTTGTTGTGTGAGGTGCTGTCTTTTTTGAGTGTGTGCAAGGCCACTGAGAGATGCTTTTAGGAGGTCTTGAAGGTTTGGGTAGATTACAACTGGGTACTTCATCATATGTGAGACTATGTGTTGTTAGTGAGTGTTTTGGGGGCAACACTGACAACCTGGTTTGCATTTTTTGTGTGTGTATGTGAGAGCTTTGCTCCAATAACATTGTGTATCTACATCTCTCACTCTGTATTTGTCTGTTCTAAATTTAAATGGTTGTCAGTGAACATGAGGCAGTTACTACACTGCATCAGGATGCCCATATCCACCTGGCCAGAAACAGAGATAACAGGGACGTGACTATCAATTATAGCCGATCCTTACTAGATGGGAAGGATTAGAGGAGAGTCACTTAAAGGTCTAAGTTAGAGTGTTTAGTAATATACTGTTAGATGACCTGCAATGGTGCTGCCTTCTATGCAAATGGGTAGCTCTTTCAGCAGCTATGAATAGTGGGAGACTATGCAGAGCATTTCACATAGAAGATTTTAAACTGGAAAGGTTTGCTTATATACAAGGCACAGGTAACAAGAGGATTTTGTACCACCAGGATGAAATATTTTTACACAGTTAAGCCCTCAGGCCAATCAGATAAATACAAAATAATGTTGGAAAAACTTGTAGAGCACTTTGTTGTAAGATATATGAACATTTGTATGCAATAAGCTGTTGTGAGCTACAACAGAATGGCATTAAACCTACTGATCCCAAGAATATTGCCAATATCCTGGCATATCGATTTAGTGCCAACTTCACCCCCCTGTCACCCCGTAAATGGCCCATCTCAATACCAAAAGATTGCCAAATTCCAGTAATCACGGCCACACAGGTAGATACTGCACTCTCCAAAGCTAAGAATACAGCATCTATAGGATCAGATAACATCCTGGGCTGTGTATTACATGAACTATAAAATGAACTGGCACCTCACCTAAGTCTCATGTTTAATCATAGCCTCACCTCAGGCTTTGTGCCCACTAAGTGGTGCACAGATACAGTTATCCCACTCCACAAGGGGATATCAACCTTGGATCCCGGGAACTACCGTCCTATCAGTCTGACGAGCCTGATCTGCAAGGGCATGGAACACATTATCATGGAACTTATAAACAAAGACATTGGCAACCTTCAAACACTGGACTCCACCCAGTTTGGGTTAGTGAAGGGCTGATCTTGTCTCCTGAACCTGATTGACTTCTTTGAATAGTCTCCAGAGCTGTGAACGAGGGTAAGGCAGTCCACACAGCCTATCTGGACCTTGCCAAGGCCTTCGACACCATCCCCAACTCTGGAATCATAGATAAACTTACTAAGCTGGGCATTAATCCCTACGTCATTCGATGGGTTACCAACTGGCTTACTGACAGAACCCACACTGTAAAAGTAGCCAACTCCAAATCCAGCTCCAGACAAGTGACAAGTGGAGTACCTCAGGGTTCAGTCCTGGGATATCTCTTGTTTGGCATCTACTTCTCTGAAGTACAGACCAACACTAAGGGACTCTGGCTAACAAAGTTCGCAGATGACTTCAAACTGGGAGCCATTATTGAATCCCCAAATTATGTGGATATTCTACAAAAGGGCCTTACAAAAACAGATGTTTGGTGCCAGAGCCATGGGCTCAAGCTTAATGCCAATAAATGTATAGTTATCCCCTTTGGGAAAAAACATGTACCCATGAATTACCACACAGGTGGCAGTACACTAAACACCAAAAGTGTGATGAGAGACTTAGGGACACAGGTGGACAGTGGTCTCACCTTCGATAACCACATCACCACAACAGTCAGGAAATCCTTCTATGTGGCACACCTCATCACTAAGGGCTTTTCATCCAGAAAAAAAGAGGTCATTGTCCCACTGTACTCATCCCTCATTAGACCCATTATAGAATACAATGCCCCGTTTGGTATGTAACTCACAAGACATCTGCAACAGCTAGAAAAGCTGCAGAAATACCTCACTAAAAGAATCACAGGCCTAAAGCAGATGCCCTATGCTGACCGTCTAAAAAAACTCCAGCTATACTCTGTGGCATATCATCTACTCAGAGGTGATCTCTGCTTAACACACAAGGCCATGTCAAACCCTGAGCTGATGGACATGCTCCACTTAAAGAAATCCCAATCCATCATTGCCACATGCTCCAGGGATCTAAACCTTGTCATTCAAATGAACAAAACATGCTGGAGGGATAGGTTCCTGACCCAGAGACTCCACAGACTTTGGAATAGACTGCCCATACATGTCAAGTAGAGCGCCTCCTTGGCCCTCTTCAGAAGAAACCTTGATGATTGGATGGAAGATAAGAAATTCACCCTGGGGATCATGTCAGTCGCCCTGCTAGACAGGGGTCCAGTGAAGTAAATATTGTAGGAAGAAATATCCAGGGAATTGTTATGGCTACGCTTTTATAGGCCCTAGGGTCGATAGCCTAGTACCAACCTATGAATATATGAACATATAAGGACTAGAGATGAGAAAAATGTCCTAATTAAACATTACAATAATGGCAGTTGCTAAATGGATTTTAAAGTTGTTTTAGATCAAATTACAAATTCAGATACAATTCTTGATGCTGAAGATGAGTTAGACTCGGGGGAATATGTATGTCAAATTACGTTAGATGCATATTACCCTCCAGGTCTGAATGATAAAGAAATGTTAGAGGTTTTTTTAAGGAGGAAGAAAATTAAACACTAATTGATGTCTAATTAAGTTAACTGTATAAATGTGAGGTTTGTCTTTTGGACCATTCAGTCTGAAAACGTCTTGAGAAGAGATGAAAGCACTTACTGGGTGTTGATTTAATAAATTACTTTGGATTTTATTTGAGTCATTTTATTTAGTTTAATAAATACACAATAAGCCTTCGACCATCACTTCCCAACTCAGATGGTTTGAGTAAGTCCTCTGCTCTCACCAGAGTGCAGAAAAAATCTTAATGGAAAACAAAGTGATTTTGAGGTCAAGTGCAGTAACAAATGCTTTACAACAAAAGGCAGAACTCCTGTAGTATCAGGAATACTTTAGTGTTCTTCCACCTCCTATGGTGATTCCTGGTGACCTACACATGCATACGTCACATACACCCTGTAGCGTGACTGTGGTTTGTCTCCCTCATTTAGTGTTTTTATTTATTTATTTATTTTTTTTGAGAAAAGATACTAAGAGGGGCAAAAGACAGAATGAACCATCTGTAACATCTGTGAGTTGTCTTAACATGTGGCATTATTGAATAATAAAACTCTTCAGTGATATACCAGATAATCAAAAATGTTGTGTGCTGCAGGGTAAAGATACAAAGAAAATGAGGGAGGCTCTGCAAATGTCAGAAAACTTGAGAGATTTGGTTACTGGTAAACATATCCTGTGAAAGCTTTTGTAGAAATTTGCTGATATTCCTTAAATTTTTGCCCTGTCTCACATAGCATGTTTTTCAACTAAATGAGTATATTCCAATAGAAAGTTGGATGCTTAAGAAGTTCAGCAGCCAGACTACTTTCCACATGGATATGCTGATTTTACATTGGGCATACTGACTGAACTGCCCAGTTAGAATGCACCTTTTAATGGCAATCAGCCTTTATTGTTTAATTAGCCATAGATATTTGTTTCATTGACTGTTAGTTGCATGAAGGGGTTGATTCATTCCAGACCATTTCAAGACATGACCCAGACTAAAGACAAGCATGCAAAAGACAAAAAGACAAAAATGTGAACTAAGGTTTTACTGAGAATTATAAAGTTTAACGTATAAACAGTCACCAATTTAGATAGCATAGGACTGCAAAGATATATCACACATATTATTTCAGTTATGTAGAATAAATAAATACATAACTAAATGAGTAATTAAATAAGAGATAAATATGACAGTGCTCACCTGTACACAGAACAGTTGAATCATCCATCTTAGTTTGGCTATATACCTTTCCTTTTTTTTGGTTCCTTGACAGTAATACAGTATATCAAAACTCACCACTGACAATACTGACCACTGAACTTTGAATTCTAATAAAATGATAAAAACTGAAAATTGTAAGATATTTAATATATTTTTTCAGGGTTCTTCATGCAGCCCATAGGAGGTCTATGTACTCTTCCGTTTAACAGTTATTTATACTTACTCCAAAATGTCTGTTCCTCAAGGGAAGGGGAATTCTCTGAGATGCTAGCATATTAATCATATTATATATTTAACACTACTCATACCTTTACTTTTTCCGTGTCACGTGTTACTTTACTAAATTTATGTCTCACTCTTATTTTTTTTATCATTTCTTAGATTCCCAATGCTCAGCTGTGATTTTATTAACTAGCAGGATATTAGCACTGATGGACTTACCCAAATCTGTAACTCATCTTCTTCATATTTATAGGCACATTGAACAACCAGACTATACCAATATTCGCAAATAACACTTTGCAAATGCAATCGCTTTTTGAAGTAGCTTTATGAAAATCTGTGTACCAGTTGCAGCTAATTTTATTACAGAAAACAATAAGCCTTGATATGCTGAATCTCTTACAGCATGGAAATGCACTAGCCTTCTTCTCCTTTATGTCATGTAAAATAACAGCTATATTTTAAATGTTAACTATCAAATGTCACATCTAGTTATTTTATACAGCAATGTTACTGTCTAGATAAATGCTATACATCAGTAGGTATGTCATCAGATTCTTGTGTCTGTTTTAAGTAACCACTGTACCTTAGCTGTGCTTGACTTCTGTCACAGAGTAAAGTAATGAATCTCTCAGCTTCATCTTCGTGTCCCCAAAAGCTGTCATCTGAATCACTGAGAAATCTTATCTGGAGGCCTGCCCCAAGTAAGTTAGCCTGCTTTTCAGCTACAGTAAGAAGAGATAATGAACAGAAAGCTTTAACACGCTCTAACTTATTCAAGGATTGCAGAATAAGTTAATGTAATAAAAAATCTAAAATGGCAGAACTAAATAAGAATCTAAGGGGTCCGTTTGCCTTGTACCACATATTACTTTGTAAGAGTGAGTAGGCTAGTTTTGGAAGGGGAGTGAGTACACTCAGGGCAGCAGGTGACCGAGACTCTAAATAACACACACAAGCTAGGGTTTTTGTATTTAAAGAGCTGTTGAAATCAATCTAATGTATTTCTTTGCAATTTAGAGTCCTTATTTTGTGCAAGTAGCAGCTGTACATCATTACTGTTATAGAGTTATAAAAGTTCAGTGCCTTATTCTTCAGTGACTCCAGGCAGAGGCTAGATTAGTAGGGCTGGATTACCCCAAGAACCCACCTCCCTGTAGAAAACCTGAAACAGAGGTCTTAAAGTACATTTATCATCAGGAGTTTTGAGAAACTTTGCAAGTGATTTATGTGACAATATGTTTTATTTGGGTAGTTCACCTTAGGAACAACAAAAACTTTGTTGAAAATCCAGTAGGTTGTAAAACAGTGTTCAGTAATTCGACAGCAGTAAAATGTGTATGGGGAAACAGATGGGGGAAAATAAGCAATGCAAACAAGCAGTAAGACAAAAACTCCATTCCTTATTCTTTTGGCTTTTCCCGGTTAGGGGTTGGCACAGTGGAACTCCGGTCTGCTAATGACTGTCAGTAGATTTTTATGGTGCCAAGGTGCCAGCCCAACCTTCAACAAAGGCACGCCCATTCACACATGTCTTTTGAACGCCACTTGACCACAGGGAGGACATGCAAACTCCACACAGGAGGCGCTCCAGCCAAGAATCAAACGGGAGAACCTCTTGCTTTGAGGCAACAATGCTACAGCTGCACCACCGCGGCTTGTAAACTCCATTCCTTATTATACACTTAAATTCTTAAATTTATTAAATTTAATTCTTAAATTATGTCAATTATAACTGTGAAGAGGAGTTTGCAGCTTGTAAAATCCATTCCTTATTATACACTTAAATTCTTAAATTTATTAAATTTAATTCTTAAATTATGTCAATTATAACTGTGAAGAGGAGTTTAAATGCATAAACAGATGGAATGAATGAATAGTTTATGTACTACAGAACATTTATATTCATTGGATAAGGTTAGCAAAACACATTAAATATAAAGCTTTTGCCACGATTAAATGAACTATTCCACTGCAATAATAAGTCTGTTACAATACAGCACAAGTGTAAAAACAGTTATGGAGAGCACTTCTCATCCATAAATGCTAACATATGCAGTAAGAAATGCAGGGCTCCCCAACATTAGACTCCCAGCACAAATATACAGTTAGGTAAATGGGTTGGTTGTAGGTGTAGCATTCAAAGGAAATAATGCAACAGGGAAAAAGTTTAATATCACAATATAGTGGCTGAATTTGAGGTTAATGAAAAAATCAACAGTAAAAAAAAAGCTATTTGCTCCACTTGCATTTCAGGTAACACTAAGTAACTCTACTGCATTTGGAATAGTTTAGTACCTCGTCCTGATGAAACTGGAAAAATGGCAAGAATCATATGACTCTGCATTAATAGCAGTTCCTACTAAACTGAGTGCATGTCAACAGAAGGAAACAACGCAAGGTCTTAAAAGAAAACTTGCAAACATCTTCTATACCCACAAGCAATGTTATACTGCAGGTGAAAAGGTTCACCCTAAACAGCACTTTTCATAATGCAGTTTAACAAATCCCTTCAGCAAACTTTGGAGATCTTCACAGAAAAGAGACATACACTGAGAACCTGTTAAATAAATTAAATAGTGACTCGAGCAGTAAGTCCTTCTTGATAGCAGTCAGTAACTCATCATTGTAAAACCAGATGACAGATTCCAGTGAAATAAGAGGAGTGATTATCAACACTCGATTTGCCAGCAGCATTAGAGTTACAATTTGCAGAGCAAATTATTAAATACCTCAACATGCTTTACATATGTGTTTGTGGAAGAGAAAATCTGAAATTCCTTGTTGTATTCTGTCCACTGAGTTATGCAGGAATATATCTGAAAGCGTCTGTGGATTTCCTCCTCTCAGTCTTCCCAGGTCACCTTGCTGGTTAATGCTCAGTAATAATTTTTAATATGCTATCCCCTCCTAATGTCTCCTGGCTTATCTGACCAACCTCAATGCCCGTGCTTATTTGTTTCCTTATGGGGAAAGAGACACTTATGGGTCATTCATCACAAGTGACTCTCTTTACATCTTTATATGGCCTAACTGGGTTTATATGACTTTACTGAGTTTTCAGAAACTCAAAATTCATATGGTTAAGACCATATGATCAAGTTTCCAAAAACTTGAAATAAAGAAATCTAAGTTTTTGGAGGGGGTAAGCCCCACTGCCCTCCACATTCCCTGCAAATTGTATATACTAAATCCGAGATCACACTACAGTGGGGAACAGAGTAAATTCCCCAATCCCTACTATACTATGATCCACATAGAACTGCTTCAAATGGGAATTTACCCTTTTCCCCACTGTAGTGCAATCTCAGGCTTGCCCCCCCCCCCTTCCCGGCAAAAAACATAGATTTTTTTTTTGTTTCAAGTTTCTGAAAACTTGATGAAGTAACCCAAACCCGACCTAACCACAGCTTCTGGTGACTGAAAGACTTACCCACTTAAGCAATTACCTGCTACAATTTCCTCCATGTGTGTTTATGCTCCCACATCTACACCATAAAGGCTATTGCATGAATGCAGCTTGACAGACAAAAGGACTTGTCTCAGATCTACATAATCAATGGGCTGCACAAAGTCTGTCCATCCTCGACCACCTCTGTGGACTGCAGTGGACCATGTTAATCCATCCTCCTACAAAGGGCTAGCTGGCATTATGTATTCACACCCAGCTCCCTCTGCTAGCTTCTTCGCTGCCCTGGCAATAAGTGATTGTATTACACCATGCTACTTGCACCTCTGCTGCAGATCCAGCAGATTTGCAGTGACTTTAACAACTGGATACATGATGAAACTTCCAAACTTACATTCCAGCAACTGCAGAAGGGACTGTCCTTTGTTCAGGAGGTTTCCTGCACTACTCATTTTAGAGGCCATACATTGAACATAGTCTTATCCCTAAGAGTGTCTGTATCAGTCTTGTTGATGAATCCAGACTCATACCTGACCTCTGTCTGATACTCTTCAGTATATGACTTTTTCGAATTTAGTCACAAGATATTAAACTAATGCAATATAAGGATCTGAAGAACATCTTGTGTAGTTTTTTTTACCCTTACAAGATCACCTCAGTACAGAAATTGATCCAAGGTCACTGTTGCTGATTTATAATCAGACCATTATGTGTACTCTTCATCAGCTCACTCTTCTTCATATTCATTCCCAAACAGTAATATGATCATGATCTTGCATTACAGACAGTTGGACACACAATGGAGTACAGACATAGACGGAATTGCCTTCTGTTCTATAGTCAAGCCTGACTCATGTATTCATTATTCTGAGTACCAAATAAAATCTCAAAGAAAATGGTATAATTTATGACAAAAGTTCTATGCTGCATGTGATTGCCTAGCCATGCTATTCCATGCAGTTGACAATATTTGTGCTCCAGCCTACCTTTCTACCTGAAGTGCTTTTTCATTAGCCAGTTATGATGCAACTGCTTGCTTCTCTATAGGCAAGGTGCCTTTGGTTACATGTCCCTTACCCAAGTGTACTCCAGTGAGTATAGTGATGTGTCATTTGTGAAATTTTTAGAGTTTTGTTGGGCAGAATTTAACTATATTTGCTATGATAGTTTCAGTTTTCCAGCCCAAAAATGTTGGATGGACTGTGGATCTTCTGTGCTTAGGTCATCTTCCTTGGAACCCTTAAATCAAATTACTTTTCAGATTATCAGGTCTTCTTTGAAGATAGCATATTTCTAGCTTGTTTGTAAAGAGGCCATAATCACTTCAACCATCAAGAAACTCTCTCTAGATCCTGGCAATCTGCTAATTACCATCCAGACTCTAACTTTTCCTTTCAAGTTCTTGAGAACGTTGTTTATTATGCTTGTATAGCTATCTAACCTTACACAATCACATTGCTCCTCTCCAGTCCAGTTTGAGATCTAAGCGCAGTACTGGGACTGCAATGATTAGAGTTGTTGTTAGTGACCTGTTGGTGGTTGAACATCAATGGCTGCACTCCATGCTGCTCATCCATGAACTATCTCAGCATATTATATGGCGGAGTACGGCACTCTGCCTATAAATTTGTGTACCCACTGAGGACTTAGCTTCCACTAATTCGCCTCTTATTTTTCAGAATGTTCCTAGAGTCAAATTTCTGGAATTTTTTTTTCTGAAGCTGTTCCATGGGGCTCAAAGCTGCCTCTGTCATTTTTCACTGAGTAAACGCCACCTGTGGAGAGCTCATTGTCAGGAAAGGTTTGTAGTACCATTGTTATGTTCATGGCATCCCATATGCCTATCTTTATCTCAGGAATAAATATTGGATTCTGTTATTATAAAAGTCCAGTTACAGAAAGAAGGGGTTTGAGTCCCACCACTGCCACTGTTGTCAAAATCTAATGAGCAGGGAGTATGGTCTTCAGATCCTTTCTACTGCCAACAGATAAATTTTATAGCTACCAGGGGTATGGTCTCTTAAGGTGCCCTACTAGTACTAAATAAAGTATAAAAAGGCATATAAGCATGGATCACTAAATAACTCACTAAATACAATTTGGCCACAAAAGCATAAATGGGATATGCACTGTTGTCCTGGCTATGGTCCTTTACTATCAACACCTAAGAACAGACTACCAGTTGAACATCCAAACGATCAGTGTCTTTGGCCTAACACCCAGTCCTCTTTCTCACCTCTTTCTCTCACTTGCTGAAAGTAACTGTACTTTGAATTAATTTTTTCCAGTCACACACACCCACTCATGTACATATGCAACTAATCACACAGACACACACACAGGCACAGACACACACACACTCACACATGCCTACGTGACTTCATGCAAGTTCACTACATTTTCATGCATTTATGAGGAAAGGCAGGTAATATTTTCAGACTCTACAGCATTCTGCCCTGTTCTAAACTGCCACCATCCTGATTATCTGAGAGAGGAACTACTAGTTACTGTGCTGCTGATGATTATTAGCCAAATAATTCTGAAAACAAATGGTAGTGCATAGCAGAACTGTTGGAGTCATCAGTTTCTCACCACTGATTAATAAATACCCTCTTATCAATTAATAATTAAGTAATAGGTGATCAGCCATGAGCTTTTTAAAAGTAAATAATTAAAATCATTTACTTATAAAATAATGGTATGAGCAGTCTGGCTAATGGTTCATTATGTAGAAAAATTATAAAATTGCACAAAAACCCAAAAAAGAATCACTTTGAACAAATGACTTACCAGAAAGAAAACAGTTTATTTGCAGACACAGACACACACACACACACACACACACACACACACACACACACACACACACACACACACACACACACACACACACATATGCACATGTGCACATGGATTCTCACATTTGCATGATGTTTGAGGAAAGGCTGGTAATATTTTCACACTCTAGAGCATTCTGTCCTGGTGGGTGGCTGCAGTGGTGCAGCAGTTAGCATTGCCACCTCACACCAAGAAGTTCTCTAGTTCAATCCTCGGCTGGGGTGCCTTCTGTGCGGAGTCTGCATGTCCTCCCTGTGGTTGTGTGCATTTCCTCTTGGTGCTCCAGTTTCCTCCCACATCCCAAAGACATGCTGTAGGTGCATTGAACACTATAAATTGGCCCTAGGCATCAGTGCATGTGTCTGCCTTCTGTGGAAGGTTGGGTGATGGGCTGGCATCTCAACACTGTAAAACTCCACTGCCAGTCATGAGCGGACAGGTGATCCACTGTGGCGACCCCTAACCATGAAAAGCCAAAAGAAGAAGAAGAGCATTCTATCCTGGTCTAAGCAAGTAAACTGTCACCATCCCTGATTACCTGATTGAGGAACTACTAGTGACTGTCCACGGTTGTTAATTAGCTAAATAATTATGAACAAAAATAAAAGTGTGTATCAGAGCTGTTTGGTCAGTTAGAGGTGGGTGCCAGCAGTTTGTCAACATTGAGCAATAAATACCCTCTGATCAATTAATAAATAAGCAATAGATAATCAGCCCCAAGCTTTTTAAAAGTGCATAATTTAAATATTTTATTTATAAAAGAATGAGATAATCAGTACAACTAACAGTTAAATATGCACAGAAATATAAAACTGCCCCCCCACACACACACACACAAAAACAGAAATATTGCTTATATGTGCTTTCCATTTTTGACTGCTCATTTGATTAATATATTTTCTGTAGAGAAACCAGATATGCAGTTAAGCCAAGATTCACATTTACTTAATAATAAGATATTTTGTCTATTCTTGACAAGGTATCACCTATTTAACTGTGCTTTTTACATCTGTTTAGCTTCCAGACCTGGGAATACTCACAGATTTTATAATTCCAGTGCCCATTTCACATTTCTGCTCTGCTTTTATATCTTGTGTATATTTGCTGTATTTCCCAGCATAAGGCAGTTACAAACTTTATATCTTTTCTTATACATTTCATGCTGCTGAAAAGTATGCATTGCAAATTCAGCCAAGTTTTGAGTTTACCTGATAACGGTTTTATAAAGTTTAAATGCAGCAAACAAATTCATTATGGTTTTATTTTGAAAACAGTGGCAAATTTATTCTGGCATATCACATCTACATTTCACTCTTTGATTTTGACTTATAGCATAGAGTTAACAAGTTAAACTCTACAACCGATAAGCTGCCCTTGCAATGGAACACAATAAGAAGCTTCATACTCTTCGTCATTATTTGTTGTGGAGCATCTGGACTTTGTACTTCGAGTTAGCGATCTCCAATTTCCTCCTGATATTGCACTAAGGTACAGGGACCAAATGTCATGAATTATGCAGTCATCATACTTTTATTGCAGGAATACCTCATGGATAATGTGCATTATCACTCAGGAAGACCTCACTACCATCATACATGTACTGTTTTATTTCACCCTTCATTATAGCAAGTCTCTGGACCTGGGGTTCCTAGACTGCAATCTTGACAAACTGCAATGGGTCCCAAACTCTGCCACCAGAATAATGAGTGATTTTATCAATGTAGTTTTATGGAGGGGGCAAACATTTGACAACATTAACAGAACATTGGTGATCCAGAAGGAAGCAGAATGTAAGAAAATACCACTGTTGTTGGTGGGTCTTGATGCAGAGAAAGCATTTGACAGGGTAAGCTGGGATTTTATGAGCAGAGCAATGGAAGCATTTGCATTCTCTGATAAAATTATAAGGTGGATTAGGAGGATATATAAGGGATCAAAGGCAAAAATTAAAGTGGGTGAGTTCCTCTCTGATAATTTTGGTTTGAGCAGAGGAACCAGGCAGGGGTGCCCTCTTTCCCCTTTGTTATTTGCATTGTATTTAGAATCATTAGCAAAGAAAATATGGGACTCAGAAATTCAAGGATATAATGGGTATGGTAGTCAATAAAAGCTGGCACTAGTTGCAGATGATATTATTTTATACACAGTAAAGGACATTTCAGTATTGTGGAATATTTTGAGACAGTTTCAAATCCTTTTGGGAGACAAAATTAATGGAGCTAAAAACAAAGGCAATAACCGTAAATTATGTATCTGCATACAAATTGGTTCAGCAATATCTATATTTATGGGACATAATAAAATGAAATACTTAGGAGTATGGATTAAAAAGGATTCTGATATGGCAGCTAAGGATATGTGGGAAGAGACTAAATAATAAAACAAAACTTGAGAAACTGGAAGCCCAGCCAAAAAGGTACCCTGGGTTTTGCCACCCAAGAAAATTATTTTCCTGTGCCACTGTCAAGCAGAGCCACAGAGGTGATCCCTGGGGTGAATTTCCTATTTCCCATCCAATCATCAAGATTTTTCTTGAAGAGTGCTAATGAGGAGCTTTGTTTGATATAGATAGGTAGTTTATTCCAGAGTATGGAAAGTCCCTGGGACAGGAATCTATCCCTCCGGCATGTTCTGTTTATTGTGGTGACAAGGTTTAGGTCCCTAGAGCATGTATCTCGGAGGGATTGGAATTTTTTTAAGTGGAGCATGTCCAACAGCTCTGGGTTTGACATAGCTTTGTATTTTAGGCAGAGATCACCTCTGAGTAGGCGATATGCGACAGAGTAAAGATGGAGGTTTTTGAGATGGTCTGCATAGGGCATCTGTTTGAAGCCAGTAATCCTCTTTGTGAGGTATTTCTGTGGCCTTTCCAGTTGTTGTAGATGTCTTGTGAGGTACATACCAAAAGGGGCGTTGTACTCTATAATAGGTCTAATGAGTGATGCGTAGAGGGGGAACAATGACCTCTTTTTTTCTGGATGAGAAATGTTTTCTGATGACATGTGCCATGTAGAAGGATTTCCTGACTACTGTGGTGATGTGATTATCAAAGGAGAGACTACTGTCCACCTGTGTCCCAAGGTCTCTTATCACACTTTCGGTGTTAAGTATACTACCGCCTATGTTGTAGTTCATGGGTACAGAGTTTTTACCAAAGGGGATGACAATGCACTTTTTGGCATTGAGCTTGAGGCCATGGCTTTGACACCAGGCATCTGTCTCAGTGAGGCCCTTTTGTAGGATGTCCATATTGTTAGGAGTTTCTACTATGGCTCCTAGTTTGCAGTTATCTGCGAACTTCATTAGCCAAAGACCTTCTGTGTTAGCCTGTACTTCAGAGAAGTAGATACCAAACAGGAAAGTACCCAGGACTGAACCCTGTGGTACTCCACTTGTCACTGGTCTGAAGTCGGATTTGGAGTCTGCTACTTTCACAGTGTGGGTTCTGTCATTGAGCCAGTTGGCAACCCATCTTGTGACATAGGGATTTATACCTAGTTTAGTGTGTTTATCTATAATTCCAGAGTGGGGGATGGTGTCAAAAGCCTTGGCAAGATCTAGATAGGCTGTGTGAACCACCTTACCCTTGTCTACGGCATTGGTGACTGCTTCAAAGAAGTCTATTAGGTTTAGGAGTCATGATCTGCCTTTTACAAACCGAACTGGGTGGGATCCAGTGTTTGGAGATTACCAATGTCTTTGTTTATAAGTTCCATGATGATACGTTCCATGGTCTTGCAGACCAGGCTGGTCAAGCTAATGGAGCGGTAGTTCCCAGGGTCCTGGTGGCTCCCCCCTTGTGGAGTGGGATAACCGTTGCTGTGTGCCATTCAGCAGGCACAAAGCCTGAGGTGAGACTATGATTGAACATGGTACTTAGGTGGGGTGCCAGTTTGTTCTGTAGTTTGTGTAGAACGCAGCCTGGGATGTTGTCTGGTCCCATGGATGCTGTGTTCTTGGCTTTGGAAAGTGTGGTTTTTACCTGTACAGCCATGATTACAGGAACTTTGCATTCTTCCGGTATAGAGATGGGCTCTTTAGGGGGTGAGAGGGGGGTAAAGTTAGCAATGAACCTATCTGCCAGGATGTTGGCAATATCAGTTGGGTCTGTATATTTAGTGCCATTGTGCTGTAACTCAGAGCAGATCTGAGTGTTGCCATTGAGATTCTTGACATAGCTATAGAATGTTTTGTGGTTGTCTTTAGAATCAGTGGCAATTTTGTTTTCATAACTAGCTTTGGAGGATTTTATCAGGGATCGCAGCTTCTTACTGAGGCTGACCAGGGAGCTCCTCCACTTGTGGGATTTTACTCTCTTTGGCAAGAGTTTCTTCCTTCTGTTGTACAGTTTGTTTATGGCAGGGGACCACCAGATTGGCTTCCTTTTTTTGGAGGATAGCATCTTGGTTCTGTTTGGGATAGCACGATCCATGCACTCATGTAAGTGCTTATAAAGTGCAATTATGTAGGATTCAGTAGTCGTAACTGTATTGTCCATCTGCGTGGGTGTCATGAAGTTCACTATTTCTGTCTTAAGAAGCATGAAGTTGGCTTTGGAGAAATTTTTTACCATGGTTTCCTTAATGGGGGGTGGAGGCAGGATGTGGATATCTAGGGTAATTAGCTTATGGTCGGATCGGACCAATGAGGCGCTGACTTCAGGTGTGGAACACCGGTCACTCATATTGGTAATGACTAGATCTAGGATATTGTTGCCCCTGGTGGGGGTGTTGATAAGTTGATCCAGGGCATTGGAGTTTATGAATTCCACAAAGCATTGAGCGAAGGAGTTGGTACATGAGTAGTTTTCCCAGTTAATGGTGGGGTAGTTGAAATCGCCCATTATTAGGGTGTTTGGTTGAACCCTAATATTTTCCAGTACATCAAGAAAAGAGGAGTGGGAATCCTGGGGCATGGTGGGTGATCTGTAGCAAGCTACAATTTGGATTGCAGTTTTGCCCAGAGTTAGTTGCACTTGGATAACCTTGGCTGCATTATGCTGAGCAACTAGCCTGGAGGTGTGAATATCCTTAATGAATATGGACACACCTCTGCCTTTGGTGTTCCGGTCCAGGTTACATGGCCGAAAAGTGTGGTATGAGTTATAGCCTGGTAGTGCAGGTAGTGCATGATCTAGCATGTTATCAGTATTCTTCTGTTCTCAGTCAAACTTGGGATCTTTCACAAATATTCCTTTATCTACTTAGCTCCAGGTCTAAGGAATGTGCTATCTTACTGCATTTGACTAAGACCAGGGCCTACTTTATGGCATCCCTAATATATTTTTTAAATATATATTTACATTTTTTACAGAGCGTGCACTACAGTTTCGACATTCCTTCTCTGAACTTATTAGATAATTTTACTATTGTCAAATTTATATTTGCATAAATACTTATTACTTTACTTTCTTTAGTCATTATTATTATTATTGTTTTTATTATATCCTTTTTGTGGTCTGCCTGCAGATCATATATATATATATATATATATATATATATATATATATATATATATATATATATATGTATACAGTGCATGGACTCATGAACTTAGACATTTTAATTAACAAACCTAAATGTAAAAAAGTCTAAGCTGCGTCTTCCTCTAAAACTATATAATCTTGAGCACCCCACTGAACACCTCCTTTTCAGCTTACCTGGAATTACTACTCAGCTGAACCATATCCCTTTTATTCTTTTGTTATAATATTTTCTATCTCCTTTCTTGTCAGTGTGGTTGTACTAGCTTTCCTCTTTCTCTTCAGCATATGAGCATTATTTTATTTTACCATCTCTTCATAAGTGATGTACGAGCAAACAACACAAGAATGACCTTATCTGACCAATTCTGTTGTCAGTCAGTGCAGAGGACTAAGCCTCGGAGTTGTTAACAAGTTCCTTCCTGTGGTATAGGTTTTGATTCTGTCAGCCTTCATTTACTCACTGTGTGAATTTGAACAAATCAGTTACTCAGATAGTTCTGTGGGGGAGCTGGGAATTTGGGCTAAGCTACTTAATGGTCTCCTGGATGGCATGCCTAGTAACTATCTATAAACTGATGTGCTTACTTTCCAAATATAGTACACATTATACAGGATCCTTGTGCATTCTTTGTTGTTCATAACCTCTAGACCCAAAAATAATGCATGTAGACCACTCTAAAAACATAGATTTTGCTCTCAATTTTAGCTAATACTATGAGAATACCTTGATTTATTTCCGTTGATAAACTGTCCTAAAATAATTAACAGCCTCTCCAGATACTTACCTCATTTAGTATTACTTCATGCCCCATTCTAATGTGCATTCCCTGCTGAGCCAGCATACACAATTTCAAAGTAATATTTTTGTAACTTAAAAATTTCTTTACTTGCTTGAACAAAGCTGTTTTCCAGCCTGCCATCTTCTCAGTGCGTGGGCTCTCAGTACAGCAGGATCTGGGGAACTTGACCTTTCCCTGCTGGTGTACAAACATGACACATATATATATATATATATATATATATATATATATATATATATATATATATATATTAATATATATTGTTAGCAAGGGGGTTGGGGTGCAGACCCTCGTGTGGGTGATGCATGGAGGGCTTGCAGTCATGAAAATTGTTTTTTTATTTTGTTTTTTCAAACTAAAAACTCACACTCTTTTTGGATTTGCACTTTGGAGCATTTGCTATTTGACTCCAAAATTACTGTAACATGAAAATCATTTACAATCGCCTTCAGCATATATGTTAATTTTTCATAAAAAAGTGTTTTCCCCAGAACCTTAATTTTGTGTGAAAATAATGCAGCACACCGCAGTTTAGATATTGCAGTGTTCTGACTATTGCCTTCCATCAGTTAACTCAACTATTCATTCCCATTGCAAAATTATTAGCAATTTCTGCAACAGTTTACCCATTTACAGAACACTGACTGCCTTCTGGCAATGTTCTGGTATACCCTTGTTTTTTACTTTCAGTTCATCCTTACCAGTGTACTACTCGTCTTCATGCTCCAGCGCCTCATCACAGGTTTCCACAGTTTCCTTTCCGCGCCTTCTGTCATTCACCGTTACCATCAACACATCCCAGACTTGCATATTTTTAAATATGTGGTGAACGCCCAGAAGTTACTACATCTCAGCCAGCAGTTTTCCCTCATTGTAGTGGGTCAGACTAGATAAGACTAGCATTTCTGTTCTTCTTCTTCTTCTTCATCTTTTTATGCACTGAACCTGTACGCTTACTGAGGAAGTGTTTTGCCATCAGCATGTTGCTTATGGAAGGGACTGCTAGTCTGTCCCAGCTGTTCTTCCTGACTGCAGAAACAAACTGGACATAAAAACATTACATTTTTGCTTTGGCAGCATATAAGATAATTCATGTTTCTGACATATTTATTTTTACTGCCTTGTTGGAGAAGCAAATTCTAATTAAAAAAGTGATGTTTATATTTTGTTCATTTATCTTTCAGGCAGCATGTGGCACCATTTGTGTTACCAGCACATGCGATTTTCCTGACCACCAGCCCTAGTGTTGTGTTAGCTTTTAATATATTTTATTACAAAGGACGTTTTTGATGTTAATATCAATGGTCATATAGTTAAGGATATAGCACTGTCTTATTTATTTTTATTTTTATTATTTTATTATCATCATAACTTTTTAAAACTTTATATAAGCCTTACTCCTTTGATTTTTTGCTACATTTTCCCTTATATTGAATTCTTATTTTCTTTTACACACATCACCATGAAAGCACATACTCATTGTTATCTCTACTTCTATTAGTTTGTCCCATCTCAGACTTAATTGGCTACATTTATGATCAGGATAAGAGTCACTGATGCCATTGGCTTGACTTTAGCTCAGCACTCAGCATTGTACTATTCATGTTACCTCCCAGATGTTATTAATGCTTTACCTTTCAAAACTGTAATTATTACAAAGCAGTTCTGCAGTGGTAATCTTTACTGATGGTGGTAGTAAATCTTTATTTATGTCATACATTCAACAGTATGTGATCTTTGTCTGTTGCTGTTGGTGAAGGTAATTCGCATTCATCCTAGTCCTGGACTGATGGCTTTCCTTTTTCATCCATGATGTATTGTGCTGCACCATCCCAAAAGTACTTAAAATCATTCAGCTTAAGCTTGGGAGTCTAAGAAATTAAAGCCCTTATCCGTGTATGTGTTAATTAAGCAGTATGTAACTGATACATAAGACATTTGGCTGAAAATTTCAAACAGGTAGAAAAATATACATGGATACTCTGTTACTGGTGAGATTCTGTGCAAAAGTAGTACAAAAGTCTTTCTTTGTGTCCATTTCTCTTCAGTCTTAGAGGCTGATTGGTATCCTTTTTGCTGTCAGAGAAATGCTTATGGTTAATGGTATTAATAAGAAATTTGCACTTCGTTGTTTGCTATATTTATTTCCAACTAGATTGTGCGTCCTTTTTTCAGGACACATTTCATAGAGTTTCATAGTTTACAATAATAATAATAATAATAATAATAATAATAATAATGAAATACGGTGGTGGTACTGCAGTAGCGTTGTCGCCTCATAGCAAGACGTTGTCCCGTTCGATTCTCAGCTAGAGCGTCTTCTGTGTGGAGGCATACATGAATGGGGTGTGCCTTCATTGAAGGTTGTGCATCAGGGCTGGTAACCCGGTATGTAAAAATCCACTACCAATCATTAGCAGACCGGAGTTCTGCTGTGGCGACCCCTAACCGGGAAAAGCCGAAAGACACAAACAAAATAATAATAATAATAATAATAATAATAATAGTAATAATAATACAGTTTACAGTTGTGTTATTTTTGCACTTTAATATAAAATGGCACAGATCAAATAACATTTTGAGACTGTCTCAGGATAAGCTTTATGGTTTGCATCCAGGCATTCCAAAGCTTATAAATGGACAAGGGTAACAAATACTATGGATGCCGTTCTCACTAAGACACCTAATATAAGTATGCCTAACATTTATTTAGGAATTTCTTCAAAATGATTCCTCAGTCTTTCCATCTGGAGACATTAACATTATTTATGTAAACTACATATATTTTGGATTAAAAGCAGAAAAATTGTTAATGCTCATAAGTATACACATATAATGGTTAACGTAGACTAGACAAGTTTGTCAGCTTTGCTTTCCATACATGATACAATGTATTCCTAAAAAGAAGGTAATGTGCTAAACTCACTTAGAAAATTAGACTTAAATGTAAGTACCAGCCTTGCTATCATCTGGTACTAAATCAGCTATATTTCTGAGAGGATAGGCTCGAAAGACCTCTTGAAAATGTAGGTCATTCCTGTCACTACAGCTTTTCTGTACTTTTTAAAGTAATTGTATGGACCTAAGAATTCTGCAGAAAGGTCAAGAATCTTTGAATCAGACTAATGTCAAGGTAGCTAACCCGTTCTCATGTTCAGCATGTATGATGTGCATTTGTTCAGCCATTATTCTGAGGAACGTTGGTCCCTTGCATTTGGTGTATCCGTTTGTGGTTTACCTTATTCTATTTGGCCATTTTGTATAGTTAATCGGGTTACTATTATATAACTACTGAAGTACATGAAACCTAAAAGGTCCAATCACATTAATGGACCACCTTATTGTACCAATATGTTATTCCTCAAGAAGCAAGCAAAGTGTCATCTCTGCACAAAGGCATATCAGCTGAAACCATGGGCACTTGCAGCCTAAAGCACTGTTGAGCACTTCATCCAGTGCTCTTAAGGGAAAGAAGTACAAACAGTGAATTTAAACCTTTATTACAGATTTCTATTTTGATAAAGAGCAACATGATTTGTAACAAGTCGTAGGGTGAAGATCTTCCAAGTATTGTTGAATACTGTGACCCCAACCAAACAGGGGTCACACTGCAGCTCTACCTTTCCTATAAAAAGCTTTGATACTGTTGACCTGTCCCTGTTAATCATTGTACCCATATGTTCCCTATATATAAAATACTGACAATATTTGCTACCACAATTTCTTATAGAATCCATCACTGTATGGCAAGTCTAACTTTATTCATTGCACCTCTCACAGTTTGAATCTCCTCACTGGATTATTCACATTTTACAGTATTAAGCATCAAAGAATGAAATGTGTTTGTGAATGAAGTGTAACAACAAGTTCATTATTGCTTAAATGTCTAGATATTGTGGCACTGTTACCTTTTTAAGATTTCTTCATACCATATCATCTCATTTGAATTCTCCTTTATAAAACACATATTTCAGTCATCACAGTGGCCAAGTCCAGATAACTCATTATATAAGCAAATTCAAACAGTAACATATGGACTGGATAACATCATTATAACAATCTTACTGAGTTATGATCATCAGTAAGACAAAACCCTCAATTGCAGTCGTGTCAAACTGTAATATAATAAGAATTACACTCTTTATTGTAGCCATAAAGGATATTAGTTTAAACACATTTCAGCTCTAGAAATCTAAATGAGAAAGCTGCATTCTTAAAAGTAATTAACACAGTCAAACGTTTAACTCTCTCTTATTTGTGTTTCTTTGAATATTTCAGCATTAGGTATTATAAATATATTTGCTAAGTATACCACTATTAGTGTTCCACTATCAAAATGTATGTTTTCTTTTAGTACATTTATACTAGTGTTTTATTTGATGTTATTTAACTCTGTGGAGCTTTCTTCCAATAAATAAATAAATAAGAATGTATGTATATTTTATAAATGTCTGTTAATTCCTTATACCCTTTAAATAATCTACTCTGAATGATCTCTGTAAGATCGGTTACTCCCCCTGAAAAAACATACATTAACATATAAAATCAATTCGGTTATATCACTTTGATTTTGCCTAACTGGATGGCACTTCTTTTCAACTCCAATAGTCTCTCCATCAGTGTACGAACAATGCAAAGCCTGGTCTATTATCTGTTAGACAATTTAATGCTTTAAACCCCATTCTAATCTCCTCCCTCACTTTTAGCAATACTTACTTCTCTTGCGCCTTTCAATAAACACCTTGTCTTAGTTAACTCTACCATTGCTCACAAATATTATTTTGCATAGTGACTCATAACTTCTGTATTGTACTCTATAAATATTCAATAATGACTACATATCAAGATACGTACCCTCCAAGCTCAGCCCATATAGGCAGCTCTCACCTCAGAGGCACCTTAAAACATATTATACCAAGCCATATCTTATATTTCATGTGTACTCTTTAGCATACATCATGACCAGTCTTTCATTCTGAATGTTTTCAGTGCATCATGCATCTTCACTTTCTTCAAAAAAGGAAGATTATTTTTCCATGGCTCCCTGTCAGCATAGCCAACAAGTGACACTTGACATCTTTAAATATTAAGAAAATCCACACACACAACGAAGAAACCAAGTAAAAAAAAGGTCAGTGGATGAGAGAAAACAGATACCACAACCTTGTTAGCACTTTCGTCCAGTTTAATAAAATTGAACTTCATCAGAAAAAACACCCATAATGATTACATCAATTAAATAACTACCAAACTTATCACATGTTTCTATTTCAACCAATAAAAAACTATATACATGTCCATACTTATAATATGTAAATTGCTTTAAAATAAAGGTTAAATAAAAATAAAAATAAATATTATTACTTTATAACCTTTGTGCTTGTAAAAAGGATTTGATGTTTATCATATCATTTAATCCAGGAAGCTGGTCTGCATTCAACAAAATTTGCCATAAGGTTTCCCTACATTCTAAAATCACTTTAAAATCTCCACTAAATATATCATTGTTAACTCATTCTAATACAAAGAAAGAGAACTTTTTGAAACTAGGGCATACTACAGAGTGTCTTGCCAATGTATTTGACATATCTTTTTTACTTATAGACAAAGTATGCTCATATATACGTTTATTTAATGCTCTAATGGTCTTACCTACGTAAAAATGTTCACATGAATTACACATAGCTAGATAAACCACATTAGTTGTTTTACATGTGTAGTGTCCTTTACCGGAAACAACTTTATTCATGTGTTTGAAAACTACTGTGGAAGTCCCAGTGTTGTATCTGCATTGTTTACATGTCCCACAGGGATAAGTGCCAAAGGTGAAACTGGATTCACCCACAGTGTTTTTACATGAAACACCCTTCTCCAAAATGGTTTTGATGTTAACAACCTTTTTATCAGTAAAAATGGGCCAATCACCAATGGTCTTACTCAACTCAGTTACACAAAACTACTTTCCAGTTATCTAAAATGATGTTTTTAATGTGTGACATTTCATTGGTGAATATAGGAATAGGAAAGGCCAGAGAATAATCATTGACTTTAGTGACAATTTCTAATCTATGGTGAACATTAGCATCAGCTTGCTTTAAAATAGGACAAATTTTGTGTGATCTGAGACCGATGACCTCCTTAATAATACCCTCTAACCAAGTTGAATCATACCCCCTTTGTACAAAGAAACCACTGAGTTTACGTATTTCCCACTGAAAAGTCTCATTATTACTTGTCAAATGACTAAGCCTAATGAATTGTCCTTTGACAACTCCATGCTTCGTGAAATCTAGATGTAAACTATCATGGTGTAGATACTGGTTGACAAATGTGGACTTCCTGTAAATACTACTTTCAAAATTTAAATTGCTGTGATTGAAAGACAAATGTAAATCCGAAAAATCAATACTATCACCAAAACTCCCCATAGTAAATTTCAAAAAATCAGTGGAACAGTTTAGATGTTGTACAAAGGACAAAAAGGTTTCTATATCCCTCTTCCATAAAAATATCAAGTCATCTATGTAACGCCTGTAAAATAAAATGCTTTCAGCTAGAGGGTGGGTAATAAGAAACCTAATCTCCCACATTGCCATCACTAAGTTAGCGAAACATGATGCTACCTTAGATCCCATTGCAATACGTGAAATTTGCTGGAATAATGCATTTTCAAACCTGAAAAAGTTGTTCTCCAATACAAGTTCCATCAAGGTACAAATGGTACTGACAAGATTATTATTAAAATGAGTATGTTGACTTAAATATTCCCTTAAAAATTCTATACCTGTGGTCTGGTCTATACAAGTATAAAGAGAAACAATGTCTAATGATACAAATTTGAAAGGCACACCAACATTATCTAGTTGACTCAATAATTCTAAAAGATGCCATGAGTCTCTCAGATAATATTTTGAATTTTGCACAATGAGGTTCAAAAGTTTGTCCAGCCATGTGGAAATAGATTCAGTCTTTGAAAAACTGGCAGACACTATAGGTCTAAAAGGGGTATCTTCCCTGTTCTTATGTACTGTGGGAATACCAAATAGTGTTGCCAGTTTAGGATGTTCAACTAACAAAAAATTGTAAAAAGAATAATTTAAATTCCCCTGGCTGAGCAAATCAAACAGACAGGTGTCAAGTCTAAGAAAACATTGTGTGATGTAGCCTGCTGTAACCTTTTTATAAGAAGTGACATCATCCAATAGGATGTTTATTGCTGCTCTATGATCTATAGACTTCATCATTACAATGGTACCACCCTTGTCAGCTTTCATAATATGCCAACTTTTGTTTGTTGCCAAATTATCCAATGCTGACTTTTCAGTTAAAGGGAGATTCAATGTACTTTCATGAATTGCCCTTAACTTCCTGAAATCCTGTTCATATAACTTACTAAATACCATAAGTGTGGGATTTAACAAAGGATTGTATGTGCTTCTTTTCTTAACTTCAAATTCTTGAAGGCTAGGTCTAACCACTCCTTCAAAAATATACTTTAAATTGTTTCCTTAAATATAATTTCACATCTACTATTACTCTAGATAGATTTACTGTGTTAGATGGAATAAACGAAAAAACCCTTATGAGTACAGAAACCATTTCGTCAGACAAAAAGTCACCAGTCAAATTGTGTACATTGATAGAAAAGTCTAATTCTTTTTGCTCCCCTTGCCCTTTCCTTTGCTCCTTGTTTGGACCCTGCCGGACCATCTCGGAATCTTTTTGTTGCCTGCACTGTCCATTAAAAAGGGGCCAGATTTATTGACCACAGAAACCGACTGTGCAAATGAAGTAGAGGCTATAACATTGTCAGTGTGACTGCCTCCACTATTACCATAGTCAACAACAGGACAAACCACTGAACCAGTACTATCAGTAGGTGTACCCAAATTTTTAGGTTGCGACACGTTAATACTACTAGGGTTTGAATTGCCCTTATTGTCCTTAAATGTTTTCACTGGATAAGCAGAATTAGAGGAATAAGCAGCAAGGTCTCTCTTGAGCTTCCCCTTCTTTCTTAAAATAACTGAAACTATATGTTTCTCCAATTTAGCTGTAATCCAAAAATATAAAGAAGGCAAAGAGCCAAATGCTTCGGAGACTCTGAGTTTACTATCCAAAGTCTCCATTTGTTTTCTAAGCGCAACCAATTCAATCTTGTAATGTTCAATTAGCATACTCATGTACGTAAGTCCTGTACCGTAAAAAGTTCCACTAATTGTGTGTATAACCTGTCTCTTTGCGTAACACAATTGGGAAATTTACACACTCTAAGTCCAAAGGGTACACATTTTAAATTAATGTTTTCTTCTAAATAAAATATTTCCAGCTGTAACGACACAATCTTTTTACACAATCTCTCCAAATGGATTAAATGATATGATAAACATCAAATACTTTTTACAAGCACAAAGGTTATAAAGTAATAATATTTATTTTTATTTTTATTTAACCTTTATTTTAAAGCAATTTACATATTATGATGCAAGTATGAATGTGTATATATTTTTTATTGGTTGAAATAGAAACGTGTCAAGTTTGGTAGTTATTTAAATGATGTAATCATTATGGGTGTTTTTTCTGATTAAGTTCAATTTTATTAAACTGGATGAAAGTGCTAACAAGGTTGTGATATCTGTTTTCTCTCGTCCACTGACCTTTTTTTACTTGATCTCTAAATATTAGACATGAACTTTAGTTTTTAAAACACCACATAGCATTCCACGAACTTCAAGAAACATAAAACAATGTAGCATGGCTGACAGGTTCTAAATTCCCCAACGAATAACCTACAGAACCAAGAAACACGTGGCTCCCTATTAATCATCCATCCCCAATTGTAAGCAAAACACATTACTTAAATGCATCCAGTGCTTTACATGCTACTGAAAAACTGATTATGGTTAAATAGCATCTCTTTATTTATGGCAGGCATACTTGGAGACAGTCTATGCATGACAGCTAGTATGTCATGTGGATAAATGTGCCCTTTCTTGCTATCACATACTAGTCAGTGTATGCATAAGTACCACACCTTTTAATCTTTGTCAGTACTCTTGCCACTGACCGTCCAGTTCCACTGAGCTTAAGGACTCTACACCGTTAGAGTTGAGACAGATGATCCACTTCTTAGAGTACAGTATCAGTTCCTTAAGATAGTTCTTTCAGCTTACTCATCACTGATTTTATATTTATAAACAATGCAGGGAATATTTGTTAGTAGTTAGTTTTCCATAGTCAACATTCCTTGATTGTTTCAGCAAATTGTAATCTCTGTTTACATGAAAGTTAACTTCCCGTCGGATTAGCACGCTGGTACCACAAATAGCAAATAATCAAAAAGTAGAGTGGTTCCTTGTGTCAACAAAATCCAAATTCACCAAATAAGCGATAGGACTCCGATGCATGTAATTCAAACCAATTTATATTTATTTAGGAAACAAACAGAATAATAATAATAAAACAGATGAGCGCTTTCACTATTAGACTAGCTTCTTCAGATCATTACAAAAAATGGTAGAGTTCCATCCCTTATATAGTAGTACAATCGGTATTTAATTAAGCTGACGTACATAATTGAATAATTGAATGGGAATCAGTATTAGGAACATAACTCTTAAAGGAGTCAATGCTTATTCAAATATAACTTCCAGGGTTACTTTTAAACTGAATTCATTATCTACATACTTTGAATGTGATTCATACTTTTATCACACAATATATAAAATCCGCATAAGTTATACAAATAGTAATAAAAAATTTGTATATATATAAAAAACATGTTCATTTAATTAAATAAATACGATATATCATGTGAGCTAAAAGCATCTGGAATAAGTTAAAATCAAGTAAACTGTTATAAAGCATGTTTTAGAAATATTACCAGTGCAAAAAATGACGTTGTCTCATTTATTATATTATATTCGTAAAGCATGATCTAACCTGTGATTCAAACAGAATGTATATGTCAGATAAGCATTGGTTAAAAAGTAAAAGTATATAAAACAATATGATGTAAAAATGTATAAAAAATATAAAGAATATATAAAAAAAATATATATATATATATATATAAGTATGTATGTGTAACTATATTAAAAATCCAAAAATATATATATATAAGAATATGTATATATATGTAGAATATAGAATTGGATAGGATGGAATGTATATATATAGACATAATTCAATAAATTATATCCATATTATCATACTTATATAAGAGTTATGTTATTTAAGAGTTATGTTCCTAATACTGATTCCCATTCAATTATTCAGTTATGTACGTCAGCTTAATTAAATACCGATTGTACTACTATATAAGGGATGGAACTCTACCATTTTTTGTAATGATCTGAATAAGCTAGTCTAATAGTGAAAGCGCTCATCTGTTTTATTATTATTTTGTTTGTTTCCTAAATAAATATAAATTGGTTTGAATTACATGCATCGGAGTCATATCGCTTATTTGGTGAATTTGGAAATTGTAATCTCTGTTGCAAAATGGATTCTAAAAACCGATGATAAATAAGTGCTGGTAACCATTCCATACCACACCACTACCCAGGTGCTAAAGTTGCCATTAAACAGTTCCTTTTCATTCTGTATCACAGACTGAGCCAAAAGGGTTCTCAGTAGGCCATACATTCTCTCATGTAAGGAGTGATGCAATCAGTGGACTCTCTTCTATCTCTCTCTCTCCCTCTCTCTCTCTATGCCTAATTACTTCTTTGTAAAGCAAGTAAAGAATACCATTTGTGTTTTGATAGACTCCAATATTTCTCCAGTTTCTCACCTTCTAGAACATCACAGCCTATTTGTTTCTAAACTTATCTTCTAGAGAAAAAACATTGGTTGATTAATAAATACCAACTTTGTGTAGGTCTCGGATACCTTCTCTGTCTATCTGTATGTTTTTCACTTAACTAACAAAATGGCACCATATTAGTTGTGGAAAAAAATTGTAGCTATCAACTTCACTTTCTCCCAGCTAACACTCATGATATTATAAATCATGTAAAGTCCATATCAGGGTATCCCCATGCTCTTTTGATATTAAGTTTTAGCAACATGTCTGTTTCATCACAGCCAGATCTAGAGCAGATCGTTACTTTTCAAAGCACCTCACTCTCAATTTCTTGCTCCAAAATCTCCTGCTGTCTACTTCTCATCAGTTTTTCTGCCATCATATGACAACATAATGCAACTACCAAAATCTCATTGAATAAATAACTTTATCTGGTAAAAAGCACACTTGTTTTATCATCCTAAACAAAGCAATCAAATGAGCTGTCCAAACATATGAAGTACTGTAAGATCTCCTTGAACATGTCATCTCATTTATGTTTTTTTTTTTTATTTTGTCATTTTTAGTTATGGGTTTTACTTAGAATTGTTTTACAATAGTCTTTGCTTTCTAAATGCAGTATATGAATGCCATTTTTCTTCCCTTGTCTCATCTGTAAATAAAGACCAAGAACCACAGATAAAAAACAGTAAAATCCACACCAACTAGGGAGAGAGGAAAAAAGCAAAATGCAGTAAAAGTAAAAAGCATTTATTGAAAACCCACAAAGCGCTTTCATCCGAGTATAACTAGGACTTCATCATAGTATAAAAAACTCAAACCAAAATACATGTTTAAATATCCCAGCATCAAGTCACATGATAATACCACATCCAATCGAAGTAAAATACTCCAAAACCTAATTTAGAATAAATTATATAAGCATATTTTACTTTCTGAACACAATGTGGCATTTAATAGAGAATTAGGGGTGATGGATAACACCAATCAGTTCTTGAATTCATTTGTTACAACTTTTACTTTAGAACATAGGGAAATAACTTCTATTTTGGAAGTGGTACTTATAAGTGTGGTTCTTGTCCCTATTGTAAATACATTTACATTTCTGATTCATTAACTATTAAAAAACTTTATGTTAAAACTTAATTTCACTGTACTTGTAATTCTATGGGTCTGGTTTATTTAGCAAAATGTCAAGACTGACCTTGTTTTTATGTTGGTAAGACCCAGAGATGGTTTAGAGACCATATCTATGAACATTTTTATGAAATTAAAAACAATCGGCATAATAATGCTTTATTTAAACACACTTTACCTTTCCCCTCATATAACATTTTTTTTATTTTTTGGGGTTGATATGGTTTGTAAGGACCCAAGAGGTGGACCATGGTCAGATTATTTGGAAGCAAAAGAATTACTTTGGCAAATTAAACTTAATACCTGTATACATCCTGGTTTGAATGATCACATTTGCATAACTAGTATTTTAAAATTGAAGTCTCATGTTGTTTAACTTATGCAATTTTGATGTATCTTTTTTCTTTGTAGCACCTTTTTAACTTGTATAATTTATTCTAAATTAGGTTTTGGAGTATTTTACTTTGATTGAATGTGGTATTATCATATGACTTGATCACTTTTACTGTGTTTTTTTTTCCTCTCTCTCAAGTTGGTGTGGATTTATCTGTAAACAAACAGTACCCATCTGACCATATTTGGTTCATAAGCTAAAATAAATTAATACATAACAGAATTTTAAACATTGCAGTATTTTAATTGCCAGATGATTCAAAAGGAATCCCACTGCCAGTAGTAAGAGTTGTGGCCTAAAGGGACTGTTTCCTTAATTGGGGAAAATGAAATTCAGTGGCACGTTAGCCACAATAACAAAAGGCCTCAATCCTGGCTTGCCAGTCATGTCTCTGAATCATATGTAACTAACATGAGTGTAAATCAGCTCTTTCCAGATGACCCATGCACCACGTTGGCACAGGACCCCCCCCCCCCCATTCACTCTCACACACAAAACAAGCCTCTTGCCTTTTGACAAACATCCCTGATGGATCTTCTCATTTTTGTCACTAAACTTGTAAATCATGGATCCTTGAAGGCAGTCAGTAATGCTGACATTAGAGTTTCATTCTGCTTATCATTCATAAAGAGCATTGTGATGCTAGATCAGACGTTTTATTAACTCTTTGTGTGAATCAAAGTAACAGTTTAACACTCTACCTGATTTTACAGAATGCTCTTGACGTTGCCTGTATTGCCTCCTGTTTGTGTCCAGTCCTTTATAACTCACAGACTGTTGCAGTCAGTGAATAATTCCAGACATTAACATTTCATTCTTCTTATAATGTAAAAAGGTTAAGGCTCTTTCTTAATAAGTTGTTTTCTGTGACATGGGGGGGGGGGGTAAAATCCTCTCTCTATTTAAAACTTTTTTCTTTTTAGAAAGACTTCAGGTAATATGTTAAAGATGCATCTGGTGTCAGTTGGAGGTGCAGTAGAGTAGTGCTTCACTCATGAGTTGTGTGCTGGGGTTATGCAGTTCAGATCTCCCCATGTACTTTTTCTATACTTCAGCTAACATGTAGAAGGATCCCTGGTGTGTAGAGGTAGTATAGAGGCATAACACCCTGCTACAGAACTGTTTGTCAGTGCCAAGGTTACAGGGTTTAAATCTTCTAATATAGCATTAGGGCATGTAAAAAGAGAATCCTTAGTGTCTAGTATCCCCCTCCCCACCTCATGTATTTCCTACTTCAAACGTTTTCTGTTTAATTTTTAAGTGCCTTTAGAATGATAGATAAAGCATCCCTGGTGTTTAGCTCCTCCAACCAATACGAAATGATTTGTTTGTTAGTCTAGGGGGGTGTGAATGCATGACAGCACCTCCTACAAAGACATACACACATTCACACACACACACACACACACACACACACACACACACACACACACACACACACACACACACACACACACACACATGCAGCTGATGCCACACACATGCACATACCTTACCATTACCTTGCTCCTAAACTCCACAGATCTTTCTTCTAATATGATCTCACTCATTGAAAGCAATGGCTGAACACACAGCCAGCTTTGGTAACTTACACAGCTGAGCAATTGATAAATGCCTTTACCTCAGGTATTTCTGAGGAGGAGAGAACATGGTTAATTAGCATAGGCATCTCCCCTGGAACATCTTGTTAGCATTTTTGGTAAGACACAGAGACAGCCTGGTGCAGTGTTGCACCTCTTTGTGGTACATAAGTTCATGAATTAATACTAGGCTAACTGCCTTGTGGGCCATTTTAAACCTAGCCAATTGCCGCATATGAGTTTCAAACCCTGCACTTTGTGTCTGTAAGGTAAACACCTTAACCATTACACCAAACATCACTGTGGTAGGGTTGTCTTTGAATCAGAAATGGCTACAGCATGGGGAAAATGTGCTTACCTGTCCTTGTAATCTTTCTAAATTCATCGTGTAGTGTCTAACTAAAGATAATGCTATTAGTATAATACAACCATTATGGGTTTTTTTTATATATTACATCTAAAATATTATGTCTTCTTGTTAGAGTTCTAACTGATTCCTCAAAATTGTCATTGTTTAGGTCAGCATATTCATGCTTCTTTTAAAACTGCTGCCTCACAACACTTGGTTATTTCATAAAATTCCTGATTGAAGGGTCTTCTGAATGGAATCTGTAGATTCACCCTGTGTTTGCGTGGCTTTTCTTTGGGTGCTGTGGTTTCTCCAGCATCTAATATACATGCAAATAGATTCAAAACTCAGAGATAGTGCAGGTGTACAGGACTGATTAGACTGCCCTTCCAATAACTGTTAAACAAAGAAGTGAATTTTGTCACATAGAGCTATCTAACAGACATGACCTTACTCATTAGGTAGTGTACATATTATTTCACAGACATTGTTGCTTAATCCTATCACCAAATTTTCTGATAGCCTTTCCAGCATAGAAACAGGGATTTCTGACATAGTGTATAATACAAACATGGGTTGTACTGCAGTCATACTACCTAAGTGTCTTATATATTGTTTTAGACACTAGATATGTAAGTATTTCAGCATTTTCTATCCAGATGCATGCTACACACTTGAAACATTTAAAAGTATTCCACCCTGAATGGTTATTAAAAAGCAAGTAATCATTTCAATTTGAGTACATAAGTTCATAGTTGAATAGTAGGCTAACTGGCCTGAAGGGTCATTTTAAGTCTAGCTAATAACTCAAGATCAGAATCAAACTTTGTACTTGTGTCTATGAGGCAAAGACCTTGACCATTATGCCAAACACCCCCCCCAAATAACTTTATTTATATCAAGATTATGTCACCACAGATGGGACTCAAACTCATGATTCCTGCCTTAGAAGGCCAATGCCTTAACCATTAGGCCACTGAGGCCTGGACTGTTCCCTGTGCTGCTAATGAACTGAGGCAGGTCCTAAATGATTTATTCCATGCATGGATCCCTTCAGATTATTTCCAGCATAATCCCAGTTATTCTCACTTGGAATAATATATAATTACCAACAATGGTGTTCCTCCTGTCAAAAGTTGGAGGATTTGCTTACCATTATTAGTAATAAATCTAGACTTACCAATGATGATTGCACCTGTGCAATTGGCACACCTTGGAAAATATTGTTACATATATTAATGACTGGACTGATGAGATAAATAATGATAGGCAAACAGCAAACAGAATACATTTAAGAAAGGAATTGTCTATTGTCTCTAAAGATCACGCAACCCCTATTAAACAAGATAATACCACAGAAACTTTGGAATTCTAAATGCAAGCATTCAGGAATCTGAGGATTCAGAGCATATAGAAGAAAATACAAAAAAGAAAGAACGGAAGAAGCTCAAAACAAATAAGGAAGAAAAATAAAAGTACAGTTGTGTAAAATCTTGCCATAGCAGTAGAGGTCCTTCTCTTCACTGCTGCAGTATTCTAAACAGAAGGGATCTCCTGCCCAGGGCAGCCCGATCCTCAGCCACTATACAAAAGCCTAATGATCTTGTAGGAGCCCTATGTCACACTTATGGTCCCCCCACAGAACATAGGATATAAAAGGGACATATGGATGCAACTGCCCAGAACTGGATTGCTGAGAAGAGAACAGCCTCCATAGGACAAAGGAGTCTATGCACATCTAGAAGGAAAACATGCAGAAGAAAAGGGAACCCTCAGCCAAAAAGGACATCTACTGTTATGGTAAGAGTTTATGCAACTGTACTATGTCCTTCTATATCATTGTTGCAATATTCTAAGGAGAAGGGAAAGTAAAATGCTCAAGAAACAAAATGGGAGGTGGAAGGCTGAGAAGAGCCCTCAACAAAACCATGTAAAATCATTTCAGCAAAACCTTCTCCAGCCCTAGAAACCATATCCAACTTATGTTTTAATAAAGGTATGCAATGAAGACCAAGTGGCAGCTTCAAAGATGGGACTGGTGTCCAACCCCTTGAAAAAGGTACCAGAATAGGCAACAGTCCTAGTGGAATGAGCTCTAACAGAAGCAGATAGAGATTTGCCATGAAAAGTATAATAAAAAGAAATGGCCGCAGATATCCAGGAGGAGATGATTTGCTTAGAAATAGCCAAACCCAATGTCCTGGGATGAAAGGAAACAAAAAGCTGATTAGACTTATGAATGGGCTTAGCTAAATCCAAATAGTACCTGAGCTGTCTTTGTAAATCCAAGGTATACAGGACCCCTTCACTAGCAGACTGAGGAGAAGGGAAAAAGGAAGGAGTTGTACTGACTGATTCAAAGACAACTCATTTACTACATTGGGCATAAAAGAAGGATTAGTACAAAGGGACACTCTGTCCCTGTGAAAAAACAAAAAAGGAGGAATGGCCATAAGGGCATGGACCTCAGGAACCCTCCGAGCAGAAGTAAGACCCAGCAACAAAACAGTCTTACAGGTACAATGTTGCAAATAATCAGAATCTCCAGGCTCAAAAGGAGCCAAAGTCAATTTTTCCAAAACAAAAAGAAGGTCCCAAGGAGGAGGAATAGGTTTCCTTGGAGGTCTAATATGCAAGATGACTTTAAGAAATTGTTTGACCTCAAAATGAGAAGGCAAAGGAAGAATTAAGGACAGACAAGCCGATTTGGCTGACAAATGGGCCTTCACAGAAGAATAAGCCAGGCCAGACTAGAGTAACTCACACAAATAAGAGAGGGCCAGAGTGACCACCCCAATGAAAAGGGTTCCTGGTGATGAGCATGGTACTAGACAGAAAATCTATTCCATTTGGACATTAAGATTTTTTAGTTGAAGGTTTCCTTGCCTTCTGTAAAACCCTGAGCACATCCTCCAAAAAGAGTTGCCTGAAATTTGTCAAAATCTTATTGCCTACAGTGTCGGTTGAACAGTGGACAAGTGAGGATGGATGAGACACTGCTTGTACTGTATGAGAAGATCCAGCCAGTAAGATAACTTGTGGTGATATCCACTGGCCATAACATTAAGAAAGGAAACCAGTGCTGTCTTGGCCAAAAGGGAGTCAATAGCAAGATTTTTGGGGAGTTCAGCTGAATCTTCTGCAGGACTCTTGGAAGCAGAGGAAGAGGAGGGTAAGCATAAACAAACAATTCCAAGGAAAAGAAAGGGCATCCGTCTTCCATGCCAGATGGCATGGCACTCTGTAACAGACAACAGGAAGCTGCCTGTTCAGAGGGGAGGCAACAAGATCTATCTGAGGAATACCCCACTGACGGATAATGTTTAGAAACATGTCTCCATTCATGAGCCGGTGCTTTGGACCTACTCATTGAGTTTCCACTAGATTGTGCTCTGAAGGAATGTATACTGCCTGTAGAGTTAACTGATAACTTAAAGCTACTTCCCAAGCCTGAAGCACCAACCTACAGAGGAAGTAATTTTTCATGCCCTTCTGCTTATTGACATAATACATCACTGCAGTGTTGCCTGTGAACACCTGCAAGGGGCCTGGAGAGAACATGGGGTGAAATGACTGAAGGGCCAGAATCAGAGCTCTCATCTCTTTGATGTTGATATGGTCTGACTTCTGATGGGAGGGCAGAGACCCTGAACTTTCAAGTGACCAAAAGAAGCCTCCACCCCATACCTGAAGTATTGATGAACAGTTCTTGAGAAGGGACTGGAGGTTGAAAGGTCAGGCCTGGCTTGAGAGCAAACTGTTGAATCCACCACTCAAATTCCTTCTTTAGATGGGGAAGAAGAGGTACACTGAAATCCAAAGGGTGACAATGGTGCAGCCAAACTGACTTGAGGTACCAATGAAGCTTCTGCATATGCAGTCTGATAAGAGGGAGCACTGGAACTGAAGAGGCCATGAATCACAGGGCCCAAAGAAACTCCCTGGCTGGCATTGCAGTCAGAGGAAGAAGAGACTGAAAGAAGGCTGTCAATGACAAAACATTTGGAGTTGGAAGAGAGGCCAACACTTTCACTGTCTGAATCCTGCATCCCAGATACACATGATCCAGAGAAGGAGTTAGGATGGACTTTTGGAAGTTGAACCCCAGACTTTGAACAAGGAGATGGAGAACTCCAGATCCTGCAACAGGTGACTGGGAGAAGGTGCCTGAAGCAACAGATAATGTAGATAAGGAAAATGCTGAATGCTTTGGAGCCTATAGAATTCAATCACAGGAACTTATCATTTTGTGAATACCCTTGGGACAGTAGAGAGGCCAAAGGGCAAAGCAGAAAACTGAAAATGAAAGGAAGGTACAGAGAAATGTAAAAGCTTCCTGAAAAGTGGGTGAATAGGGATATGAATGTAAGCAACTTTCAGATCCAAAGACACCAGAAAAACCTAGGGCTGTAAATGAGGAAACAGAGTTTGAAGAGTAAGCATCCAAAAAGAAGGGACCTTGAGAAACGTGTTGAGCAAGGAAAGATCCAGAATAGGTTTCCAAGTGCTCTTCTTTCGAGGAACAAGAAATATCCTGGAATAAAAACTTTTTCCTAGTTGGGAAAGAGTGACAGGTTGAATGGTTCCTTGGTTCACCAGGGACCCTAGAACCTCTGTAAAATGAGGAAGCTGATCTACAGGAGGTTGAGGAATCCCTGAAAAAGGAAGGAGAGACTTCCATATCATGAAGTAACATTAACAGATGATACAAAGAACCCAAGAGTCTGAAATAATGACATGTCAATTTGGAAGACAAAGGAATACCAAAGGAACAAAGAAACAGTCTAAAAGAAGGGGAGGGGGTGAGTTGTCAAAGAGAAGCAAACTTATCAGATAAGGAGGCTTCTGGGCCACAGAAAATTGAGAAGCCTTAGCAGAAGGGGCCCATCTACCACCTTTCTTGCCCTTGGTGGCCTGGTGGAATTGCCTGCGAACAAAAGTAAATCTAGAAGGATAACAGAGAGTGGAGAGCCAAAAAATGTGTTTAATGTCCTGCAAGGCTCTGCCTTTCTCTTTAAGAGACTTAAACATGTCAGCAATAGCAGTCACCAAAAGATGTTTATTATCCAAAGGAGCATTCAACAACTTGGCCTCAGGTAGTAACTGGAGACAAAGCCAAGAATTACTCCTCATGACAGACCCAAAAGCTACAGCCTTGAAAGAGGTATCAGCAGCATCACAGCTACTCTTAACAGAGTGGTGAGCAACTTGGGAAGCAGAACTTAAAATATATAAGGCAGAGGATTTGCCTTCAGGATCAGGGAGGTCAGAAATAACCTGACAAGTATGAGCAATCAAAACCAGAGCATAGCTGGTCATGTAGGTCTGGTAATTAACAGCCCTAGAGGCCAAAGTAGAACCAGTATAGATTTACTTACCGATCCTCTCCATTGCCCTACTATCCTTAGCAAAAGGCACAAGTTTGGAAGAGGGCAAAAGCTTAGAAGGTTTGTCAGAAGAGACTGACACCACAGCAGGAGCAACAGAAGGACATTTAAATAAAATAGACAATCCTCAGGGGTCTTATACAACCTATCAGGTTTTTAGGAGCAGGAGGCTGAGAATCGAGGGACTTGGAAGCAGCAGTGAAAGTATCTAACAAGGCAACCAACACAGGAGGAACTGCTGAGGGCTTAGGAGTATCCACCTGAGGCAGCTCATAATATATTCAGTGAATATCAGACACTTGAGAAGAATCCCAGCTAAAGTGTTCCATCATCCTATCAATTGTGTCCCAAAAGGACAATTCCTCAAAAGGAGACCCCTCTTCATTAGAACCATAAGCCAAAGGTGAAGGCAACTGTGAAGAATAGGGCAAAGACCATCATTAGACACTGAATCTTCATCTGAGGAATATGTTTCCCTAATGTGCTTAGAAGGGGAGAGGTCAAGGAGAAGCAGGTACCAAAACCCTTTGAGGAGGTTTTAGGACCATCAAGGCAGAATACAAGCCATGAGTAAACTCTTGCCATTCACTTAGGGGATCCTTAGGATAGACCAAAACATGCTTCATGTTTTTTCTTTTCTTGTAAGGGACATTAGCCCTAACAAATACCAAACATTCTGATCCTTGGCAAATTTTGATAAGAGAACCCAGAGCCTTCTCCCTGATCAATATCTGTGAATCCTTCTAGGACCCTCCAAGTTAATCAACCACAGTTCCCCTCAACAGCCAGAGGAGATGCCTGCAAAGCCTCAGAGGATGTGCAAAAAGACAGATCCATGATGGCCTTCAACAGTGTTGAGCACAGGAGTTCAATGTAGATGCTGAACAACCTACAGAGCTATTACCCACTTCTAGAGAGGTGTCCAGTGGAGGATGGACAGGTAAAATATTTGGCCATGACTTCTTGGCCTTCTTCTTACCTAGCAAGAGTATCTCAGGATTAAAGTATTCTGCCATGGTACTCTGGGATAACCGCTTACGCTATTGGTTTTCACAATAAATGGCCAGGGATGACAAATGGCTTTTAAGTGTCTTAGGCACAAATGCCTTACAGATACTACAAGTGATATGGTCATAGGAAGCACCCAAACAAAAGGTCACTGTTCGTGACAACCCTTATAGGGAATCTGCCTCCCACACTAACATTTTCCTTTCTTGGATAACATGAACTGTAGGTAGCAAAATAAAATACAAGACCAAGGAAAAAAAAAAACTCTTCCAACAGGGCACTTATTTGGTGGCTAAGTATTCAGTACAGCAACAAGGTGTTTAGACCAACTAGCAATAATGGCGTTCAAACTGGCAACAAAACCATTCTAGGTAGTTGCATCCATATGTCCCTTTAATGCCCTACATTCTGTATGGGGAGCATATGTGTGATTTATGTTGCATACAACATCATTAGGCTTTTGCATACTAGCGAAGTGTCACACTGCTCTGGGCAGGAGATCCCTTCTGTTTAGAATATTGCAACAATGATACAGAAGGATGTCTGATAAATATCTGTAAAGCAAATAGAATACAACTTTGTTATATAACACACAGATTACAGGGAGTGATAGCATTTTTCTGTCAGAAAGCCTTCAGTGTACAGAAAAAGGCACATTTTTCCAAAGACAGAAGGTAGAAAAAAGAGCCAACAGGCAAGTGAAAAGAAAGAAATCAAAACTAAATATGTAAGGATTAAAGAACATTACTGTAAGAAAAAAGAGGAGAAAGACAGCTGTGGATGTACAAAGCCAGCTGAAAGAGAATTGTATGCTTATAAAAGTAATGAGCAATGAAAACAGTGGGAGTAATAAGACTAATGGTGATGAAGCTCATCCTTTGTAACAACTGATAAAGCAGGTATTACTGAATTAGAAGTTGAAGATTCTTCAAAAATGGTCAGAAAAGATATTCTTGTAATTAGAGATTTAGTTATTAGAGGAATTGATACTTATATTTGCAGATAAGACAATGAACATTGAATCATGCTATGCTTGCCAGGAACAAAAACAGAGGATATGAGACAGGCCTTAGGACATCTTCATGTAAGGAAGTACAGATCTGTTTTTATTCATGTCAGTACAAATGATCTCCTCTGCAAGGCCTCTCTCACTGTTAGTAGGGAGCTCACAGTCCTCCCACGTAGCATTTTGTGTACAGGCGCTCGGACATATTGTTCACAAATCACACATAGAAAGGAGAATCAGTTCACTGTGAGGGGAAAGATTTAGGTAAGTACCTACCTGAAAAAAATGTCGCCTTTTAAAAATTGGAAATGTGTACAGCATCAAAGCCTAATATTGGGCACCCAACATGTTCAGACAGGATGGCAAGTATTTGTCAAGATCAGGGAAGAGAAATTTGCAGCAGATATTTTGCAATATTTGACAAACACAAGGCAGGATTTTTTCCAGGTCAGAAATTTAACAGTTCACGGAGAGCAACATTTGATGCATCTCTAATGGTTGTTAATGTTTGGAGCATTAATAGTAAAATATTTTTTATTGGAAAATTTGTTCTGTTCCCACAAAATTGATGTTGTTATTGTTTGTGAAACATGGTTAAAGAGCAATGACAGGAAATCAGTTCTGTCAGAGTATAAATGTTATTACTGTAACAGACATTGTAACAAAAATGAGATGGAGGTGTTATAGCAATAACCCACGCCTGGGTGTGGGTAATGCTGGATTTACCCACGGTTGGTGTGGTTTGGTCACAAGGGCGAAGCCCGAGTGGCCAAACAAAGACAACAGTGGGTAAATCCAGCATTACCCACACCCAGAAGTGGGTTATTGCTATTATACAATGACATTATTTAAGAAAAAAAATAATTACTTTTCTTAAATAATGGCATTGTATAATGCCTCCTTGCTGCCCTTCCTCAGCTGTCTGGTATTCTGCGGCAGTTCTGATGTACAGCGCATGTGTATGCTTACACACGACATCAGAGCTGTGGGCAAAAGCAACCGAGAAAGCAAGATCTCCGTTGCTTTTTACAAACTGTCTCGCTATGTTAAAAGAGTTTTAACATAGTGAGACAGCTTTAAAAAAAGCAATGGAGAATCTCTGTTGCTTTTTTAAAGCTGTATCGCTATGTTAAACCCATTTAACATAGCGAGACAGTTTTGAAAAAAGCAATGGAGAAAGCAAGATCTCCGTTGCTTTTTACAAAATGTCTTGCTATGTTAAAGGAGTTTAACATAGCGAGACAGCTTTAAAAAAAAAGCAACGGAGAATCTCCTTTGTTTTTTTAAAGCTGTCTCGCTATGTTAAACCCATTTAACATAGCGAGACACCTTTAAAAAAAGCAATAGAGATAGGAAGATCTCTGTTACTTTTTTTAAAGCTGTCTTGCTGTGTTAAACTTGTTTAACATAGCGAGATAGTGTGTAAAAAGCAATGGAGATCTTGCATTCTCCATTGCTTTAAAAAAAGAGTTATACTAATAGTTTCATAGTTTCATAGTATAGTACTAGGCTATCTGCCCTGGGGCATTTGTAAGCCTAGCCATAGTGATGTGGCTTTTGCCACCCCATGAAGTGGTACAAAAATGTACAGAATAAATCTAGAATACTGTGCCTCTGTCTAGTAGTGACACAGTGAAGGTCCCCTTATATAATAGAATTAGTTTACTGTGCCCCTGTCTAGCAGTGACACAGATGTGACCCCTGGGGTAAACTTACGATCTCCCATCCACTCATCAAGATTTCTCTTGAAGAGAGTCAGTGAGGGGCTCTGCCTAATACGAACTGGGATCCTGTTCCAAAGCATGGGAAGCCTCTGGGTTATGAATCTATCCCTCCAGCATGTCCTATTCATACTTGTGCCAAGGTTTAAGTCTTTAGCTCTCATGGTCCTGATGGATTTGGATTTTTTGAGGTGGAGCATGTCCATCAGATCCTGATTGGACATGGCCTTGTACGTCAGGCAGAGATCACCTCTGAGCAGGCGGTATGCTACTGAATAGAGCTGAAGTTTCTTTAGTCTGGCAGAATAAGACATGTGTTGGAGACTCTTGATCCTTTTGGTGAGGTACTTTTGTGGTCTCTCCAGCTGTTGCAAGTGCCGGGTGAGGTACATACCAAATGGGGCATTGTACTCAATCATGGGTCTGATGAGGGAGGAATATAGGGGTACAATGACATCCTTGGATCTGGATGTGAAACCCTTCATGATGAGGTGTGCAAGGTAGAATGTTTTTCTAACCACTTTGGCAATGTGGGTGTCAAATGAGAGGTCGCTGTCTACTTGGGTCCCTAGGTCTCTGATTACTTTTTCCGTACTCAGTGGGTTGCTGTCTATGTGATAATTTGTGGGTACTTTGTTTTTCCAAAGGGATGACTATACATTTTTTGGCATTTAGTTTAAGGCCGTGACTACGGCACCAGTTGTCCTTTTCAGTGAGGCCTTTTTGTAGGATGTGTGTATCTGCTGGTGTATCGACTATGGCGCCTAGTTTGCAGTCATCTGCAAACTTTGTCAGCCACAGCCCTTCCATGTTTGCTTTAACATCTGAGAAATAAATGCCGAATAAGAGGGGTCCCAGGACAGATCCCTGTGGGACACCACTTGTGACTGGCTTTGAGTCTGACATTGCTCCAGTGATTTTAACTTTATGGGTTCTGTCCTTTAGCCAGTTTGCAACCCATCTAGTGACATAAGGGTTTACTTTTAAGCTGTTTAGCTTATCTATGATGCCTGAGTGGGGTATTGTGTCAAAGGCCTTAGCCAAGTCCAGGTATGCTGTATGGACTGCTTTGCCCTCATCAATGGCTCTAGTGACTGTTTCAAAAAAGTCAACCAGGTTTAAAAGGCAGGATCTGCCCTTTACAAAGCCGAACTGGGTGGGGTCAAGCGTCTGTAGGTCCCCTATGTCTCCGTTTATGAGTTCCATAATGATTCTTTCAATAGCTTTGCAGACCAGGCTAGTCAAGCTTATGGGGCAGTAGTTTCCAGGGTCTGTAGAGGCACCCCCCTTGTGGAGTGGGACCACTGTTGCTGTACGCCAGTGTTCAGGTACATATCTCGAAGTAAGGCTAAGGTTAAATAGCATTTTTATGTGTGGGTTTAGCTCCTCTTGGAGTTCACGTAACATGCACCCCGGGATACCGTCAGGTCCCATTGATGCTGTGTTTTTTGCTTTGTTTAGGGCGGTTCTCACTTAGACATCTGAGATGACAGGGAGATTACATTCAGCTGGGATAAGTATTTCTTCTTTTGGGGGTGAAGGAGGCGAGAAATTTGCACTGAACCTGTCAGCCAAAATGTTAGCAATATCTGTGGGTTCAGTGTATTTTTTGTTGTTGTGAACCAACTCTGAGCATATCTGAGGGTTTCTGCCCAGGTTTCTAACATAGCTGGAGAAGGCTTTGTGGTTATCTTTAGTGTCCTTAGCGATTTTTCTCTCAAAGTTTGCCTTGGATGTTTTTATGAGAGAACGTAGTTTTCTGCTAATGTTGATCAGAGATGTCTTCCCTTCATGGGATTTTGCTCTGATGTGCAGTAGCTTCCTTCTTTTGTTATACAATTTGTTTATGGCTGAGGTCCACCAGACAGGATGCTTACATTTGGTGGAGAGGGACTTGGATTTGTTTGGGATTGCATGATCCATGCATTCTTGGAGATGTCCATAGAAAGCATTTGTGAAGGATTCGGCACTGTGGGATGTGGTATCCACTGGCACAGTGGGCTTAAAGGATACCATCTCAGTCTTAAGAAGAGTGAAGTCTGCTTTTGAGAAGTTTTTCACTGTGGTCTTTTGTGCTGGGGGTGGAGGTGGGATATGTATATCCAGGGTGATTAGTTTGTGGTCAGATCTCACTAGTGAGGGGTATACTTCTGGTGTGGAGCATTTTGTCCCCATGTTTGTGATGACCAGGTCTAGTATATTATCTCCCGTAGTGGGAGAGGTGACTAGTTGTTCCAGTGCATTTGAATTTATGAATTCCAGGAACCTTTGGGCTAGGGTATTAGGGCTAGAATAATGTACCCAATCTATGTTTGGGTAGTTGAAGTCTCCCAGTATGATGGTATTTTGTGATACATTCATATCCTCCAATGTCTTCAGGAAGGCTGAGTGGGGTTCTTGAGATTGGGAGGGTGGTCTGTAACATGCTACAAGTTGTATAGCAGTTTTGCCTATGGTTAGTTGCACCTGTATGGTCTCTGATGCTTCATGTGTTGCTACTAACCTGGAGGTGTGGGTGTCCTTTATGAATATGGACACTCCCTCCCTTTGTGGTTCAGCCCGGATTTGGGGCGAAAAGCATGATACGAGGTATAGCCTGGTAGCGCTGGGGTGCTCTCAGGAGCCTTGAACCAGGTTTCAGTTACTGCACAGACGTCGATGTTCTCCATGCTGAGGAGTGCATCAAGTGCCTGCATCTTGAGATTTAGACTTCTGGCGTTGAGCAGCATTACCCTTAGTTTTTTTCCATTTTTGTTTTCTAAGGAGGTGGGTTTGTCTTTTGAGCCTTGCCTAAAAAAGGCACTATGGGGGTGGCAAGAGCCTTAGCCAATATCCGGAAGCCCAGTGGTGACAGGTGTAAGCCATCCCTTGCGACCGGACCTTTTTCCATTAGTATAACTCTGATTTACAACGTGCATGCTGACCAATCAGCGTGCGCATTTTAGAATATTAATGGGGGGGGGGTCATTGTATAATAGGAATTAAAGATAGTTATGAGACGTGATTATTACATGTTCAGTGATAATGCTAATACTATTGATTGTGTAACTGTGATAATAAAGAAAACTTGGAGCATATAACAATTGTTGGAGTGTATAGACCACAAAAGTCAAGTGCTGAGGACCTAGAGGAATTTATACATTTCTTGCCTGAAAAACATGAAGGGGAAGAATAATAGTGGTTGGGGACTTAAATTTGCCAGAAACAGAATGGAATAATATTGATTCAAAAGCATTAGTATGCAAATTAGTCACAATGTATGTTCCAGAACAACAACTGCTTCAGATTGTAAAAAAACCTACCAGGGAAAGGAACATACTAGGCATTGTGTTCCTAAAGACATTACTGTTACTTCATGTCAACTTTTACCACTGTTGATGTGCAGTGATCATGGAGTTATAAAGGTTAATTTGTTCCTAAATAATTCTACCAAACTGAAATGCAACAGAAGAAATTAATAACAGATTATATGGCAGAAACTGTAGTTTATTGTCCGTTTGGGCAGTTTTTCCATCCCTTTCAACTTTCTGGTTTAAAAGCCCGCATTTGTGCTTGTTTCCCACCTTTCCTGTAACTAGTCTAGTCCAGATACAGATTTGCTGTATCCAGGACTGTTTGTAAGCTTCTGAGCCCCCTAGACCTCTATGTGGTGGAGGGAAGCCTTCTAGCTTATCAATGGGGGGTAAGCACTAGGTAGCCTATCTACCACAAGAGAAGTGGTTTCTGGCCCAGAAATTGTAGTTTATTGGCCATTTTGGGCAGTTTTTCCATCTCTTTCAACTTTCTGGTTTAAAAGCTCGCATTTGCACTTGTTTCCCACCTTTCCTGTAACTAGTCAAGTCCAGATAGAGATTTGCTGTATCCAAGACTGTTTGTAAGCTTATGAGCCCCCAAGCCTTTCTGTGTCGAAGGGAAGCCTTCTAGCTTATCAGTGGGAGTGGTAAGCACTAGGTAGCCTATCTAGCCTACAGATTTGCTGTAGCCAGGACTGTTTGTAAGCTTCTGAGTGGTACCAAAAAGTCTGCTCTTCAATTTTTCCCTTAGATCTGCTAGTTCTCTCCTCTCCTGCACTTTTACTAGCTTATTAGTCTAGCACTTTACCAGACTTCTTGTAGCAATTATTGTAGCACACAAAAGTGCTACCAGCACTAAACATTCTACAAGGAAATGGCTCCAGTACTTATTATTAATGCCCACCCTTCCAGGCATGTCTAAAGGTCAGTTCTCTGTGTTTTCTCCTATTAACCTGGTGAACTTGGGCATCCTGAGGCAATGTAGCAATTGCCTCATGTACACTGACAACCCTCTCCTCTTACCTCCCAACACTCAGACTTGCAAGAGATGCACTTAAATATCCAAATTGGTAGCCATGCACTCTCCAGCCAAGACCGGAATAGCTGGTCAAGAGGAGATGGTCAACACTTGCACCACACCACATGGAACACATAGCCCTCCTGAACACACACCAGCACTGCCTTCACATAAAAACACAAACCACACACCACACATCCACCTTCACCCACTCTACCCGAACAGCATAAACCTCCAAGGCAGAAATGCACTCGACCACCACAACACAACACTAATCACGAGACACATAACTCTTCTAAACAGTGTGCCACTCAACCAAAGCTCCTAAGGCAAAACACCATGCCCAACACACAAGTCATAGGTGACTCTATAGTGAGGCACACTGATGTCCTACTCACTAAGCTGAATAAGGAGAAAGTAACAGTCAGCTGCCTGTCAGGTGCCTGGATCCCCCACATAACATATGCACTCAGGTCCCTCAATAACAGGTATAAATATGTCTCTGTCATTGTACATGTGGGTGTGAATGACCTGAGATGTACCTCCCTGGACTACATGAAAAGAGACATAGAAGAGATCTCGGATTATGTAGCCCAGGCGAGTATGACCCTAGCCCTGAGCAGCTTCATGCCATCACCCAGAATGATACCACAGTACAAGCAGAAAATGATTGAGTTCAATAATTGGCTAGGTTTCTGGTGTCATTCTAAGGGGATCCACTATCTGTCTGCATGGGATGACATGATTGACAGACCTCGATGCTTTGCCAGAGATGGCCTGCATCTGTCACCCCTGGGCTTGCGGTACACTGGCCAAGGCTCTTGCCACCCCTATAGTGCCTTTTTAAGAGGTGTTCCAAAGACCAAATTACCACCATAACAGCTACAAACAAATGCAATCAGAGGGTCATGCTGCTCAATGCTTGAAGTCTAAATCTCAAAATGCACTCACTCGAAGCACTCCTTAAAATGGAGAACATCGACATTTGTACTGTGGGAGAGACCTGGTTCAAGGCAGCAGAAAGCACCCCTGCACTACCAGGCTATAACTTATTCCACACCTTTCATCCCCAGAACTTGAACCAAACCTCCAAAGGCAGCGGTGTTTCCATATTCATAATTAAGGAGGAAACTGATGTAGAATAAGCTGAAGTCCCAAGACTGGAAAAACTCCCTTATCAGCCTCAACAAAAAGTTGAGATCTCTCATCAAATCCTATAAAGCTAGCTATGAAAACAGAATTGCAGCAGATAGTAAAGACAACCGCAAGGCCTTCTATAGTTATGTAAAGAATCTTCATGGCAATACCCAGATTTGGTCTGAGCTACTGCACAATGGTACTTCATATACTGACCCAACAGATATTGCCAATGTACTGGCCGACAGATACAGTACCATCCTTACCCCTCTCTTCCCCCCAAAGGACCAATCACAATACCAGCAGATTGCCAGGTACCCAGTATTACTGCTGCACTGGTTAAAACAGCACTGTCCAAGGCCAAGAATACAGCTTCTATGGGACCTGACAATATTTCTAGCTGTGTTCTACATGAACTACAGAGTAAACTGGCACCTCACCTATGTGCCCTGTTCAATCACAGTCTCACCTCAGGCTTTGTCCCTACCGAATGGTGCACTGTTACATTCATCCCTCTCCACAAAGGAGGAGCAATTATAGACCCTGGGAACTATCACCCTATTAACATGACAAGTCTGATATGCAAAGCTATGGAGCGCATCATCATGCACCATATGAACAAGGATATAGGGAATCTCCAAACTCTGGATCGCACACAGTTTGGTTTTGTGAAGGGTAGGTCATGCCTGCTCAGCTTGGTTGACTTCTTTGAGTCAGTTACCAGAACTCTGGATGAAGGCAAGGTGGGTCATACAGCCTACCTTCATCTGGCCAAGGCCTCTGATACTATTCCCCACTCAGGAATCATAGAGAAACTCACTAAGCTAGGCATCAACCCTTTATCACTAGGTGGATTGCAAACTGGCTCACAGATAGAACCCACAGTGTAAAAGTAGCTGTCTCCAAGTCAGACTGCAGACCAGTCACAAGTGGAGTCCCTCAGGGTTCAGTCCTGGGCCCTCTCCTGTTTGATATCTACTTCTCTGAAGTCCAGGCCAACACAAAGGGATTCTGGCTGACAAATTTCACAGAAGATTGCAAGTTAGGAGCTGTTATTAACTCCCCAAGTGATGTTGACATCCTACAGAAAGGCCTCACTGAGGCAAACGACTTGTGTCAGAACCATGGCCTTAAGCTCAATGCCAAAAAAATGTGTCGTCATCCCCTTTGGGAAAAACTCGGTTCCCATGAATTACCACATCGATAGTAGTCCACTAAACACAGAAGGTGTTTTAAGAGCTCTGGAAACACAGGTTGACAGCAACCTCTCTTTTGACCACCACATTGCCACTGTGGTCAGAAAGTCCTTCTATGTGACACATCTCATTACTAAGGGTTTGGTATGCAGGAAGAAAGAGGTCATTGTCTCCCTCTACTCTTCCCTCATTAGGCCAGTAATTGAGTACAATGCCCCATTTGGCATGTACCTCACTAGACACCTGCAACAACTGGAGAAGCCACAAAAGTACCTCACAAAGAGGATCCTAGGCCTTAACCACTTGTCCTATATGGACAGACACAAAAAAACTCCAACTATTCTCTGTCTCATATCGCCTACTTAGAGGCGATCTCTGCTTGACTTACAAAGCCATGTCTGACCCCGCTCTGTTAAAAATGCTACATCTAAAGAAATCCCAATCCCTCCACACCACACTCTCCAGAGACCTTAACCTCATTACCACAATCAACAGAGCAAGCTGGAAGTACAGGTTTATAACCCAGAGATTGTCCTTGCTATGGAATAGACTTCCCATACATGTCATTCAGAGCACCTCACTGGCCCTCTTCAAGAGAAATCTTGATGAGTGGATGGGAAATAAAAAATTCACCTCGGGGATCACTCCATTGGCTCTACTCGACAGATGCACTGGGAACTAAGGTTGGGTGGCATGATGCCAGGGTAATCCTAAGGGCTAGACTTGTAAAGGCTCCAGGGCCATTAGTCTAGTACACACATATGAACCTGTGAACCTATGAACTATGTAAAACTAATTGGAGTGATGCATTCAGTGGAAAAACTGTGGAAGGAATATTGAAAGTTTTGAAAGAGAAATTGTTTAAATGCAAACAATATTAAAGTGTTTAACATCAGGCTCTAGACATACAACATCAGGAGGGTATATTTCCACAAGAACAAGATGCTTGATTAAGGTGAGAGACAAAAAAATAAGAAATGAAAAGGAGGTCAAACCAAAACTTTGAAATTAAACAAGCTGGACAGAAAAAATAAACACTGTGTGAGACAAGAGCAAGAATAACTTGAAGAAAATTTATATAAACATATTGAGTATAATAGGAAACTATTTAAAAAATACATAAAATGTGGAAGAAATAAACCAAACACATTAATAAACTGTGTGTTGACTCAACATTTTTTTCTCAGTCACAATGACTGTAGATTTATTTACAAAATCTTATGTATTGTCTTATTAACATCCAGGTAACCTCAGATACCGAAATTAGATTAGATTAGACTGAAAAAGAACTATGCAAACTGGATCCAGAAAAAGCACAGGGAGGAGATGGAATTAGTAATAATGACATGAGACCACTACAGCAAGAACTTACAGTACCATTATATGTATTATTTACTAGCATGAATAAATATGGGGACATTCCTCAAGACTAGAGACATGCACTTGTTAAACCTGTCCTTAAGGGAAAGTGGAGTAGTACAAATCCAGAGTCATACAGACCCATAAATTTACTTTTGTGTTGTAGAAAAATAATGGAGAAGGTAATATCAGATCATTTATTGTCAGAATTGAAAAGGCTGTGACCTGAAACCACATATCAGCCTATTACCACCTGTAACGTGATGCTCTGTGACAATATAACAACAGCTATCATGAGATATTTTGCTGCAATGTAATTTATATACATTTAACTTCAGCAGTTGACAGGGTCATACACAATACACTGATGCTTAAATTGGAACAACTAGATATGGATGTACTCATGATAAGATGGATAGTATCATACCACAACTGGACAGGTGAAATTTGGGATTATAGTCATTGTATCCAACAGGGCTCTGTCCTAGGCATATACGTGTTTAGACTGTATCTTTCAGATCTGTCCTTTCATCTGAGGTGTTCTACAGTCTGTATGCAGATGACTTGAAACTGGGTAAACTGATTACATGCTTTACAGATTGGGCATGTCCAAAAAAGAACTTGATTAATTTGACCATTTGGGCGCAGTAGAATAATACGCTCATAAATACATCAAAAACTAAGCACATGAGATTTGGAAGACATAAATTGAAAGGTGAATATTTCATACAGCGCACAGTGATTGAAACTGTAGTCTCATTTAAGGACCTGGGTATATGGGTATATCCAGCTTTGAGTTTTTCTAATCATATCAAGCAATTGGATAATGATAGTTATAAAACTATAGGTTGTATAAAAAATTTATAGTCTAGGAAATCAAAAATGATGACGACATTCTTTGTTATGAGTTACTGAGTATGGAATAACGATATGGAAACCTTATAAGAAAACAAGCATGAGCAAAATGGAAAGAGTACAGCAAAAATATACCAAGGGCATCCATGGATCTGAAAATGTAAGTTAGTATGAACAACTAAAATATCTTAACTTCTATAGTGTCTCATACCGATATTTAAGAGGAGACCTTATTCAGGTATACAGGACATTTAGAGACAACTACCTCTGGGAATGTTTGGGGTTACCAAAACGTAGAAGAGAATCTTCAGACAACCTATGCAGAACATTCTATAGGAAGGAGAAGTGTACTAAGTGGTTCACCGAAAGAGCAGCCAATGCATAGAATAAACTACCAAATTACATTCGAGCAAGCACTAGTTTAGATATAGGCTAGACACATTATGGGAACAATTATTTTGGTAAATTGGCATGCTAGAAGGGCATTAATGCCCATGCTTGAAATATTTATATGTATGTATGTATATGTATGAAATGGGATGGGTATGTCCAATCTACAACCAAATGGGATAGGTCAATTCAAACACCAAAAGGAAAATTAGCTAGGCTTAAAATGGCCCACAATGGCAGGTAGCCTAAAACATACGTATGAACCTATGAACCTATTGGGGTGCTATGCTTGCAACTTGGTGATAAAACTAAGCAACATCTTTCTGAAATAAGATGTCAGTTGAATTCATATCTGGTTACAAAGTGGATTTCCACCACCACAGAGTAACAGAACAGTGATACCAATTAGGAAATCTACTTTGTCACAAACTACTCCTCTTTTATACAGGGTGCAGCATGTTTCATTAAAAAATAGGACACTTTTCCAAGCAACTATGCTTTGTCCAGCTCTCTTAACTCATTCACTCCGGAGCAGCTCAGGAAAAGCTGCCTGCTTAATTCCACCATAGGAACAACAGTGCAGCCTGAGCTCATTTTCAGAAAATCCATTTGTAATACCATACAGAAAACAAATGTTCATAACTCTATAACTATAAGAGCTAGACTAAAATGTAAATGCGAAAGTTGTTCAGCAGACACTGACCTTTCCAACAGTGTAAATGTTGATAGTGTATATCAAAGTCATTATTAAATATTTGGCAAGGAATGCTGATATTGTGCATATTTTTTACCTTTTTGGCAAAACAAAGCACAATATCTTGGTCAATGTACCATGCAGACCCATACAATTTGAATGTAATTTGTTAATATGAATGTCAGCTTTAAAATGATACCTTAACCATTAATGTGTGATGTTCCTTTCTTGAGATATTCACAGAAATATGATTAATATATTATTTTTCATAATTGATAAATAAACAAAGCATAATATCTCATCACCTGTAACAGACAGAGCCTACATATCAGTGTAGAAGTTGTGCATCTGAATGTCAGCTTCAAAATGATGCATCATTTGTGTGATCACCATGCTCCCATGCAAAGATATGGGCATAATAATGAAAAGTATTGTAAATGTATAATTTTCATAACCGTACAAGACTAAACAAACTGTGATATCTGTACATGAGTAGAGTGCACAGACATAGTTCTTTTACCATGTTGTAAGGGGTAACACTGTCTTTAAAATGAGGTATTACTTGGCACACTGACATGCTCCCTTGCAAAGTTATTTACCAAAATATGAAAAAAAATTATAATTTCCATAACCTGATTCCAAACAAACTTTGATATCTGCCTATGAGTACAACATACAGGCACCATTCTTTTGCCATGTTAGAACTACAAATAATCTTTTCAAAATGATGTATTACTTAGCACATTCAGATGCTCCCTTGCAAAGTTATTTACCAAAATATGAAAAAAAAATCATAATTTCCATAACCTAAGTCCGAAACAATCTTTAATATCTGCACGTGTCAAACATACAGGCACAATTCTTTTACCATGTTAGAACTATCAATACTGTTTTCAAAATGAGGTATTACTTAGCACATTCAGATGTTCCCTTGCAAAGTTATTTACCAAAAATATGAAAAAAATCATAATTTCCATAACCTAAGTCCGAAACAAACTTTGATATCTGCCTATGAGTACAACATACAGGCACCATTCTTTTGCCATGTTAGAACTATAAATAATCTTTTCAAAATGATGTATTACTTAGCACATTCAGATGCTCCCTTGCAAAGTTATTTACCAAAATATGAAAAAAAATCATAATTTCCATAACCTGTCCAAAACAAACACTGATATCTGCATGTGTACAACATACAGGCCCAATTCTTTTACCATGTTAGAACTATAAATAATCTTTTCAAAATGAGGTATTACTTAGCACATTCAGATGCTCCCTTGCAAAGTTATTTAGCAAAATATGAAAAAAAATCATAATTTCCATAACCTAGGTCCGAAACAAAATTTGATATCTGCACATGTGTCAAACATACAGGCACAATTCTTTTACCATGTTAGAACCAGCAATACTGTCTTCAAAATGAGATATTACTTGGCACATTCAGATGCTCCCTTTCAAAGGTATTTACCAAAATATGAAAAAAATCATAATTTCCATAACCGTAAGTACCAAACAAACTTTGATATCTGCACATGTGTCAAACATACAGGCGCACAATTCTTTTACCATGTTGGAACCAGCAATACTTTCTTCAGAATGAGATATTACTTGGCACATTCAGATGATCCCTTGCAAAGTTATTTACCAAAAGATGAAAAAAAATCATAATTTCCATAAGAGCCGTTTGCCAAGCTCAGAGAAATGAATTTTACACAACACATTTCATAATAGTGTTTTACTTACTATATTGGTCCGACTTGGTCATGGGTGTTTTCCATTCTTCTCACAAGCTGCATGTTAGCAATCTTGCATGGCTCTCCTCACGCCATTGTGGAGGTTGGTCAAGAACAACACAATGCCCTCCTCAGTTAGATGAATGCCATCCGTTCTGAACAGGTGAACATCTTCCGCGGTGATGCCAAAGACAGAAGACAGTCTTACCTTATCGGAAATAAAGCATGGGTGGACACTGACAAGGGTGCACAGCCAGGGCACATGTAAAGAGAAAAAAGCAGTAAGGACCACACACTCCACTAATATGCCAAGGACAGGCATGGGGCTCCAGATGTTGGTTATCTGTAGTGTCCGATAGCTGTGCTGACTGCCCACTCAGACTGCTGATACCACTATGGTCTCATGACCTCCTCCAGTGTCAGCAGTCTGCCTTACCTCTGCCCTTGTACTCCCATGCTGACCAATATTGAATCCCCCTGGAAACACACCAGAAACTAAGGCAGGTATTGAAGGTAATCATATAATGTCCAGGCAACAGACTCACACACACACTCACACACACATTATGTGCTGTGCCACTGTGCCACCCACTACATATACAATGAAATCAAAGTGTACATATAATTACCTATCTAAATTTGTTTAACTACAGTATTTTTCAGGTTATTTGCTAAGAAATTTCCAGTCCAAGCAAAAACAAAATCTAGTCTAATGCTGACTTTTCACAGTGTGTGTGTGTGTGTGTGTGTGTGTGTGTGTGTGTGTGTGTGTATGTGTAACATCAACATGGCCCATACACACAACCCCTATTAATCACCAATTTTCTTGCCCGTTGCACCGTAAACATCACAACCAAGTACAACAGGTCAGAACCATGCCAGTTGAGCTTTCCCTGTAATATTCCCTCTCTTGTATTAATAATATAAATAAAGCTTTGCTTTTGCATGCCTAAACTACAAAATAAGCTATCTATGGAGTGCTTCCAGAGTATGACAAAGTGAACAGATGCCATAAATATATATCAAGAATGAAATAAAAACAAAGTGCATAACATAAGAACAATAAAACATAAAACATGAAAATGCAGATAGAAATGTACACATTTCCTGAAACGTTGACATGCTCCCTTGCAAACTTAATTAACGAAAGCTGAAATTAAGCCACATTTCCATAAACTAAGTCTGAGTATGCACAAACACCAAAATGCAACATCTCCCCACTACTATGCACAAGCACCAGAATGCAACATTTCCATCAACAACCCCTTGAGCAGCCCTTCCAACCAACCAACATGAAACATTAGCCCCAGTGACCTCATTATTAGAGCTGAGTATACACAAGCTGTAAAATAAAACATTTGCCACATGACACATGCAGTATAATGTGCACATACCAGTTTGTGCTAGTAAGCTAGTAAGATTGCATTACGGAATGGATGGCAAACTGATAAGTGCATAGTTACAAAAGTACAACACAGTACAGTATCAGCAATCCATCTACATACTGTGGAAGTAGAACCCACAGCCTTCTGCATCAAACGCATGTATACTACCTGTAATAACACAAACAGACTTGGAAATCCACTAACACTTAAAACATGCCCACGGTTGTTCTAAAACTGTACAAAGGATTCTTAGTATATTTCCCCATACATAAACAGCACACCTTTCACAATGTCAACTCTACTTAGTGCAATACTGGCAGAAGATAAACCAAAGAAGAACAGCATCTTATCACAAAAGCCTACATTTTTAATAATACTGAAAGCTCTGTTTTATATTTCCATATACAAAAACACCAATCAGATAAAAGCAAGTGACATTTTATGCTGCAAAAAGAAATTCCAAGAAGCAAAGTACCCAGACAGCAGTTTGGTACAGGTTTAAAATGCAGATATTACTTATGACAACTAAAATTACACAGTAGTACAATAACCACATTCTAAACAACTGCAAACACATTTAACTACTTCATATAATTAAAAAAAAATTGTGAAACATATGCTAGAGGCTGTAAATATAAAGAATACAAAAAAAATCAAATGACTGCAATGCCAACTACTCTTGCTTGTTCATTTTATGCTGCAATAAGAATTGATTCAGCTTAAATAAAATTTCAGAGGCTATGAAGTCACAGATTCACAGAATTATTACTGCACAGCAATAAAACACCAATAAGTCATTTCATGGCTGGTATGTGTAGGAATACAAGTGCATAAATCATTCAAAATGGGTGAAAATGAGACAGTAAACAACAAAACTTTGCTAAAATTGTTATAATGTATATTACATCGCTAGTTATTAAGTTAAACACTGCAAGGAGCAGAATTCACATCTTCAAACTATACTTTAAGTAAAATGTTTTGAATACATGCTACAGAATAAACAGCAGTTCTTATGTAAAATGGAGGGGGGTTCAGCTCCGGGAGCCTAAAGTCTGCAGCCTCAAAACTACTAAAACCAAATGCAAAAGGGCCATAGCATGTTACAGCGATTCCTAGTTAAAACTTTTAATTTAAAAATAAATATCCCCTACATCAGTACACAGTACTTGCAATGCATCGCTGCACACCTGTCAGTCAATGCTACCTCAACAAGAGAACACAGGGAGACTATGTCCCATCAACTGTTGTGCTGTAACAGTCTGGTAACTGGGTCTGAAACACTCTGGTTGGAATGGGACAGCTTTTGCTCTGAGGCAAATCATCAAGCAGCACCCGGCAGTTTATTTTGGTGGTGCTGGAAATGAAAGTTGTTTGCAAAATAAGACTGCCTACAATGCTGAACAACTATGAAAGCAAGCGACAGCAAGCTGCAGAGCATCCCCATGTGCTCTGGTATTTGCAAATAACTATGCTTAAATCGGACATGACATCAGCCATGTGATCACAGGCGCAACACAAACAAGGAGCTCTAGAGAAAATACACTAAATCATATGTTAAAATTAAACAGTGGTGGTGAAACCTAGTGGCGCAAAACCCAGACTTCACATGTCCGGTTTTGAATGAAGTTTGGTATCCTGACACTTTGTCAGAAAACCGGACAGTCCGGTCAAAAAAATGGACAGCTGGCAACCTAGGAAAGTGGCTTATTTCATAATTATCATTATCTAAGTAACATACTTAAGATTTTGAAAAAAAAAAACATTTTGAAAATATTACTGCATGGATGATTTTATCTCCGATGAGCCCAAATTGTCTTGTGCAATTAAATGTCTTTGCAAATTGCACAACAGGGCACACAAATAATGCAACAGCCAAGCTGAACTATATTTCACCATATCAATGAACATTGCTTTTTCTTCTAAAACACCTACATGACACTGTGTTAAACTGCTCTTGCAAGCAAAAATTAGTACAGAATTTCGAAAAACAAATACAGTACCTGAGCGCTGAGCTGACCAGGAACTCTACAGTACAGTGGATGAGTGGGAACTCCAGGTAGAAAATTAAATTGAGGATCCCAGGTATAATCATCAGGAAATACCTGATGCTGGACCAAACAAAAGAAGTTTAGGCTAGAATCTGATTTGTTGCCACCACTTGCTTACCAATAACTTTTAAAATGTAAATAAGGTAAATTACATATTCAGTTACGATTTCAGTGTGAAACCTTCAGTACACTTTCTCTTACTTGTGTTTGTATCTTCTCATGGCGGCTTTTCGGCACAACACAGGTGCCGTTAATGAGTTAAGAGATAGCCCAAAGTTTCATATAGAAACTCCCCTTCATACATGTTCTGCCTCATCCATTCTGGACACTCCACAGCCAAGCTCTTGACTCACAGTATAAAGGTTATCCAGTTTGTCGTCTTTGGTGCACTTTCCCTGTACACAAAATAATGGGCATCTGGCACAGCCAACAACATTTGGTAAATGTTATCAGTCAGGTATAGGTTATGGTTTGATGTGTTCCTGTTCATGATATATGATATGATATGACATGGTATGGTATGATATACAACAGAATTCTACACCTATTAGGGCCAGACTATTGGAGCATATAAGAGATATTTATAACAAATATGACTCCAGCCCAGTAGCAAAGCATGTTCCCATGTGTCATAACTTAGATCTTTCACATCTGAAGCTCTTCAATTTTTACAGTCTTCCTGATTTCCTGAAACATATTATATTTTTTTCTGGTATATCTAAATGTTACTCAAACACTGGTGGCCAAGAGGCTGTAGTTTGAAAAATTAATTTTGCTGTGAGCTACACCACAATATGTTGCATTGTGCTCACTGACAGAGTACTTTTGAAGAGGTCTTGTCCTTTTCTTCTCAGTAGTATGACAGTAGAGTTACTATATATAATTTAGGTGGGAATAAATATAAATTGGTTAAAAACGTTCAAGAAGAACATATGGTACATCTCATTTGCTTGGACGGAAAAAAATGCTCTTCTCAGTGCATAATCTAATAGACATGACAGGAAAACAATTCTGTAAGAAGGGATGACACATGATTTTTGTAGTCTCGCTTGAAACCCCAGACAGAGAAGGAGTTCCTGAACACTTGTCAAAGATGTTTGACAACTGGAAAAAGTCTACAAAGACAATACAATCATCCAAATATGGAATGATGTGAATATTTTGAAGTCTACAATAAGCAATTACTGGAGCTTCCTACTTTTTGAATACCCTTGGAGCAGTAGATAGTCCAAATGGTAAGGCAGAGAACTCATAGTGTAAGCCAGATACAGAAAACCTTATGAAACAATAGATAAGCCTGCCAACAGGAATGTGATGGTAGGCATCTAGCTTTACCATACAGTTTAGTAAAAGGATAAGACCTAAAAGCATCTGTAGAAATTACAATCTGAACTTTGGGACATTGATAAAAAGATTGAGAAATGAGAGATCTAGCACAGGCCTCTAAGTTCATTCTTTCTTTGGTACCAGAAAAAGCCTTCAATAAAATTCCTTGCCCCTCTGGTAGGCATGTATTGATTTTATGACTCCTTGAGATAAGATTTGTTCTAGAACTGGTGGAAACAGGGATTTTTGATTTACTTGGCAAGGATGGATCCCCTGAAAAGAAGTTAGGGAGTCTTATTGCCAGTAGCAAAGCATGTTCTCATGTATCATAACTTAGATCCTTCACATATGAAGTTCTTCAGTTTGAACAGTCTTCTCAATTTTAAGTTGCATTAGGATCCAGCTTTTCTTTTGCTGAGCAATAAACTTGATACAGCCTGATAGTGTTAAAAATGCTTTCCAATGAAATTATTGTCTGAACCCATTTGTCTGATATAATCTTGTGCTACAGAGGAAGTTGTACACTTGGACATATGGAGAGATCACTAGGGTAGAAGAGGGGAGTCTGAAAGGGCAAATAGCCATTCTGACTTTTTAAACTGTTCTTGATTTTGAGAGGATTTCTCTTTCTTTTTGGAGCCTCCTTGCCATTGATTTTTAAAATCCTGTTCATTGACACCTTGCTGTCTAAAACGCCTTTTGAAAAAAAGAAGCTGAAGTTGAAAGAAAAATTTTACTTGGTTTAAAAAAAATGAAAGTTTTGAAGGTTTACATTATTCCTTTAATCAATTTTCCCCTTCATCAAATCCTTTATACACATCTGTTGCAGAAGGTTCAAACAGGACTTCCATGTCCAGGGGAGAATTTAAAATCATGGTCTTAACATCTTCTGGGAAATTTTGAGAACATAACCAAGCAAATCTTTTCATGACTGACCCAGAAGCAGCAGCTCTGCAGATAGTGTCAGCGGCATCATGCGAAAATTTAAATACATGTTTAATTATAGAAGCAGATACAAAAGAAGAATTCAAAGAATTCTTTACCTCAGAATAAGGCTGCTAACACTTAACTTGTTCAGGTTCAAAAGTCATAAGTAAAAACTTTGACATGTGAGCCTAATAGCTTGGGGTACTGCAACAGCGATCTAATGTCAGTGGCCAACTAGAAAGGGGTGGAGCTATGCTCAACACCACAAAAACTGGGGCTTTAATTAAATGCACTGCCCTAGGTGCCAAACCATCATTATGAGAGTCCAATCAAGACAAAATGAAGTGGAGAAGAAAAAAAAATTTCAAAGCATTGGCTGCATGACAGCTTACGTAATATCTAGAGGGAAACAAAAAGGTTGTGAGGCATGAAAAAATAAATTACTTTTTAAATACATTACTGGAATGCCAGTCAAAATCAAGTATAAAAAGCAAGCAGCACTCATCTCAAACCACTTCTCCTTGCACTGCAGTTCCAATTATAATTTATATTCACCTTTATAAAAGTACCAAGTAACATGCTGAACGTAGCAATCTCTGTGATACCCCCGACTTGTAAAAATGATTCTTATCTAAAAAAGGCCTGCTGCCTGACAACAATTATCTACTCGTTTCATGGAGAAAACATGACCAAAGTAAAAAATGAACAGCAAACAAGAAATAAGCTCAATATAAATTGCTTAAAGGATTACTGCACAGGTTATGGACCACCCATGATAGATTGGCATTCTGTTTAGTTTACTGTTAAAGCCTGCAAAGACTGCAAGTCTCCAACAAATGTAATGAACTTCTGCAAATATTCTAATCCTGTCCTTTATTACAAAAACTGTCATATGCCTTTCAATACCCAAGGCTTGTACTTTATCTAGTTATATAAATATTCTCTGCATGGTAACAACAAAAAGGCTTTCAGTGCTGGTAATTATTTAACAGTATGTTTATGAAAGCTTACTTGCATCTTACAATCTCAGACAAGCTTACCTGATGGTAATTAAAGCATTGCTACTTAAACACAGAGCAACAGGCACTGCAACAACATGCATTTTCTGAATAATAAGAAGCATAAATCAACAGTATAAAATATGACAGAAAACCAAAACATTTTGAAAAATCAAGGACAGATGAAAACCCACTTCAGTACTTCTGTCTGCCTTGGATGGGGGGATACTGTGAAGATAGGCGAAGGCTGCCAGCCTAGCCAGATATAATTTTGTAGATAATTCTGTCAATTGTAAATATTAATGCAAGCCACAGGCTTGTTCTCCTAAATGTGAAAAGACTGCATTTGATATTGGACTGCAAAAATGTAACACCAGTGCACTCTGCTGTGAGAAAGCTAAGTCAAGCATTTTATGACTACCTTTGATGTCAAAATTCGGAGCTGATATGTCTGGATGAAGGAATTCTGCCTATTGTTTTGAGGCCAGAGTTAATAGCTAGAAATTGCATGTATAATTTCTTTTATTGCTCTGGTTCCTGTCCAGCTGCAAGATCAAAGGGATTATTAACCTCTGAGAGTCTGTTAGCCTGGGAACCAGAAAGAAATGATGTAATCTGAAATGAATCAGTGGTACTGTCTTATTAATTTAAGGACAGAAAGAATGAAGGCATGAGAGCATTTGCCTTGAGCACTGCCTGTATCTATATGTAAGTAGGATTTTAGAACTGTGTTTTCTCTTAGATGTAGTTAGGAAATAGGAAGATTAGACTAGTTTGTTTTTCTGTGATGTCAGAACTTTTCTCCGGTATTATTTTAAGTATTTCTCTGTGATCTCTGAACTCTTGACTAGCACTATGTAGTAAGAAATACTGCCTTGTGTTTTTATTATTTATTATTAAATATTCTTAAACCTTTCAACTGTGGCTGTTTTGTGTAGTGATAGAGTAAAGCTCTAGAGTACATTGCATATATATAGTGATACTGTACAAAGTCACTCCAAATAAGCTTTGCTGTTCAGTCATGCTTACCATTTGGATAATAATATTGCACAGTAATAACTGGACACCCTTTAATAAGGGCCTTTGCATAGCTGGTAAATATTAGATGGGTGGTGGTAGTGATTTCTACCATATAGTCTGGGTAAAAGGGGCACAGTTGGAGAACCTGTACCAGCCTTCCCCAGTAGTGTCTGCATGATTGTATAAACTCTTATCTCAAAGTGTGTGTGTGTGTGTGTGTGTGTGTGTGTGTGTGTGTGTGTGTGTGTGTGTGTGTGTGTATGTGTGTTTGTGTGTTAGCTACTCGGGCAGAGACACAAAGCACTGGTTGGACAGAGAGGGTGCTGGAGGTTTTAGCTTGCCCACTATGCTGAGATCTGAACCCTATAACTGTGCTAGTGGGGAGTCTGATTGGGGACCTGGAGAGAAATGGAGAAACCAGCCCAGACTGATTGTGATCTCTGTGTGCTCTTAAGGGAAATTGTACTTTACGGTGTGTGTATTTACTATCCTTTCCCTATATGGAAGCCCCTCACTGGTGTTAGTGGTGAGGATTGAGGCTCCTTGATTGCTGGGCCAGTGCACGGGCATCACATATTAATTGTTTGGCAGTGGTGGGATATCCACACCACATATTACTTGGTTGGCAAATACTAATTGGCTTGTAGTGATGTGGGTAGAGTGAATTCCTGCAGCTTGTATACAGTGAGCACTGAAGGTGTTTTTGTACTCTAAATCAGCAACTAAGTGAATGCTCAGAGTTCAGATCACAATTGTTTTATTTCTTTTCTTAGCTTAGTTAGTCAGGGAGAGCAGGCAGCATGTCAGCAGAGGAGTACGGAAAGCTGACAAGGAGTCAACTGGCTGGCATGTGCCAGGCTAGGGGACGGGTGCGTGGAAACCTGACTGAGGCAGACATGATTGCAGCTTTGGTCACAGCTGCATCAAGATACAGCAACCAGGAGGATGATCAGACTGGCAGTGGAGATGTACCACACTCAGAGAATGGACAGCTCAACCTTTCTGCAGAGGACTTAAAAATTCATCAGGAGCTAAAGACACTTGAGTTGGAGGCCAGGCATTTGGAATTAGAAGCAGCGGAGAGATTGAGGCATCTAGAGAGTGAGGACAAGGAGAAACTGTGATGTTTGCAGGCTGAAGAGAATGAGAAACTGCTACTCCTGGAAGCTGAGAAAAAGGAGAGGCACAGGCAGCATTTGAAGGAGATGCTGACTCTTCGCCAGAGTCATGGAGGTAATGGGAAAGGGAATAACTGGACGCCAGAAGTACAAAAGGTCAGTAAATTTCTTCCACAGTTTAAAGAGTGGGATAATTTTGATAGTTTCATTCATATGTTTGAGAGGGTATGTAAACAGTATGATGTTGACCAAAGGCTCTAGGTACAGTTCCTCACCCCCTTACTCCATGGTAGAGCTATAACTGTGTTTTCTAAACTTGCTGATTGTGAATATTTTGATTATACTTCTGTTAAAAATCACTTGTTAAAATGTTTTAAGCTAACACCTAAAACTTATAAGAAAGAATTTTGTGAGCGTAGACCCAAGGCAGATGAAAGTGTGTGTCAATATGTTGCTGAACTGAGCACTTATTTTCATAGGTGGGTGAGTGGATGTCAGGTAACCACTACTGAAGTGCTGGCAGACCTTTTGTTGAGGGAACAAGCCCTTAGAACTTTGCCTGAGGACATGAGGATCTGGTTAGCTGATAGACAATGTGCTACTTCAGATGAGTAGGGGAAGAAAGGAGACCTATACCTAGCAAGCAGGGCATACCTGCACATGAAAGGGGCTCCCAGTACTGCATATGGGTCTAAAGGAACCCATGGTGGGCAGCACAGACTGCCCCAACAAAATCTGCCAGTAGCAGGGGAAGTCACTAGTCCAGGTACATGTCCAGTACCTAGGGTTAAATGTTTTGAATGCAACCAGTGGGGCTATATAGCATACAGATGTCCCCAGAGGCAAGGTGGGGAACAAAAGGTGAGAGAGCGAGTAAGTGGGAAAGTCAAAATGCCAACAGTAGGTTGTCTTGAGACAACAAGGGTACTGAACTACCATCCTGCAGATGTCCTGATAGAGAAGGATTTGGATGAGGCAGTACCATGTGCTTATGCAGTGACATGCAGTCAGGCTAGAAGACAAGCATGCGGGTCTGGTAGCCTGGGGGAGACCCAGACATACTGCATACATGCAACCAGGACTGATGAGGTGGCTACTTCAGGGAGGGAGCTACTCTGCAGCAGTGAGACTGAATGTGAGCCACAGCTGCTTGTGGGTACTGATGTTCCCTTGGACAGAGTGACTGCAAAGGTAGAGGTGAGTAATAGTACCCAGGCTAACAGTGAGGCACCACTGTCAGACAATGCCAGACTTCCTGTGGAAGGGAGCTGTGAAGGGTTACAAAGAGAGAGTTGAGACAGGCTCAGCTCTCAGACCGTACATTGCAAGGACTGAGGCAGGTAGCTAGTGAGACACCTGATTCTCAAGGGAAGGGGGAATCTGTATACTGGGACAAATGGTTACTGTATAGAGAGTGGACCCCTGAGGGAGGGCTAGAAGGTGAGAGGGTTCAGCATTTGGTAATGCCTAGAGCCTACCATCTGGCGCTTCTAGCCATAGCCCATGATATTCCCCTTGCAGGTCATATGGGCATAAAACATACAAAAAGTCGTATTATGCAGAACTTCTATTGGCCTGGAATTTCCAGAGATGTAACAGCGTACTGCAGGACCTGTGAGCAGTGCCAAAAGGTAGGCAAGGCAGCTGAAAAGGTGAGAGCTCCTTTGTTGCCTTTGCCTATGATTGACAAGCCATTTCAGAGGGTAGCTATGGATATTGTGGGTCTTCTTAGTATCCCAAGTTCCACAGGGAAAAAGTATATCCTAGTGGTAGTAGATTATGCTACACGATACCCTGAGGCAGTGGCTCTGTCCTCCATTGAGGCAGAAAAGGTGGCAAGTGCTTTGTTATTTTCAGCAGGGTAGGTTTCCTAAAAGAAATACTGACTGACAGAGGTGCCAATTTCATGTCAGATCTGCTGGCTTGTCTGTGGAAGTACTGTTGGGTGAAGTACATGAAGACCACACCATACCATCCCCAGACTAATGGTCTTGTTGAGAGGTTAAACTCTACAATCAAGTCCATGCTATGAGCACTTGCAGACCAGTTTAAGAGGGAGTGGGACAAATATTTGCCCCATCTGTTGTTTGCTTCCAGAGAGGTTCCCCAGGAATCCACTGTTTTTCACCCTTTGAGTTGCTGTATGGGCATAGGGTGAGGGGACCTTTAGATTTACATCATGATGAGTGGGAAGGTGAGTGTGAATCTCACAAGGAGTCTGTTGTGGCATGTGTCCTAAACCTCAGGACAAGGCTCAGGGAACTCATGGGCTTGGCCCAGGAGAACCTGGCAGAAACCCAGCAACAGAAAAAGGTGTGGTATGACAGGAATGCTCGAGATATAGAGTATGCTGTGGGGCAGCAGGTAATGGTTCTCATTCCTGTCAGACACAACAAGCTACAAGCAGCTTGGGAGGGACCCTACAATGTGGTGAGAAAGGTAAGTGATGTTAACTACATGGTGGAACTGCTAGGCAGGATGCACGGGCACAAATTGTACCATGCTAACATGATGAAACCTTACCAGGATAGGGAGACCCTTGTGCTGAGTATTTGCAGTGGATTGCAGGAGGAGTCTGAAGGAGATCTGGTGAATGATCTCCTCAGTGAGGCTCGGACTGACACCTCACTGGAAGGGGTAGCAATGTCCCAGCAGCTATCTCCAACCCAGGTTCGAGAAATCCAAGCAGTGTTACAGGAGTTTGGGGACATGATCACTGGGAAACCAGGGTGCACCCACTGGGGCAGCACCAGGTGGATACAGGACCCCAAAGGCCTATTAGGCAGGCACCTTATAGGGTTCCTGAGAGAGTCAAACAGACTCTGAGGGAGGAGATACAGGAAATGTTGGAACTAGGGGTAATTCAAGTGTCCAACAGTCCCTGGGCCTTCTTAGTAGTGCTGGTGCCAAAGAAGGATGGCAACACCTGGTTCTGTGTGGACTACAGGAAATTAAATAGTTACACAGAGTCAGATGCCTACCCCATGCCTAGGATGGAAAAGGCCCTATAGCAGCTGGGTGGGGCTAAGTATCTTACAACCACTGATCTTACCAAGGGTTACTGGCAGGTGCCCTTGACTCCCAGTGCTAGATAGAGGTCAGCCTTTGAGACTCCTTTTGGCTTGTAAGAGTTCACAAAGATGCACTTTGGGAGGAAAAATGTCCCAGCAACTTTCCAGAGGCTGGTATATCATATCCTAGCAGGAGTAGGAGAGTTTGCCCTTGCTTACCTCCAAGAAAAGGAAACCAGTCTGGTGGACCCCTGCCATAAACAAGCTATACAATAGAAGGAGGAAACTAGTACAGAAAAGAGTAAAATCCCAAGAAGGGAAGACATCCCTGATCAGTATCAGCAAGAAACTATGTTCCCTCATAAAATCATCCAAGGCTAGCTTCGAAAGAAAAACTGCCATGGGCTCCAAAGATAACCACAAGGCATTCTTTAGCTATGTCAAGAATCTAAGTGGCAATTCTCAGATCTGCTCAGAGTTAGTACAGAATGGCACAAAATACACTGAACCAACCGATATAGACAACATCCTGGCAGACAGGTTCAGTGCAAACTTCACCCCCCCCTCTCACCCCCAGAAGGGCCCATAAATATACCAGAAGAATGTAGTGCCCCTGAAATCACAGACAGTCAGGTTAAAACAGCCCTTTCCAAAGCCAAAAACACAGCATAAATGGGGCCAGACGGTGTCCCATGCTGCATCCTACATGAGCTCAAAGATGAACTAACCTCTCACCTAAACACACTGTTTAAACTCAGCCTCTCCACAGGCTATGTGCCCACAGAGTGGGGCACAGCAACGGTTATTCCACTCCACAAAGGTGGAGCCACAACAGACCCCAGGAACTATTGCCCTATAAGCCTGACTAGCTTGGTCTGCAAAGCTATGGAGCACATCATCATGGATCTCATTAACAGAGACATATGAAACCTCCAAGCACTGGACCCTACCCAGTTTGGCTTTGTTAAGGGCAGATTATGCCTCCTAAACCTGGTGGACTTCTTTGAGACAGTTACTAAGGCTATAGATGAGGGAAAGGTGGTCCACACAGCCTACCTAGACCTCGCAAAGGCCTTCAACACCATTCCCCACTCAGGTATTATAGACAAGCTCACCAGCCTGAACATAAACCCCTACATCACGAGATGGGTTGCCAACTGGCTCACAGACAGAGCCCACATGGTAAGAGTTGCGGGAGCTAGGTCTGACTCTAAACTGGTTACAAGTGGCGTACCCCAGGGCTCAGTCCTAGGACCCCTCCTGTTCGGCATATACTTCTCAGAGGTACAGGCAAACACAGGAGGACTATGGCTGACCAAGTTCACAGGTGACTGCAAACTAGGGACTATAATTGACTCTCTGGCTGACACAAACATCCTTCAAAAGGGTCTCACTGAGACAGATATCTGGTGTCAAAACCATGGCCTCAAGCTAAATGCCAAAAAGTGCATAGTCATCCCCTTTGGAAAAAACAAAGTGCCCACAGACTACCACATAGGTGGTAGCCCCCTAAACACAGAAGATGTAATAAGGGATCTAGTAGATAGTAACCTCTCCTTTGATAATCACATTGCCAAAGCGGTTAGAAAATCCTTCTATGTGGCCCACCTTATCACAAAAGGGTTTGCATCCAGATCGAAAGAGGTCATTGGGCCCCTCTACTCATCACTCATCAGACTCCTCATAGAATACAATGCCCCATTTGGGATGTACCTTACAAGACACCTGCCACAACTGGAAAGACCACAGAAGTACCTCACCAAGAGGATCACTGGCCTCAACCAGATGCCCTATGCAGCTCAACTGAAAAAAACTCCAGCTGTACTCGGTTGCATACCGCCTACTCAGAGGTGATCTCTGCCTGATGTACAAGGCCATGTCCAACCCAGAATTGATGGACATGCTCCACCTAAAGAAAACCATATCCCCTCGAGCCACACACTCCAGGGATCTAAACCATACCACAACAATAAGTAGGACATGCTGGAGGGATAGATTCCTGTCCCAGAGACTTCTCATGCTCTGGAACAAGATTCCAATCTACATTAGGCAGAGCTCATCGCTAACACTCTTCAAGAGAAACCTTGACGAGTGGATGGGAAACAGAAAGTTTTCCCCAGGGATCACTTCAATGGCTCTGCTGGACAGAGGTACAGAGAACTAATCTAAGGGGGCGGCGAAAGCCAACACATTCCAGCTAGGCTTATAAATGCCTTTGGGCAGATAGCCTAGTGCCTACCTATGAACCTATGAACCTATTACCTAGATGATATTTCCATCTACAGCCATTACTGGCAAGAGCACCTTCAACATGTCAAGGAGGTGCTGGGCAGACTACAGAGGGCAGGGTTGACCATTAAGCCGAGAAGATGTCAGGTGGGTATGGCAGAGGTCTCCTACCTGGGACATAGAGTGGGGAGTGGTAAGATCAGGCCAGAACCTGCCAAAGTAGAAGCCATTCAGGCATGGCCTGCATCTGTTACCAAAAAGCAGGTGAGGGCATTCTTAGGGAAAGCAGGGTACTACAGAAAGTTCATCCCTAGTTATAGTACCATAGCTGCTCCCCTCACAGACCTGATGAGGAAAAACTGGCCAGATGAGGTAGTGTGGACCACAGCATGTGAGCAGGCATTCCAGAAGCTTAAAGAAGCTTTGGGAGGACACCATGTGTTAGCTAGTCCAGATTACAGCAAATAATTTGTTGTGCAGGTGGATGCTTCAAACAATGGGGTGGGGGTTGTACTTAGCCAGATTTCTTCAGAGGGAGAAGAGCACCCAATGGTTTATCTCAGTCATAGGCTGCAACCCAGGGAGGAATGCTATGCAGCCATAGAAAAGGAATGTCTAGCCATAGTATGGGTACTGCAGAAACTTCAGCCTTATCTGTACAGAAAAAAATCACGATAGTGACAGATCACAACCCCCTAACATGGTTAAACAAAGCCAGCCAGTAAAATGCCAAGTTACTAAGATGGATCCTAGGGTTGCAAGCATATATGTCAGTGCAGCACCATAGTGGGATTAGCAATGCCAATGCAAATGTGCTCTCAAGACAGGGAATGGGGTAAGGTATACTCAGATAGACAATCAACATTTCTCAAGGGTCACTTGAAAAACTAGCTTCAATTCTCTGGGGGGGAGATGTGTGAAGATAGGTGAAGGCTGCCAACCTAGCCAGATAGAATTTTGCAGATAATTCTGTCACTTGTAAATATTAATGTAAACCACAGGCTTCTTCTCTTAAATGTGAAAAGACTGCATTGGATATTGAAATGCAAAAATGTAACAGTGCACTCTGCTGTAAGAAAGCTAAGTCAAGCGTTTTATGACTGTCTTTGATGTCAAAATTTGGAGCCGATATGTCTGGATGAAGGAATTCTGCTTATTGTTTTGAGGCCAGAGTTAATGGCTATAATTTGTATGTATAATTTCTTGTATTGCTTTGGTTCCTGACCAGCTGCAAGATCAAACCTTTCCTGTAATTAGTGTTCCAGATACAGATTTGCTGAATCCAGGACTGTTTGTAAGCTTCTGAGCCCCCCAAGCCTTTCTGTGTTGGAGGGAAGCCTTCTAGCTTATCAGTGGGAGTGGTAAGCATTAGGTAACCTGTCTACCACATAAGGAGTGGTTCTGGTACAGAATTTGTAGTTATTGGCCGTTTGGGCGGTCTTCCATCTCTTTCAACTTTTTGATTTGAAGGCCTGCATTTGCACTTGTTTCTGTCCTGTAACTCCTGGGCCCATCTCATTTGCTCACTCAAAAAAAAAAAATGTATCTGCTTTTACTGTATTTGTGTTTCTTCCTACTTTATTTTGCTTTTAAGGCCATCTTAATAGTACTCAATTGTATTTATTAGTGCTTGGTGTAACTCATTCTAAGCCTTTTAGTTTAAGCACTTGGGCTTCAAACCAGTTGCTTTCCATTAATAAGGTTTGTGGTCTGCACTGTAGTGGCAGAACAGGTAGCTTACATCCTTCTAAGTTGGGAACTGCTGATTGAGGGCTCAGTGTCTGTTATTCTAAAAGTGTATTAATTCTGGTTTAAGCACTTGGGCTTCAGGCCAGTTATTTTACATTAAGAGGGTTCGTGGTCTGCACTCTTGTGGGAGGAGAGGCTGGACTCTGCCCTTCTGAGCTGGGAATTTCTGGTTAAAGGCTTATAGTGCCTGCATATTTGAACTGCTTCTTACTGAAATTGGTACACCTTGTTTGCTGTAGCATAGACTAGATCCAGGCCTGCTGAATCTAGCTTTGTTTGTATAACTTGAGCACTAATCCAGGCATTCTTTAAAGTAGTCAATTGTATTTATCACTGCTTGGTAGTAACTTGATTAAAGTGTAGCTATCATTCTAAGTCTTTTGGATTAAGCACTTGGGCTTCAGACCAGTTGTTTTACATTAGGAAGGTTTGTGGCCTGCACTGTGGTGGCAGGACAGGTAGCTGACATCCTTCTAAGTTGGGAACTGCTGATTGAGGGCTCAGTGTCTGTTATTCTAAAAGTGTATTAGTTCTGGTTTAAGCACTTGGGCTTCAGGCCAGTTATTTTACATTAAGAAGGTTCGTGGTCTGCACTCTTGTGGGAGGAGAGGCTGGACTCTGCCCTTCTGAGCTGGGAATTTCTGGTTAAAGGCTTATAGTGCCTGCATATTTTAACTGTTTCTTACTGAAATTGGTACACCTTGTTTGCTGTAGCATAGACTAGATCCAGGCCTGCTGAATCTAGCTTTGTTTGTATGCTTGTTGTTTGTTTGCTTGTTATTTCCCTGAAACACTAATTCCACCTAAAACACGGCTTTTCACTGCTTCTGTGGATCCCTAGTGATATCTGCATTGCTTACTGTACTTATTTCCTTGTTTCACTTGAAAGAAAGTTACTGTTTGTCATTTTTGCATTTACGTTACCTGTAACACATTGCATTTAAGTTCCCTGGCACTTGCTCACTAAAGCAATTATATAAGTCAGCACTAAAAAATTAAAAGCACTACACCCTCACAAACTCCCCTTGAGTACCTTGTTCCCCATTGGCCCTTTTTTTCAATTATAAAGGAATTCCCAGTACTATTCTAGCATATCCAAAGGTCAGTTGTCAATCTCCTCTCCTGTCCAGCTGGTGAATCTGGGAATCTTGAGGCAATGTTACAACTGCCTCATGTAGACAGACAACCCTCTCCTCCTCCCAACAAATTCCAACACATGTGAGAGATGCAACCATATAGCCAAACTGGAGGCTAAGCTCTCTCAACTCAGTACTGGTGTAACCAGTCAGGAGGAGAAACCACACTCACTACGATTCCAGTCTCACATAGACCTACCATGACAGCAAACCAAACACATAAACACACAAAAACATACTCGGAGGCTCTAAATAAAAATCTGCCTAAGCAGCAGAGACCTCCAAAGCAGACACCCAAGCAACCGCTACCCCCAAAACAAAACACGTGCAACACATAGGCCACAAAGCCAGTGTGCTGAACAGTTACAGCCCTTAAGGCTAAACAACACACCTGATACACTTGTAATAGGTGACTCTATCGTCAGGCACACTGACGTCCCGCTCACCAGGCTGAACAAGGAGAAGGTCACGGTGAGCTGCTTGTCAGGCGCTAGGATCCTCCACATAACACAAGCACTCAGGTCACTCCAAGGCAAGTACAAATATGACTCGGTCATTGTCCATGCTGGTGTGAATGACCTGAGACGTACCTCCCTGGACTACATGAAAAGAGACATAGAGGAGCTCTCTGAGCATGTAGCCCAGGCCGGTATGACCCTGACCTTGAGTAGCATCTTAACCTCACCAAGAACAATGCCACAATATGAAGACAAGATGATCAATTTCAACAATTGGCTTAAGTATTGGTGTCATTCAAAGGGGATCCAATGCCTGTCAGCCTGGGATGACATGCTCGACAAGCCACAATGCTTCACTGGGGATGGCTTGCACCTGTCACCCCTGGGCTTTCGGATATTGGCAAAGGCTCTTGCTTCCCGCATAGTGCCTTTTTTAGGCAAGGCTCAAAAGACAAACCCACCTCCATAGGTATCACAAGGGATAAGAAACTAAGAGTAATGCTACTCAATGTCAGAAGTCTAAACCTCAAGATGCACGCACTCAAAACTCTCCTTAGCATGGAGAACATCGATATCTGTGCAGTAACAGAAACCTGGTTCAAGGCTCCCAAGAGCACCCCAGCACTACCAGGTTATACCTCATACCATGCTTTTCGGCCCCAAAACTTGGAACGAACTACAAAAGGAGGGGGAGTATCAATATTCGTCAAAGATACCCACACCTCCAGGTTGGTGGCACAGCACAAAGCATCAGAGACTATCCATGTGCAACTAACAGTGGGTAAAACTGCCTTCCAGTTTATAGCCTGCTACAGACCACCCTCCCAAACCCAGGAACCCCACTCGGCCTTCCTGAGAACACTGGAAAATATGAAGGTCTCTCCAAACACTATTATATTGGGTGACTTCAACTACCCAAACATAGACTGGGAGCATTACTCTAGCTGCAACACCCTAGCCCAAAGGTTCCTAGAATTTATAAACTCAAATGCTATGGAACAACTTGTTACCACTCCCAGAAGAGGGGAAAACATACTGGACCTGATCATCATCAACATGGGGACTCTATGCTCCAGACCAGAAGTGTATCCCTCACTGGTAAGATCAGACCATAAACTAATCTCACTGGATATTCACATCCCGACCCCACCCCCTGCCCAGAATACCACAGTGAAAAACTTCTCTAAAGCAACATTCACACTCCTCAAAACTGAGGTGGAATCCTTCAAAGCCCCCGAGCCTGTGGAAAATATGGCCCAGACCGCAGAATCCTTTATAAACGCATTCTATGAACACCTTCAGGAATGCATGGATCATGCAATCCCAAATAAAACCAAGACCCAATCCTCCAAAGGCAGACATCCTGTCTGGTGGACCCCAGCCATAAACAAACTATACAATAGAAGGAGGAAGCTACTACATGATAGAGCAAAATCCCAAAAAGGGAAGACATCTCTGATTTAGCAAAAAACTATGGGCACTCATAAAATCGTCTAAGGCCAGCTTCTAGAGAAAAATTGCACAGGACACTAAGGATAATCACAAGGCTTTCTTTAGTTATATTAGGAACCTGAGTGGGAATTCCCAGATATGCTCAGAATTAGTCCAAAATGACAAAAAATACATCGAACCCACAGACATTGCCAACATCCTAGCTGACAGGTTCAACGCAAACTCCCCCCCCCCACCAAAAGGGCAAATATCTATCCCAGCAGAGTGCTGCCCCCCTGATATCTCAGATGCTCAGGTAAGATCCGCCCCCTCCAAAGCAAAAAACACAGCATCAATGGGACCAAACGGTGCCACAGGCTGCGTTCTACATGAACTCCAAGAAGAGCTAAACCCAAACATAAAACTACTGTTCAATCTCAGCCTTACTACAGGATATGTACCCAAAGAGTGGTGTACAGCAACAGTGGTCCCTCTCCACAAAGGAGGTGCCTCAATGGATCCTGGAAACTATCATCCCATAAGCCTGACTAGCTTGGTCTGCAAAGCTATGGAAGGGATCATCATGGACCTCATAAATAAAGATATTGGGGACCTACAGACACTGGATCCTACCCAGTTCGGCTTTGTTAAGGGCAGATCCTGCCTCTTAAACCCATTTGATTTCTTTGAAACCGTCACCAAGGCCATTGATGAGTGGAAGGTGGTCCACACAGCCTACTTGGACCTCACAAAAGCCTTTGATACAATACCCCACTCGGGCATTATGGATAAGCTCACCAGCTTAAATATAAACCCCTATGTCACTAGATGGGTTACAAACTGGCACAAGGACAGAACCCACATGGTTAGAATTGCTGGAGCCATGTTAGACTCCAAACCAGTTACAAGTGGCATCCCACAAGGCTCAGTCCTGGGACCTCTCTTGTTCGGTATATATTTCTCGGAGGTACAGGCCAACACAGAAGGATTGTGGCTGACCAAGTTCGCAGATGACTGCAAACTGGGCACCATAATCGACTCTCCAGCTGACACAAGGATCCATCCTCCAAAAGGGCCTTATAGAAACAGACAACTGGTGCCAGAGCCATGGCCTCAAGCTAAACGCCAAAAAGTGCATAGTCATCCCCTTTGGCAAAAACAAAGTGCCCACAAAACCACATAGGTGGTAATCCATTAAGTACAGAAGAAGTAATTAGGGACCTGGGGACCCAAGTTGATAGCAATCTCTCATTTGACAACCACATGGCCAAAGTGGTTAGAAAAACATTTTATATAGCCCACCTAATCATGAAGGGATTCACATCTAGATCAGGGGAGGTCATCATGCCTCTTTACTCATCCCTCATCAGGCCCATAATTGAGTACAATGCCCCTTTTGGGATGTACCTTACCAGACACCTGCAGCAACTGGAAAGACCCAAAAGTACCTCACCAAGAGGATCAAAGGGCTCAAACAGATGCCATATGCTGCCCGGTTAAAGAAACTCCAGCTCTACTTAGTGGCATACCGCCTGCTCAGAGGCGATCTGTGCCTGACGTACAAAGCCATGTCCAACCCGGAATTAATGGACATGCTGCACCTCAGAAAATCCAAATCCCATCGAGCTACACACTCGAGAGACTTGAACCTCAGCACTGAAATAAATAGGACATGCTGGAGGGACAGATTCCTAACCCAGAGGCACCCTTCACTCTGGAATAAAATCCCAGTCCAGGTTAGGCAGAGTCCCTCATTGACTCTCTTCAAGAGGAATCTTGATGAGTGGATGGGAGATCATAGGTTTACCCCGGGTATCACTTCTGTGTCACTGTTAGACAGAGACACAGTATACTAACCTCAAAAAAGGGCATAGCAAAATTAATTTCAAATGGGTGGTGAAAGCCAAACACACTCTGGCTAGGTTTATAAATGCCCTAGGGCAGATAGCCTAGTATGAACCTATGAACCTATGAACCTATTAATATCTGAGAGTCTGTTAGCCTGGGAACCCGAAAGAAATGATGTAATCTGAAATGAATCAGTGATACTGTGTTAGCAATTTAAGGACAGAAAGAATGAGGGCATGAGAGCATTTGTCTTGAGAACATCCAACATCACCAGCACTGCCTGTATCTATATGTAAGTAGGATTTTAGAACTGTGTTTTCTCTTAGATATAGCTAGGAAATAGAAGATTAGACTAGTTTGCATTTCTGTGATGTCAGAACTTTTCTACAGTATTATTTTAAGTATTTCTCTGTGATCTCTGAACTCTTGACTAGCACTGTGTAGTAAGAAATATTGTCTTGTGTTTTTATTATTTATTATTAAATATTTTTAAACCTTTCAACTGTGGCTGTTTTTTGGAGAAATAATTTAAGCTCTAGAGTACATTGCATACATATAGTAATACTGTACCAAGTCACTCCAAATAAGCTTTGCTGTTCAGTCACGCTTATCATTTGGATAATAATATTGCACAGTAATAATTAGACACCCTTTAATAAGGGCCTTTGAGTAGCTGATAAATATTAGCTGGGTGGTGGCAGTGATTTCTACCATATAGTCTGGGTAAAAGGGGCACAGATGGAGAACCTGTGCCAGCCTTTCCCAGGAGAGTCTGTGTGGTTGTATAAACTCTTAATCTCAAAGTGTGTGTGTGTCAGCTACATGGGCAGGGACACGAAGCACTTGTTGGACAGAGAGGGTGCTGGAGGTTTTAGCTTGCCCACTAGGCTGAGATCTGGACCCTATATCTGTGCCAGTGAGGAGTTTGAATGGGGACCAGGAGAGAAAGGGAGAAACCAGCCCCAGACTGACTGTGATCTCTGTGTGCTCTTAAGGGAAATTGTACTTTACTGTGTGTGTATTTACTATCCTTTCCCTATATGAATGCCCCTCACTGGTGTTAGTGGTGAGGATTGAGGCTCCTTGATTGCTGGCTGAGTGCACGGACATCACAGATACTCTCCACACTTAACACTGCATAACTGCTCCTTGCCTTGCTTGGACACATCCAGAGTCACTACATGGGGGAGTGTGGTACAAGTATGTCACAATTTGAAATGTCTCTGGCTGACGGTGATGGCGCTGACACATTTGTCATACCTCTCAACCTCGGAGCAAGAAATTTGGACAAAGTCATAAATAGAAGTGGGAAAAAGGCCCAAAAATAAGGACAATTTTTAAATATTGCTTTTGTAAACTTAGAAAGATAATGGAATAGTAGGTCTTGCATTACTATGAATTTTCTGAAGGGTATGAAATCTGAAACTCAAATGTCTGTCATTTTTTTCTAACTTCAATCTTTAATGATTTGCCACTAAGTTGCCAGAAACCCATAATTTTATGAAAAATGGACTAAAAAGGTAATGCAAAAATATAAAATAGCCACACAATACAGCTGGGAACCTGTCAAAGAAGGGACACTTTTTTAGTATTAGTACTGTTAAGCTGAGCAGCTGACAAAATAAGATAATTATTTTATTTATTTTACATTTGTTAACCGGGGGTGTCTGACTGAGCTGAAAAGGCCCTTTTTCAGCAGAGGCCCGGGGAGAAAAGCTCCACAAAGAAAAATTACAGACACATTTAGTTATTTAGACATAATCAGTATACACATAAATTACAAGAGACATGTTTTTACAGTGGCATGCGGCACAAACAGTTACAGTGGAGAGAACAATCAAAAAATATATTAATTTTAAAAATAAAGGTAAGTAATAGATTTGTGGTGTACAGCTGAACTTTGGAATGTAGGTAGAATACATACATAGTACACAGGTACAGTACATAAATTGTAGAATAGCCAGTGTTTGTGAGTGAGATTGAAAAACTATTATAAATTGCTCTAGATTTAGTATGCATATGTTATCCGCTTTCACTAGCCTGGGGAGCAATCATGGCACTGCCAACTTTGCTTGAGATGTTGCCTGATGAGGTCTTTAAAGGAGGCTTTGGATGATGTGTTTTGAATGCTAGTAGGGACAGAGTTCTATTGTTTAGCCACCAAACTACTATATAGTGCATCTCCAAAGCTATTGTAGCTGTTGGTGACTTCTAGTAGTAGTTTGCTTGATGATCTAAGAGGCCTTTTGGCTGAGTGATGTTGTACTAGGTTTTTGAGGGCAGGACACTTATTGGGGAGGTAATAGATAGAATGACAGAGGCAGAGCTGATTGTAGGTTAGGAGGTTGGGCAGTTCAAGCCAGTGGAACTGTCTCAAAGCAGTACAATGATGAGTTCTATATGAGCAATTTGCAGCAAAACGGGCAATTCTGTTATAGCAAGCTTCCATTTTGCTTAGTTCAGTTTTGTTGAGATTAGTCAGAATGGGAGATGCATAGAGTAGGGTGGATAGAAGTTGGGAGCGAGCAATGGCTGATCTTGTGTTGTTGGTAAGAAATGGTTTGATACGGTAGAGTGACCCCAGTTTGGCATGTACTTTTTTAATAGTTAAGTTCAGATGACTATCAAATTTTAGGTGGGAGTCTATGGTTATTCCCAATAGCTTAGCCTGTGGCACTGGAGCAATTGGAGTAGCATTTGTGGAGTAGATAGTGAATTGACTGTTATTGTTTTTGTTAGAACTGGTTATAATCATAAGCTGAGTTTTCTTTGGATTGAGGATAAGTTGGGCTTTGGTAAGGTAGTTTTCAACTTCAGAGAATGCTAGTTGAGTTGTTTGCAGGAGGGTGGGAATGTTTTGTGCAGCACAGGTTAAGGTAGTGTCATCTGCATACTGAATTATAGATGCATGCTGTGTGGAGGTGTGGAGGTCATTTGTGAAGACTGTGAATAGTAGTGGTCCTAAGATAGAACCCTGTGGGACTCCTATAGTTATGGGCAGCTGAGGAGAGAGAATTTTCCCATTTCACAGCTTGGTACCTGTCAGTTAAGTAGCTTTAGAACCAGGTAAGAGTGGAATTAGATAGATGATATTGGTTTAGTTTGTTTAGCAGGATTTGGTGTGAGACTGTACATGCATTTCTGAAATAAAAATAATCTATAACTCTGATCATTACAATTATTTATTAATTGTAAACACTCCACGTTTTCTTCCAAAATTGCCATTTTACAGAGGGATTATTAGGGGGAGAGCAACATTTTGAGCCAAAATCGGGGACAGTTGAGAGGTTTGGATATACCTAATTCTATAAAGTGATTTATTTGTGCATACCTCTCAACCTCTTAATGCAGGAAATCTGGACAAGGCCAAATATAGTGGGGGAACATACAAACAGTACTAAAAATTGCTCTTGTTTAAACTTAGACAATTGATAGAATAACAGATCTTGGTTTAGCATACATTTTTCTGAAGGGCATGAAGTCTGAAACTCAATGTCTGTCATTATTTAGTGACCTCATTCCTAAATGATTTGCCAGAAGATCACAAATTTTATGAGGAACAAATCAAAATTAAGAAGCAAAAATCTATTAATTTTGTGAAAATCTGGACAGTTGAGAGGTATAGTTCAACCAGGGCTGTTTTTGAATTTGTTGCCCTTCTCCCCTCACAAAATAATTGTCGAATGGAGCCTCCCCCTGCAGTCATTCCAATGTCCCTTTACTTGGCTATTTTTCCTCATTTACCATAAACACTGTAATGTGCATACTGCTTTACTTCTGCAATGATTTGGATTTCATTTAAACGTTTTATTTTACATTTTACATCACAAAAACTAATAGACATTTGCTAAACAAAGAAATGCAGTCTCACAATGAAAATGGACTTAGCATTAAAACTTCTCTGCCCTTGAAACTCACATTCATTGAAGAAAATACATCTGGCCAGTGGCAGATAAAGATTAACTTTGGGCTGTTTGCAAATCATAGGCCCCTTGTACACGAAACATAAATGTGTACTTTGATGCACCTTCCTGATTGTATTAAATTGCATTCCTTGCATAATACAGTACAGTTGTTAAAGTGCATTTTAAATTTATTGTTTTGAACATTTTTGCAGTAAACAATGAAACACAATGCATGCATCAATAATGACAAAACTGTCCAGTTCAGAACATTTCCATCATAAAAGTCTACTCAAACGTCTACAATCCACCAGTATCAGTAAATATGCACAATCTCTGCAGAAGTAAAAGTCATCTAAATAATTCCACATTGAAGAGATCTGTAACTAATGAAGAGGTTGCTGCTAGCAAACAACTTTATATTTCATTGTTTCATCTGCAAATAAAGTGCCATGTTGACCTTTTGGAATAAATTGCCTATGTTACATTAAAAAATGATAAGCTAGTAATATTGCAATAAGGAATGGATGGGAAACTGATAACAGGTTCATAGTTACTAGGTATCTCCACCAAAGTGGACATTCTCAGGACTGCAGCATCCACTCTCTTTAAAAGTAAAACACAGTAGAGTATCAGCAAAGCATTTACATACTGTGGGAGTGGAACCCACAGCCTTCTGCATCTAAAGCAAGCATTCAACCTATTATGCTATTAACAATGCACACAGACTCAGCACAAGCAGCACTAAACTTATATTCCCCTTAAGCTCTCAGCTCCTTGTAAAATCCACTTGGCACTCAATTGTATCTCCCAACTTTGCAGCACAAGAAATATGGAAAAAGCCAAAATATATTGGGGGGGGGACAAAAGCCCAAAAACCAGGGACACATTTTAAACATTGCTTTTAGAATCTTGAAAAGTTGCTAGAATAAAATGTTATGCTACCACCATGCAATTCACTGCCAAGTCTTGGCCCCAGGACCCTGTGCACTACAGTCAGAGCAACTTACTACTATGCCAGATCAGCTGTTTCTTGAAAGACTGAAACTTAAATGGCTATCATTTAGCAAATTCAGTTCTTACCATTGCTCTCAACCTCTTAGCACAAAACACCTGGACAAAGCCAATAATGGGGGAATACAGCCCCGAAACATATTCAGTGAATTCAGTTTTCACCATAGCTCTCAACCTCTTAGCATTGTCATTATTTAGTGAATTCAAAATCCAGAAAGCCACAGATTTTATGAGGAACAAAACAACAATATAAGTCAAAAATCTGAATAGTTTTCACAAGTCGTGGTTACCTGCACCTAATGTGCAGGGTTTGAACCTGAGTTACTCTCTCTAGTCACTAGGTATATTTCCTGAGGTTTCTCTCTAGCCATCAGGTATATTTAACTGGGGGCATTTTACATACACACAATACAAACTCCCTTCTTCCTGTGACAGCAGCTATCCATACATGCCTCAGATGTTGCAGTCCAATCCCCTTCAACCGCATAGGCTTCTGGTCATCTGTACTCGGATGCCTTCTCTTCATAATCCAAACTGGTTAAACAGCAGTCCAGATTCCCGCAGAGTTCTGGAACTCACAGCTAATTATTTTATTTCTTTTTTCTTTTATTTTACAACTGGGGGGGGGCTGCAGTCCTGTAGTCCAATAGCACAAGCTGCCCCTGTCTAATGTTGAACGTTGAACAGTTATGTAAGTAAAATTACTATAACAGTACAGGGGTGCAGAGAAACTTGCTCCTCTGCAACAAAAAAAATGTGTTTTATAGAATTTTTGTTTCGTATTTAATCTTTGGAAACCTCTAATACTTAAAACAGTGATTTGACTGCACATAAGGAAACCATTTTAATGTTAGAAACCTTGTGCCCTAAGGGCATGAATAATGAACTGATTTTTTAATATTTATTGCAAAGGATGTTTAACATTTTCTTTTCATTGATTTACAGGCTAACTGATGTTATTTACTGGCTGGTCAAGCTTTTCCATACAGTCAATACATGGGCAGTTTACTTACTCAAAACTAATCACTTCAAAGGCAATGTAAGCCAAGGGGTTAATTATTTATATACAGTTTTCAAACAAAAGTTAACTTTTATCACAGTCCTTGACTCATAATGAGTAGGATAATTTGGTCTTTTCTCTGAATTGTAGAGTCAACTGTTAAAACGTACTTGTGTTTTTTTGTAAGAAAATAAATATTCTCTGCTTTGTATTATTAATTAGGTCAATGAGTGCCAAAATCCAATAAAATGAATTTTTAAGCAATATGTTTTTATTGTTTTTCTTTTACTACGCAATTGGTTTAGTGTTTAATAACTGCTTATAACATTGGAGCTTTTCTCCCCAAATATCTACTGAAAAGGTTTAACTTTGTTGGATTATCCTAGTCAGCAAAATGTAAAAGTAATAAATACATTAAAAAATATCATGAAAGGTCAGGCAAAAACTGTATATAAGACAAAATGTCTCCAAAATGCCTGATAACGCAAAGTCATTAAAAGAAAGCTGATTTAGAACTGCAAAGACAGCCACACTAAATCAGCAATGAAAAATATCAACTTACAAAAAAGAACAGACACATGGTGCCATTTATTTATTTATCCGTTGTTGAGTAGGTAAATCCCACTAGGCTAGTGGCCTCTTTTCAGGGAGACTTCACGTGATATTTACACTACTTTGGGAAATTCAGCCAGGCTACCAGGGAACTTTCTCTACCCTTTTTGATAGTTGCCATGGGTTCTTTTACATCCACCTGAGCTACCACCAGCAGAACACCAGTAGATGGGACCTCGGTTTGGCATCTCATCCAAAGGATACACACTCAAGAATGCAGCACCCCCTCATGCTGCACTGTAGTGTCAGCAATCCAGTCACCTGGGGGAGAAATAGAACCCACAGACATCTGGTCTTCCACCACTAAAGGTGAGTCACTGATAGAATGCTACACTAGTACCCAAACATTCACAAATGGATAAGAAATGGAGACTGGCAACTATAACCTGTAAAGGTATCCTCTTTGGAGATGTACGTTCAAAGACCGCTTGAATAATCTATTGTTCAAAATGAAATCATAGCCAGTTCTTGGAATAGTCTGACAGCATTTTGACAGCTTTAGATGAATGCATTGTCTTCAAAATATAGTCTGAAGAAATGACTGGAAGTAAAGACCATGTCAACAGAAAAATATATTATCTCAACTGCAACCCATCTCCTAAATAAATCCAGAACTGATGGAAACAGAGGCATTATCTAGTCCCAAAATATGAAAAATTATAACAGGTGGATCTCTATTTTTTTTGGTCAGATCCATTGCCTGCAGTGGTCTCAGTCCTTAAAAAGAAAGGATGGTCCATGAATATAAAACAGAAATACATCCAACAAAATAAAAACTGAAATAATCCATTATCACTGCACTTAAAAAGCATATTGAAAACTGAAGTCTCATAAATGACAATTTTTTAATACTGCATGATTAGTAAAACACCACATCACTCAAGCAGATGAAAAACTCATAAACCTGTAAAGATAAACACATCAACTATGGACAAGCACACTAGCAGAGCCCAATCAAATTGTGTAGCAAGGAAACCTAAGAAATAAGACAAAGGGCAAAAATAAAAAGTAAATATGGATCACGGTGAAAGAATATGTAGTTGCAGAGGTAGGAAATGGGAGCACCAAGTTTTGTGGTTTGTCATAGTAAATAAATTTCAGTAGTACGGTGAAAACATCAACTAGAATAAACTGAAAGCAGGCAGCATTAACCGAGGAGGAGCTGTCATGTTGCGGACGGGAAATTAACCAAATGCCAAAAGTAAGCAAAAAGGATAACACTTTCAAAAATAGGCTTAGGCATGGTATGAAGCTAAACAGCCATTCCAGCCTTAAGTATAATTATTTATTTCCTGAATGTTCAGACTTCATAGGTAGCTACTAGGCATATGGTCCAGGAGACCACTGAGGAACGTAGTCTGATTTCCTACGTATCTGGTTACACAACTTACTCAGAGTCACACAGTAGGCAAAAAAAGTTGCTGACTAAAATGGAATTTATCTAAATAAAATAAAACTAATACAAATGTTTTTCTTTGCAGGACAGTAGGCTCATTGCATACTCCCCCCACCCCACACTTACACATACACTCCGACACACACACACACACACACACACACACACACACACACACACACACACACACACACATTATAGGTTTATAGGTTCATAGGTAGGTACTAGGCTATCGGACCTGGGGCCTATATAAGCCTAGCCAAAAAGGTTCCCTGGCTTTCGCCACCCAAGAAAATTATTTTCTTGTGCCCCTGTCAAGCAGTCCTACAGAAGTGATCCCCCGGGTGAATTTTCTATTTCCCATCCAGTCGTCAAGATTTTTCTTAAAGATGGCCATTGAGGAGCTTTGCTTGACATGAATGGGTAGTTTGTTCCAGTGTATGGGAAGTCTCTGGGATAGGAATCTATCCCTCCAGCATGTTCTGTTTATTGTGGTGACAAGGTTTAGGTCCATGGAGCGTGTAGTTCATAGAGATTGGAATTTCTTTAAGTGTAGCATGTCCAACAGCTCTGGGTTTGACATAGCTTTGTGTGTTAGGCAGAGATCACCTCTGAGTAGGTGATATGCGATGGAGTAGAGCTGGAGTTTTTTGACACAGTCTGCGTATGGCATCTGTTTGAGGCCGGTAATCCTCTTAGTGAGGTATTTCTGTGACCTTTCCAATTGGTGTAGTTGTCTTGTGAGATACATGCCAAATGGGGCATTGTACTCTATAATGGGTCTGATGAGGGATGAGTAGAGATGAACAATGACCTTCTTTTTTCTAGAGGAGAACCCTTTTGTGATGAGGTGTGCCATGTAGAAGGATTTCCTGACTACTGTGGTGATGTGGTTATCAAAGGAGAGACTACTGTCGACCTGTGTCCCGAGGTCTCTTATCATGCTTTCAGTGGTAGTTCATGGGTACCAAGTTTTTCTCAAAGGGGATGACAATGCACTTCTTGGCATTGAGCTTGAGGCCATGACTTTGACACCAAGCATCTGTCTCTGTGAAGCCCTTTTGTAGAATGTCTACATCATTAGGTGATTCTATTATGGCTCCCAGTTTGCAGTCATCTGCAAACTTTGTTAGCCAAAGATCTTCTGTGTTGGCTTGCACTTCAGAGAAGTAGATGCCGAACAGGAGAGGACCCAGGAGCGAACCATGTGGTACTCCACTTGTCACTGGTCTGAAGTCAGACTTGGAGACAGCTACTTATATTGTGTGGGTTATGTCAGTGAGCCAGTTGGCCACCCATCTTGTGACATAGGGATTTATGCCCAGTTTAGTGAGTTTATCTATAATTCTAGAATGGGAGATGGTATCAAAAGCCTTGGCGAGGTCAAGATAGGCTGTGTGCACTACCTTGCCCTCATCTATGGCTCTAGTGACTGCTTCAAAGAAGTCAATCAGGTTTAGTAGACATGATCTACCTTATGCAAACCCAAACTGAATGGGGTCAAGGGTTTGGAGGTTACCTATGTCTTTGTTTATAAGCTCCAAAATGATACGTTCCATGGTCTTGCAAACCAGGCTCATCAGGCTAATGGGGTGGTAGTTTCTGGGGTCCGTGGTGACATCCCCTTTGTGGAGTGGGATAACTGTCTCTGTGCACCATTCTGTAGGCACATAGCCTGAGATGAGGCTATGATTGAACATGGTACTTAGGTGGGGTACCAGTTCGTTCTGTAGTTCATGCAGCACTCAGCCTGGGATGTTGTCTGGTCCCATGGATGCTATGTTCTTGGCTTTCCCAAGATAATATAACATTACATTTGGATTAAATTACTTATTTAATCCAACTGTAATGTTATATTATCTTGGGAAAAGGGCAGAAACAATGATCTCTAACATCAGAAGTTGCACAGCTTCTGATTTGGGGGGGGGGGCATGCACATGTGTGTACATGTGTGCCTGTGTGTGTTTCTGTATGTGTCTGTGTGTTGGTAGGTGCAACAAGCTGGAAGTTAGCATACACTTCCAAACATTTTGGAAATACTCCTGCGGAAGACTAGGTAAGATGTCCACATGCATATTTAGTTGGATACATAGTCCGTATTTCCATTGCACTCGTTTATTCCAGCTATAGGTGGATATTGCATGGTTTTAATTTTCAAGTGTTAACCTAATTAAAAAAAAACAGAAGTTTATGTAGTTGCAGATTAATACTCAGATTGGTCCCTCGGTAATTTATTCATCTAGAGCTGAGTGAAGGTGGTGATTAGTGTGTTAAAGAATACACACACATACACATGCACACATACACACACACACACACACACACACACACACACACACACACACACACACACACACACACACACACACACACACAAACACACACATATATGAGTACACATGCAGCATATTAAACATACTAGTGACATGTAGTGGAAAGGGCAAAAGTGTCATTTTAAATGTAATATATGCCTACAGGTGAAAAAAAAAATTCTGCATTTGCAGAGCTGGATCATGGTCAAATGGGGCCCTAGGAAGAGTAATCTTTTAAGACCCTCAGTCATGCCACTAATTCTTTTCCTGACTGTATCTCCCCAATTACCTTAAAATAATACTCACATTTCTCAATGTACATATTTTTTTTTCAAATTTTAGCAACAAAACATTAAGGGACTTTTGTTAACAACAGACTCAGCATGAGCAACATTAAATCATTATTCCCTTGAAATTTACATTCATTTAAAAAGTGCCCGACAGCCATTAAAATGAAAGAGATGTAGTTATTTCTCCATTTCATTTTGTTGCCTGCATTTCTAGACCATGACAATCATATATGTGCATGTGGCTACTATCATGCCTTTCAGTTCCTTTTCTGCATGCCACACTGTACTACCAGGTGAGTTCTTTAAAGGACAGAATTTCAAGGCCCAGTGCTGCTTGCTCTCAGATCTGGAGAAGAGCTTCAGTGTCCTGTTTATAAAATATAACTAGTTTTCCTCTTTGTTAGGATGAGCATGCATCAATATTGTATGAATATACCACTCACAAAGTGTTGTAGTGAAATAACATTTCAGTCTTCATTAGTTGGTGTTGGAACCCATAATAAACAGTAAAACTGCAAGAATGTTCATTTAAAAAAAACTTCTTATTGCATTTTAACCAACTTGAATAAATAAATACAAAATCTAACCATCAAATTAAAACAAAACCATATACAAAGTCCATAACAACTGCTGATATAGAACAATGACATTAATACTTTTCTAACAAATCTTTAACTTTTTGCCAAGCTAATTTCGTATGAGTAATATTCATAGTTCTATTATACATAGTTTGTATTTCTTTATTACATACATTTTTGCTAGAATAATAAACTCTGAAAAACGAGAGGACACTTTTCTTTTTCCTTCATTATAATAACCTTTCTGGCAATAGCTATGATAGACCATAGGAGAGGCATTTGAGTACTTGGAATAGGATCTGGGATTGGAACGTTAAATAAAATTAAAGAGTCAGTAATGTTACATTTGTCTGACCATAAGGCTTTAGTAAAATTTCCAAATTCCTCCCAAAATGAAACAACCATTTGACATTTCAGAATAATATAAATGACAAGGACAAACCAAGTCTTGTATGTATCTACTTAATTATGTTTTCTTACTCTGTTAATGTCAACATATTTTTATATAATAAGTCTTATATATTGTGTTTTTTTATAACTGTTCTTGTATATTATTTATTACAGTTCACTCTTACTGTTGTTTATTAATGGAGCTTTTTTCCTCGGGCCTCCACTGAAAAAGGATATTTTTCCAGTGGACTTTCCCAGTTAACAAATGTAAAATAAATAAATATGCTTCCAATCTGCCTACAAATTACTATTACATCACCAACATCTTAAATTTTCTTTTTTTGTAAAACAGTGCTATTTTATTCGGTGTTAAAAAATTCCTGTGTAAAAACTTCCAAGTAAAAATTTTCCAATACATGGATGATGTGGCGTTACTTACAGATTTCAAATATAACTTTTTATTAACTTCTGAGAAACTACAAGACTGTACCAAAGGTTGGCTTACTATGTGAGTGGCACTAAACACTGATCCTTTTCAAGCTTTTAAGATTTTGATATGCCCAGTTTTACATGAACAGTTTAAAAGCAAATGATTTATTCAAGTTAATATTGCTTGCATTTCTGTATGTATCGATGCAATGTTGCTCAAGAAAAAAATAAAGCCTTGATGTCTTTGACTTAATGTACCCAAAATGAAACTACCTAAATGAAAAGAGTTACTCATACTGCTTCGTCTGTTATTTATTCATTCATGCATGTGACTTTGAAAAAGTAGCTTAACTCCTCAAATCTCTCAGGTTATCCTGAAATAAGGTTTTGTGTGTGTGTGTGTGTGTGTGTGTGTGTGTGTGTGTGTGTGTGTGTGTGTGTGTGTGTGTGTGTGTGTGTGTGTGTGTGTGTGTGCCAAGCAGGTCTTACTAATTTAAAAAAGAAAATAAAGAAAAAAGTAATAATTGCATGCTCACACACACACACACACACACACACACACACACACACACACACACACACACACAAGCATCGGAGGGTATCCAGGTGTTAAAACAATGGGATAATCTTGATCCTACTATTATGTCTGAGGTACTAAAATAAAACCTGGTACATTTCTATATTATACCCCCCCTTGTTTTATATAATCACAGCCACAATGTAATAATTAATGATGAATATAAGTATTCTTTTTATAAACCTCCCAGAGAAACACCTCTGATTTTCTTTAAAAAATGTCTTCCTGCAAATTGCTGTCTGAAATTATGTTATTTTATGCTGTTTAACTAAAGGCCACACGCTGCTTTAGCATGCATATCACTTTTTGTTAAATATATTTAAATATTACTTCATTAGGAAGTACAAAACTTTAATGTGCACACATTTTGTAGTAAAATATCTTGAAATCATTCAATAAATGTTAGTTATTATTGACAAATTCTCTACTACACTTTGAAATAATAAATACTTTGTTAGGGGAATTATAACTAAACCATCCCATTCAACTTTTAAACTGTTACGGTGTAGGGCCTCAGCAATAAATTTAATTCACATAATCAGTGATGTAAGTACCAGTAGAAAATCTGTATCTCCTTAAAGTCCGCATTAGAGTTAAAAAGGAGACTGATTCTGGCAGTATTATAACTACAAAAAAATGTTATTTATCTATAGGCTGCTTTGTCTTACAGTTCCTGTTGTAAGTTTGAGGACAGTAAGTGCAATCCTCAAAGCAGCATACATTTAAGGGCAATTATGGGCAAATATATACTAAGTCCAAAATTACTGTATCTCAAAGAATTCCTTCCTTTCTAAAATACTGTAATGTCAGAGTTAGAATAAATATTTAGGGAGGTGATAGGGGATGCAGAGAGACGCTCAAAATATTCTAATGTGTAGCAAGTATCACAGTCACTTTTTACATTTGTTACAGTTATTTTTTCATAGTTTCAGTACTCACGGCATTGAATCTTGAATATAACTTGTCTGGTATGTTAAAATCAAGCATACAGGCAGGTATAGTGCTTAGAAAAACTTGTTGGGTGGAACATGAGCATTAATTATTATTCTGTCTCTCACAATATATCATATACAAATAAAGCCAAAGTGAGCAATAAACTTAATATTGCCTGCTAGTGTAAAACATGCTGCCCTCATAAATGCACAGGTTCTGCTAGAAAATGATGCTATTGACTAGCATATCAAAATTGGAGCAGTGACCGTAGGAAGTTGAACACATCTGCAGCCTCTAAACATCAATGAGCAAAGCACAGACTCCTTTCTCTACAGTACTGTACTGCCTCTGTGTGGGGGAAGGAGTTACTCATTATCATCTGAAAAAAATTCTCAGATGTAAAGAAAAGCAAACCTTAAGTATGTAAGGGGGGGGGGGGGGGGCAAGAATCTGTGTTTGATTTCACAATTCAGGTGGCAAGGTAAAACTGCCCTACTACAGCATTTTTTAAAAGTTTCAGAAAACTCCCAAAAAGTCAGGTGTAGCACCCGATGGAGCACATCAAGGAGGCTATTAATTTGTTTGTTGTGATCTCACACACATATATACACATGCAAATGCACACACACACACACACACACACACACACACACACACACACACACACACACACACACACACACACACACACACACACACACTCCAGTTCACTACGACAAGCAAACCTGCCAATAAACAAGGCAGGAGATGAAAATGAAATAAATCTGATGCATACAGCTATTACAAGACTGTTTGCTTTCTAGCACTGGACTCATAACAGTGTTTTAGAAAGAAAAGGAAAGGAGGGAGTGATGATCTGACCATTGATGACATTTCTGTTTATCTGTTAAGCAGCTGCAGTACTAGTTAGTGTCCATGCATGGAAGTTATCAGTATACTATCACTAAAGTAACCTAATTCTGCTTTCAGTTTAGAAACATGCATTGTGCATTGTGCATTCAGACCACAGTGAAGTCTGTGAATTAAAACACCCAGAAGAACTATTTTAGCTCACTGCTTTTGCCAGAGACTGGTTATTTTGTTCGTTCTGTAAACCATTTCCACCTCGTATGCCAGTTCTATTGCTTGTCATTCAGAAAGAACAGTCTCCTTTTCAATTCATGAGCCAGCAGATAGAGTTAGATGTGTTTTAAGTTGGAAAGCAGGCTGCTTCATCGATGGACAAAGAATGCCCCAAGAATAGGTAATCTAATGTCATCTCTGGGGAGGAGTTTACTTTCTGCAAAGATTTGTAATCTGATCTGAAGTCTAAGGGTGAGCCTTCCATCAGCAAAGCAACAGCGCTGCCTCTGGAAAACAACATTTCCCTCCACTGCATTCTCTCCTCTCTATGTCTGTTAATAAAGGAACTGAATCACTGCCAATGAGTAATACAAAGGGAATGTGAAGATTCTGGGTTTTCTTAGTTTTGTGAATCACACATCACCTGGGAAGATGTATAAATATAGTCAGCACCACATACTGGGTAGATAGTACATAGCTCAAGAGAAAAAGAGTCAAGCTTGGACTTGTAAATCTTACCTGAGTCCTCTGTTCCCAGGACCTCAGCAGCAACAGGAATAACAAGAAAGGATTGGCAGAGAGAAAAACTGAACGAAGCACTACGTTTGCACACATTCAATGAAACAGCATTTCACTACACTGTGAAGTCATTGTCTTGTTGGATACTCCCTTTGAATATACCAGATACTTTTTTTAAAAGTTTATACTGAAGAACATGGATTTATATGTCGTCGTGGTACTAACGCTTTGTAGTTTGATATCTGAGAAAAGATGGGTTGTGAGTAAGTACTTTTTAAGCTACATGCCATAAACCGATTCTTTTTTTTATATACAGTTTTTTATTCTTTGTCAAGAATTTTCATATTTTTAAAATATGTTAAACTCACTTCAATGTTTCTTATTAGTTCACTTACAGATTTGTTGCATTGTGTACACTACCACCACAACAACAACAATTCTGATATTAAATAGATTTGGAGCTTAAGAGTTTAGGGCACTGAATGGTCTATAACACTTTAAAAAAAAAACATGTTTTAGTATAAAATTAAAGTTAGATACAAAATGCAATCCACATAAAAGTAAACATGCAACTTTTTAATATTTTTTTCTGCTCCTTTGAGAAAGTTTTCTATTACGGCTTATGAAGTGGGGTGGAAAAGAAGGTCTGAATCATACAGCTCTGATTTCAGTACCTTCTTTGTTCACCAAGGTAAATCACATGGTGTTCTGCAGATTGCAGCTTTATCTGTGAACACGAATTACTGACTGGCTGTGTCTTTCAAGGTTAAACAAAAGGTTAAACCTTTCATTTTACTTCTTCTTTCCTGGTTTAAAGTCACACTAAGTGCTCAGTCATTTTTATAGAAAACAATTAAGAAAATTAGTTTTAATAGTCTGAGTATTCAAAAATGCATTTAAAATGAAAAATACCTACTGAAGTGTTGTGTAGTGCAACAGTTTACAGATGTGGTAGCAGCAGTAACCGGAGTAAAGATGGGCATTGCAGTTCTTTTTTGTTTCGTTAATGTTTAGTTTCACATCACTTTGAAGCATTTGGGTAGTATAGTTTATGTGCACAAATATGTGAAAGAAGTAGCAATAGAAGGCAGCACAAACATTTTACAGATACTTACTGCTTTGATATGCACTGCTAGAAAGGTCTATGCTCCTCTGACCTAGTGATAACCCACTACCCTGGTTAAGAAACAGGAGCAATGTAATTCTTAATGATTGAAAGACACCAGAATGCTTTATTGTTTGAGTTGTTTTAACTTCCGAATCCAAAAATTGCAGTCTTGTCAGCTGATAGAAGAAAATATTATTTCTGTTCAGGAGAATTTAGGGTTTTACTTTTTGCACAAGCACATCATCTGATCTGATTACTTTCAATCCAAATCTGAAACCAAAGGGCTCCCATTTCACTGATGTTAAGGAAATCCCATTATTTGTGTAAGACTGCAGTTAACTGAAAAGCAGAGCAATGCTGTTTACATAAAAACATAATGTATAGGTTATACATTGTTTAGAATTTAAATCATACCACCATCATGCGTTATTAGAACTGTGTCCACAAGAAGAACATAAGTATACAGACATGTGTTTCATAGTTGTCTATAGAAACTTAGATCTCCCATCTCAAACTTGTCATTTTCAACCATATTTTTTTCGTGCAACAGTACAAGACTAGTCAATAGCACTCCATTCTCACTGTTGCAATCTCCTGTCTGATCTCTGTACAGTTAACCATTCCATTTTTTTAAGAACAGAGCTTCCATTGTAATTTTAGAGTCTGTATGAACAGACAATACTGTGCCTTCGTTCAAGGTTGAACGCCAAGCTGGCACCTCGGCATTCGTGAAAATCTACTGCCAATCATTAGCGGACCAGAGTTCCGCTGTGGTGACCCCTAACTGGGAAAAGCTGAAAGACAAACAACAACAACAAAACATGAACAGACAATACTGCAAGTATTGCTAGAATACAACAATTTTCTGTACATGTATAAAAATGCACATGATGTTCTAAAAAGTAGACAACTTCCTTCTTATACAGTACTGCAACTATATGTGTAAATATGAAAAAATAATGAAAACTGTGGTTTGAAGAAATACCAAAAAAGGCAAATCTGTTACTTAGAGATATTGAAGTATTTTTAACAAAATAATGTACATGCAGGTTACATTTTGTTGGAAGCATCTATGAAACTTATCAGCTTCAGAAAGTGTCATTAGTTTGCAGATTTAAGAATTTTATTCTACACACCATTGCAATGATCTGGTGGTTGGTGCAGAGGGTGAAGGTATGAACTATAGTTCATGTGGTGTAGGGTTTGATTCCCCATCATCCTTGTTTGCTGACTGTATGACCTTGAGCAGGTTACTTACCCAGACAGTGCTTTGGTACAACTAGGAGTCTGGGCTAGGCTCCTCAATGGTCCCCTGCGGGCCTAGTAACTAGATAAGAACTTTTAGTGCTCCTTTCATATGAGTCCCCACTCTGTTCCATCACTGAATTTATAGCACAGGGTAGGTTAATGTGATATACAGCAAGCATTTATTCATGAAAGACTGTCAATATGTCCAGTTTAATGATGAAAGGACATTTAAAAAGGTACACAGGAAAGAGAAGAAAAAGAGTTTAATGCACACAGCAGAAACACTAAGGCACAAGGCCACCAATCTGGTGTTTACAGGGCCTGGTGATGCATTAAATTATTGTACATCCTGGAGAGATCCAACATTGAGAAAGCTGCATAATTTGGATAGCCAGAAAGCAGGAAAATGTCCTGAAACATTAAGCATTAGTTTGTGTCTTTCGGCTTTTCCCGGTTAGGGGTCGCCACAGCGGAACTCCGGTCCGCTAATGATTGGCAGTAGATTTTTATGTGCTGGCTTGCCGGGCCTAACGCACAACCTTCAAGAAGGAATGCCCATTCACACATGTCGCCACACAGAAGACGCTCTAACTGAGAATCGAATGGGCAACGTCTAACTGTGAGGCGACAACGCTACTGCAGCACCACCACCGCAGTATGCATCTGTTAATGCAGCTTCTGCTTAAATGGAAAACTGAATGTTGTTTTGTCATGGGACTCGTCAGTTGTTTGGCCCCTTTAGAAAATTAGTTTCTGCCACTACTGTAAATACGTAAGCACCGCTTGTAAAACAAATGTATGTGTGCTATATTCATGTTTGTTTGAGGAATTGTCTAGCAAATGGGTGCATACATTGCTCCAGGATGTTTACCCAGAATCACTTTCATAGCTTCATATCCCAGCATGGTGCTAACACAAAAACGAATGCCAACTGAAGGAATATCAAAAAACACCAGCTCAAAAAAAAAAAAAACCGACAAAGTTAACAGTCTCAGATTGTATTTCTTTATGGCAAAAACAAAATTAAAAAATAAGGTTTATCCATAAATAGCACAATTGCTTCCTTGTTTATTTACTCCCAGAAGGACACATATACTTTATATAAACATACAGAAATCCAGCAGTTAAGTTTGCAGAGTTAATAAAAGTTGATATATTAAGTTAGCATGTCTAAACTCCAACTAGGTACACACTATCTGGGTTAACAAAAAGAATGCAGCTGTTCTTATGCATTTTCTCAAAGGCATAATAACAATTAGTTTTGGTAATGCTGATTTCCATTTTATTGCTGTGCATTCCACAGTAAATAACTGACATATGTTCCAGAATAGCCTGAACAGGCCCCTGGATTCTTTCCTTTAGTCTACATAGTACATTCCACTAAAACAACAGCATTAACAGGGTACTTCTGGTGTTGTATAAAACAACTGTCAACTGTTTAATGTTTGCAAAAAACACTGGTAGAGAATGCACTTCTAATAAGGTAAGCTGTTATTATGAAAAATCACCAAAAAAGTATTGAGAATATTTCATCTGCAGATACTCAAGAGGTGTTAAGTCTGACAGAGAAAACTTAGAAAAATGATTAGTACAATGTTTAGCATCTATCTGATGCTTTTATTTAAGTACCTTTCCACGCTGCAGGAAGATAAAAATACTAACATATTAAACACGGTGAACACTTCCACTTATAAAGTTGATGAACTATGTTATAGGGCATATTAAAAACATAAATGTGGCAAGTTGAGATAAATACAAATTATTTGTCTCAGCTGTGTTTCTTGTTATACCATAAATATATGAAAGAAGACTTTTTTTTAAATCTTGAAATTAACAGTTTGTTCACAGTTGTTCAGACAAATTAAAGTAAGTCTCCTGGTTACTGCTGGCTCAAACAATAGCTTAAAAGAATGCATGAAGGAGCATTCATGTGGGAAAGTTGCATAACTAAACATGGCCACATCCAAGAAGTATAACCCTGTTGGTAGAATTTTAAAGGTTTAACACAGGTCAGCATCTTTAGCATTATATTGACTTGTCTTAGGCAGAAACATTGCATTTGAAATAACTATTTTATAAAATATATTTAGCAATCAGTGTCCAAGTAGCTGCAACGGGTGACCAACATGCTATAGTGACATTACATATGCATATGATCAGGCCAGAAGATAAGCATTTATATTGCTAGCACTGACTATACAGAAAGAGACAAGAGAGAGAAATAATTATGTATTACTATCTGACAAACTATAATTAAAGGTAATACTGTTTAATGCAGAATATTTTCTAATGATAACACACCTCCACTGGTAATCTATGGGTGTATTTTCTAAACAAATATCTTAGATTGCAAGGTAAACCTACCATTGCAAATTAATGTATTTACACAAGTCACTAAAAATAATTAGTTCTGCACCCATTTGCATGATTCAGATATGAGAACACAGGAGGCATTAAAACAGAGCCCATGCAGTGATGGGACAGTGTTGTGTAACACTCAAAGATGTATACATGAGTCATGCATAGACACTGGTATTCTACTGGTCAAAACTGGTTTAAAATCAAGATGACAAAGAGAAAAGCAACATCTAATAAGTAAAAAAAGGAACTGAGATGGTGTACCTCAGATAGATAGAATATGTGGATGTGAAGTTCAGGTGGGGAAATGAGGTCACAGGTCAAGTACATGCAGCCCCGCCAGTAATACCGTAAAATTGTTTAATGTTTTCCATACTGTGCTCATGAAATGCCAAGTAACTACCTATGTAACAATGCAAAGGGACCAGAAGTCCTATAGATGAATGTTCCCAGACCTGAATAACCTGCTGCCACCTGAGCTTTACACAATTCTAATGTGTAATTAGTACTGGTCATATTGCAACATAATGGCCATCAGTTGGAAACAGTATTGATGGCAAATGTGATATAATTTTCTATAGTGGGTCAAAATTTTATGACCTTGGACATTTCCATGATGTTACTGCTTATAACTGTGAATTTTTTTTTCAGATTTGGTTAAATACCCCCACTGTAAAAATGACTTGGTAACTTATTACATATCCTACTTAATGCACTATAACATTAGTGTGCATTCTTAGCTCATTACAGCTTAGTGACACCTCCAGGTATTTCTGTAATTACATCCTTCTGACATCTCTACTTATCTAATATAGCCTGTTCATACTTGAATTAATAATTTCAAAACCATACAACACACAAGTTATTGGAATATCTTAAAGATTACATGATGGGCAATGCAACTGCACTGACATTTAACCTTTGTCTAGTGCTGCTACAGAGATTAATTGTTGTTCACATACTATTTATATTGTATATTGCAGTGTCTTAATTTTCATATGTCTCTAAATATCTCAACAACCAAGCACCGTAGACAGAAGTACATAGCTCATATGAAAGCTCACAGGTAGACAAGCCAAATGCTGCTGACAGTATGTGCATAGCTTGAGTGGTAAGTGCTGATGTCCCAGCACATTGACTAACATATAGAAGAGATCTTAGTTTTCACATGTTACTCTGTGACAAATGTCAGGGACCCACAAATACCATTCCCAAAACTTCAAAGATGGAACTGCAGCCTTCCAGAAAAAGCAGCAAAAATTAAAACCTCACTGTAATGGTGTTTAAAGCATTTCTATGGGAGAGATTTACTCCCCTGCACTTCCCATAATCCTAATACTTACAGACACACACACACATATATTTATATGTGTGTATTTATATATATATATATATATATATATATATATATATATATATATATTTATATGTGTGTGTGTGTGTATAAATATATATATATATATATATATATATATATATATATATATATATATATATATATATATATATATATGCCTATATAGAGGGAGAGAGAGAGTTAGAGGATTGTAGGATATGATGTCTTGATCTTATTATATTTTCAGTAAGATGTACTGCAGTGACCAGTGTTCTCATACTCATAATTGTGAGTCTCACATATACACACACATGGCACCCTAGTATTTAGTGGGTGGACCGATCTCACAAATTCCCTGAGAAATGTCAGACAGGCTTTACACTGCCTGTCAGTGATTGTTGTTTCTCCAAGGTGCAGGAGCTTGATTCCTGCAAAAAAAGTGTATATGATTTACCTATATTATGAACAACTCAATTACAGCTTGAGTACATGTGTTGTGAAAATCTGTGCCCTTCATCTTGTGATGCATGATCTGTTGTTCCTGTGCTATCAATTGTGATGTGAGCTTATGAGCTTGGAGGCATCAAAGGCAGCACAGTGAGTCACACATAGCTCTCTCTCTCTCTCTATATATATATATATATATATATATATATATATATTCATGTACACTTGAATGATAAAACATCAGCGGCTACATAGAGTGCTCTGTCCCCTTCGATGGTAGAGGCCCAAGCACTATGGTATCTGGAATGATTTATAACTGCACTGTACAGCAGATGTGATGGAGCAGAAGGACTGCAGTGCAAGGCCTGCTGAGTGTCAAAGAACATATTGAAGGCAAGCTGTATAAGCAACATTATGTATGTTTTGTTCTAGAGCCAAGTACAACATGATAAAAATGTGTGCTGAGAATGTACTTCATCAGTTACACACTAACACAGCAACACATACAGGCCTTTTTCTATCTTCGTACTCCAATTGTAATAATAGACAAACTGAAATTTCTTTTCAGAAAACAAAGACAGTAACCTGATTACACTGTTTTTGCTAATGTCACAGTGATGGCATTATTTAGTCTAATGCGTGTGAGTGTGCCTTCTGTGGAAGGTTGGGCGCCGGACTGGCAACTTGACACCGTAAAACTCCACTGCCATTCAATGTGCGGACAAGGTGATCCGCTGTGGCGACCCCTAACCGGGAAAAGCCGAAAGAAGAAGAAGAAGAAGATTATATTTTCTGCAGACATACCTGTAAACTGTCCAGATTTTCTCAGAATGTCCAGAGTTTGCCTCATATTTTGATGTACTCCTCATAAAATGTTTTTTTGGTAAATTATATATGACTGAAGTCACCTAATAATGATATGACTTTGAGTTTCAGACTTTATATCCTTCAGAGAATGCATGCTAGTGAAAAATCTGTAATTCTAGCAGTTTTCTAAATGTATAGGAGCATTACTTAAATTCTGTCCCTTATTTTGGGCCTTTGTCTCTCCCTCATAATTTATGATTTTGCCCAGAAGTCTTGTACTTAGAGGTTGAGAGGTATGTCTACAGATGTTAAACATGAAGATATTAAGAGCACACTCACTGTCTGGACCTTGCACTCACACATATGCATACAGACAGATAACAGTGACTCTAAAGAGAGACAGGTGAAAATGAAAGCATTAAAACAAACAATTCAGTATAATTCCATTCTAGGTCTTAAATTCATATTTCAGCATAAAGTACACTGATTGTATTTTCTAGAGGAATGGTAGTCCCAGCCATACTAAATGCACAACTTCATGGTATTACAGAAACTAAATACTTGCCTGGCATACCTTCAACTGTCCAAATTTTCAAAGAATGTCCATATTTTTGCCTCATATTTTTGGACTGTCCCTCATAAAATTTGTGGTTCTCTGATGAATCACTGAGGACGGAAGTCATTAAATAATGATGTGCATTTAAGTTTCAGACTTCATATATTTCAGAAAATTAATAATATAAATCCTGTTATTCCTGCAACTTTTTATGTTTATAAGAACACTATTTAAAATGCATCCCTATTTTTGGGCCTTTGTCTGCCATTATTTTAAGCTTTGTCCAGATTTCTTGTGCTAAGAGGTTGAGCTATATATGCGCTTACTATCACAAGGCTGAAGCACACAATCCTGATATGCATAATCCTGGTAACATAATATAGAAAACCAACATACTGAAGACCAGTGTCGGACTTCTGGACTTGCATACACTGCCGGACCCATGTTAGCACTTGTTTCTAGATTTACATTGGAAGGGATATTCTGTATTCAAGATATTTAGACACTTCAGCATTTTGGTCTTCTGTATTAAGTTACTGGGATTTTGCATTTTAGGATTGTGGGCTTCAACCTTGTGATAGTGGACCATATACTCACACATATATCTGTATCCATATTAAGACAAGAGTGTTTTTGTGTGTGTGTGCGTGTGTGCGTGTGTGCGTGTGCGTGTGCGTGTGCGTGTGCGTGTGTGTGTGTGTGTGTGTGTGTGTGTGTGTGTGTGTGTGTGTGTGTGTGATTTACATAAATAGTAGTCAATCATTATTAGAACTAAACTTTTGACCGCTATGATTAGATATCTTGCTTTTTAATTTTGTGAAAGTCAATACCATCATATAAAGTGCTTCCTTTTGAAAATATACCGTTATCACAAGTCATTCCAAACATGAAAGAAAAATGGCATATTTCTTTAAGTTCTAATAACTACTTTAGGTTTGTATTTGATGTAATTTAGACCTTAACAAGGAAAGTACATAAATTTATCTTATGAGGATTTTTTGTCTGTTGTTCTGTTATTTCCAAACTTCTTATGGAAAGTAAACAAACTGCACATGATCTAGTTTTGAAAATGCAGAAGACTTCTCCATACAGGATTCAACTTAAACATACATTTTGCTGAAAAGTGGTATGTCTGTTTTCTTATTTTAAAGGTAGTACAAAATTGCCAACTGCTGATAATTTAACATGGTCATCAATTAATTTGAAGACAATATTGGAATGGCAGCCTGCACCAACTGGATTTACCTACACTGTTGAAATATCTGGGTAAGTAAATACAACTAAATCAAAATAGATAAACACTTGAATGCATCTTCTGGATTTTTTTATGTGATGAGGTGTATAGGTTTCCATTCTGATTTTGATCAATTAGTAGAGATTTTAAAGCTTACAGCACTTCTGGTCCTCTTTCATTTTCTGAGGTGTAAAGTCTTTGTGTAGGCATTTTATTGTTTTCTCTCAAAGGTTACTGAATTGTTTGCTGTTTTTTTCAGGTATGTGTTCCTAGCTGTTTTGCCATAAGTCTTAATTGTACATTTTAACTCTAACTGCATATGAGTTTTAACTGCTGTTTGGCTTTTTAAATAATTTATGAAATTTTGAGTGCAAATTCCAGTTACCCATGAGAAGGACAGTCATGATATCCTGTATGCTTTGTCTTCAAAATTTCACTGTAGGAACTCATACAGCTTGTGTTGGTTATTCACAAGAACTGCATTACTCTCTATTGGCATTCTTCCTCGTGCTTTAATCTTTGTCATTCTGTTTTTAGACTTTCTTAACTGGAATACTCTTAAAATGAGGGTGTTCAAAGTAATGTTTGCCTGAAATGGACAATGGTAGTGAACGGCTACTGTGCGTGTGTGTGTGTGTGTGCGCAGTAAAAACTGCGGTGAAAACCTAGGCAATCAAGAGTCTTTACTATGCAAAATCCTAAACGTCTTGCAGTGGAGGCTCATGGGATATTTGCAGTGACCTCTTAATGACATTTCACTGTTTCAACTACATGGCTTCTATGTATCAAGACTTTTGTAATACCTGCAAAGAAAGTAAAGCAGCAGTTATCTCTAACTCTGTCCCCTGTGTATTTCTTTACATTGTTTAGTGCATAAATGAGTCATTTAGCTCAGGCATGACAAACTGTCAAAAAGTCAGGCTATATGTAGCAACTTTTCAAATGAAGTGAACTCAAATTTCATAAAGTCCCACTCTTCAGATATTAATAATGCTCAACATACATTTCATAGTTATCTGGTGACTATTTCTTTTTCAATAAAAAAAAAAAAAACATTTGCAGATGATTGTGAAAGATCAGTGTGAATTATCTGCTGAGCTGAGTTAATAAACACAAAGTAGTGCCTTTGTGACCCTTTATTCACAATACTGCTGACAGCATTAAAGATGCCATAGTAATTTTACATGTGACATATCAGTAAATAACCATTAACCATTAACTCTTAAGCCAGTTGATATGACAGAGTCTGTTCTGGCTACAGGACTGGGTGCATGACCCAAGCTACCTCAGACCTGGTGGAAAAACCCTTTAATTCTTCCTTTCCAAACCAAATACCACTTGATATGGCCACTGGTTAAACTGAGACCCACTGAAGGAGAGTCAAGGCCACTGAGTACCAACAGAGGGGAAAATGGGGGGGGGTGAATCCATGGGGTTGGGATGGGAGGGCCTTCGAAGTCACTGATGAAACTGCCAAGAGGGCCTTGCCACTCGCTTTAAGAAGCTGAGCCTTAGGACCACCCCCTGACCCCAGCTCATGGAAAATGCAAATTACAGGTAAGTTGCACTTATTAATAAACTGAGAGGATTTTATAATCCTGGTTCCTGTTTTGTACTGTTTCTGTACTTTAAGCTACTGTGATGTTTGAACTTTTCAAGGCTACAGTAAAGCTTTCAATGAAATCATGAGCAAAAGAAGAAAAAACAGAAACATAATATGACATTATGGACCTAATTAAATATAAGAACAGTATGAATGATGACATAATGTTATTTAGAAAAGCTTCTGTGAAACAGAAGGAAAAGTAATCTTAAGTTATTTTCTCTGCACAAATAATTTAAGATAGTAGTAGTACTTTTTTCAAAAAGACTAGTTACTAAAAATATTGACAAGGGCCATTGTCTGGTTAAGCAATGTGATATTCTGTACAAAATTACTTTTATATATTATTTTTTACCCATAATAGCATAAGCTTTTTTTTATAATAGAAAAAATGATTATCAATGGTATATTGAAAAAATTAATTCACTCTGTCTGTTGGCATACATTGTTTGTGGTGTAATTTCTGCTATAGTAGCACAGAGTACAAACTAAGGACAAAACAAAGATATGGAAGTGAGGGCAGGCACAAAATGACAGGGAATATGTGTGGGTATTGACTGTTTTTGATGGCAATATGAGAATTTGCACTGAAACATGCTTTATTGCAAAGTAAATGACACTAAACATGAAAAAAAGTTTAGTGCTGCTTAATGTAATCAGCACCCAAACATATGACCTGTTGCCTGGCTTATTAGTACAAGATCGGCCTCCAGAGTCTTTGAGAAAGCTTCTCAGTCCAAGGTCAGTAGCAACTGTGAAATAATTCAGATTTTGTGGGAGAAATCAGTTTAGAAATCACTGTATTGTATCATTTTGTGGTAGAACTGTGCAGACTACTATAACATTGTAGAATAAGGATACACAGATACTGCCAGCTGTAGTATTTTAAGAAAGATCTAATGTTACTTTGAGTCTAGGGGTGCATATTATGCATTTTACAAACACTGTACTAGCTAAAGTTTATCTTACAATGAAAAGGAGCAAAGCTTCCAATAGTTTTTCACTATTGATATCCATCAAGTATTGTTTCAGTACAACCACTTTGTTTTCAGAATGGCATCTGTACCAGCCATTTGGTAGAACGCAGTCAACCATACACCAGGCAGCACAAAGAAAAGATAAATAGAAATTTCACAATTATAACAAGAAATATAGAGATTTACTGGAACAACCACATGGTAACTAAGAGTTGACGTACAAATGAATTTAAACCAAAAGATGAAGGGTTAATATTGACAGCCCAAGATAGTGGACTACATACTGGATGGTTCACATAATCTATAGAAAAGGTTGAAGGTACAACCAAATGTAGGTTTTGCAGTACAGAACTGAAAACAATTACTCAATTTATTGCAGGTTGCTGTAGTCTCATGACTGAAGGTTTGTGTAAAGAAAGATATGACAATGTGATGATGTAGTTACACTAGAGGCTGTGTAAACATTGCAATGTTAAAACAGCTGAGAGACATTGGAAAAATGAACCAGAAAGGATTATTGAAAATGATGAAGTAATGACTGTATGGGATCATCCCATAGCAGCAGCTAAAAGGATAAAAGCATGCAGATAGGATATTATAGCTCAACAGAAAAAGGCAGAAGCAGCACTGACTATTATAATTACAGCACCCAGTGACTATGTCTTAAAAACTGGAAGATATAAACTCATAAGATATCAAGACCAGCGAAACTAGAGCAATGTGGAATAAGGATGCACAGTTAGTTCCGTCTGTAGTAGGAGCAACTGGGCTAATAAAAAAGAATCTTCAAACATGTTTAAATATTGCTACCAATAGAAGTAACCCCTTATGAACTTTAAAAAAGAGGCAATTCTGGGTACATTGTCGGTGCTGAGAAGAACACCCTTATCAAATGTCAAAGACTGAAGCAAAAAGGATTTCATGAACTTTAATTATGCCATGACTGAGGAATGTGGTCCATTCCCATAAAGGTATATAAAAAGCATAAGCAGATCCTGCCCAGGTGTCCTGCAGAGACCTACAATGCCAGAGAGACAAAAGGAGAGACTTTGGAGTGTTTAAGTACCATTTTTTTTTTGTTTTTTCTTGTTGCTTATTGCTATTTCCACCTAAATGCTTATTTTCTGGTGTTTATTGCTTCTTAGAATTTTCATTTTACACTGAAATTGCATTTATTTGTGCCTGCACTTTAAAATTTGTTTTTTGTTGTAAATTGTATTTTTAACTGTTACTGGCTTCCCACTCAAATGTGACAGCCATGACTGCACTATAAAAATGTTTTTGCATTTGTTTCTACTGTTTTCTTGGAAAAAACAAAAAAACAAAAAAAATCTTGCTATTTTCCCGCCTTACTAAGCTAGAAAAGTTCAGTTTCAGATACCTGCTGATACGTGGACTGTGTTTAAGCTTCTGTGTTTGGCCATACCTTACTTGGGCAAAAAGGAAGTTTTTTTGTTCACCAGTGAGAGTGGGGAGCTCTGAACAGCCTACCTGCCTTTGGAAGAGTGGTTTCTGCCCAGAAACTGTAGTTTTATTGGCCATTTTGGACTAATTTCTATCTCTTTAATCTTTCTGATATAAAAAACACATTTGCGGGGTTTTGCGCACTGGGCAGCGCCAGTTAGCTAGGGTTAAACTATTCCCGACTGCATAAAGTCTACTCTTCAGTTTTTCCATTGGAACTAGACAAACCTTCAACTTTAGCATGCAAACCATTCATTTTAGAGCCCAGCACTTGCTTAAAACTCATAACAAGCACTAAATACCCCTAGCACTAGCCCCCCTTATACTGTCCAGAAGGACAAGACTCTCTATTCGTCCCCACCAGTCAATCAGAAAAACAGCTCACTCTACCTATTCAGGCATGTCCAAAGGGCAGTTTCTGGTGTACTCTCCAGTCCAACTGGTGAATCTGGGCATTTTGAGGCAATGTTACAACTTCCTCATGTACACAGACAACCCTCTCCTCCTACCACCAAATACTAATATATGCAAGAGATGCAATTATACAGCCAGACTGGAGGCAAAGCTCTCTCAACCCCAGACTGTAACTGACTGTCAAGAGGAGAAGGGTAATACTTGCAACACACCACCAGTCTCACATAGACCTAACAAACCAACACAGGCAAATAACACACATAAATACATGAAAACATACTCGGAGGCTCTAAATAAAAATCTGCAAAAGCAACAGAGACCTCCAAAGCAGACATCCAAGCAACCTCCTCAACCCAACACCAACCATGAAACACATACTTCACATAATCAGTGTGCCACGGAATCACAGCCCTTAAGGCAAAATAACATACCCAACACACTAGTGATAGGTGACTCTGTAGTCAGGCACACTGATGTCCCACTAATTAGGCTGGACAAGGAGAAGGTTACAGTTAGCTGCCTGTCAGGCGCCAGGATCTGCCACATAACACAAGCACTCAGGTCACTCCAGAACAAATACAAATACAACTCTGTCATTGTACATGTTGGTGTGAATGACCTGAGACGTACCTCCCTGGACTACATGAAAAGAGACATGGAAGAGCTCTCTGATCATGTATCCCAGGCAGGTATGACCCTGACCCTGAGTAGCATCCTCCCCTCACCAAGAATGATGCCACAGTATAAAGAAAAAATTATCTACTTCAACAATTGGCTAAGTTTCTGGTGTCATTCAAATGGGATCCAGTAACTGTCTGCCTGGGATGACATGCTCGACAAGCCATGTTGCTTCGCAAGAGATGGCTTGCACCTGTCACCCTTAGGCTTTCGAATACCGGCAAGGGCTCTTGCCACCCCCATAGTGCCTTTTTCAGGCAAGGCTCAAAAGACAAACCCACCACCGTAAATAGCACAAGTAACCAAAACCTAAGGGTAATGCTACTCAACGCCAGAAGTCTAAACCTCAAAATACACGCACTCGAGGCACTCCTCAGTATGGAGAACATTGATGTCTGTGCAGTAACAGAACCCTGGTTTAAGGCTCCAAAAAGCACCCCAGCACTACTAGGCTTTAACTCATACCATACCTTTCGGCCACAGAATCCGGACTGAAACACAAAAGGCGGGGGTGTATCCATATTCATCAAGGATACTCATACCTATAGGTTAGTGGCGCAGCAAGATGCATCAGAGATCATCCAAGTGCAATTAAAAATGGGCAAAACTGCAATCCAAATTGTAGCTTGCTACAGATCACCCACCATGACCCAGGACCCCCATTCCGCATTTCTGGAGTCACTGGGAAATATGAAGGTCCTAACAAACACCCTAATACTGGGTGATTTAAACTACCCAAACATTAACTGAGAGAACTACTGAAGTACTAACTCCCTTGCCCAATGCTTCCTAGAATTTATAAACTCGAACACCCTGGATCAACTGGTCAACACCCCCACCAGAGGGAACAACTTATTGGACCTGGTCATCACCAACATGGGTGACCGGTGTTCCACACCCGATGTCAACCCCTCACTTTTTAGATCAGACCATAGACTAATCACTCTGGATATTCACATTCTGCCCCCAAACCCAATCAAGGAAACCACCATGAAAAACCTTTCAAAAGCAAACTTCATGTTGCTTAAGACTGAGGTGGAAAGGTTCACAGCCCCCACGCCAATGGACAATGCTGTCCAAGCTGCTGAAACCTATACAAAGGCACTCTATGTTCATCTGCAGGAATGAATGGATCATGCTATCCCAAGTAAAACCAAGACTCACTCCTCCAGGAAAAGGAAACCAGTCTGGTGGACCCCTGCCATAAACAGGCTCTACAACAGAAGGAGGAAACTAGTACAGATAAGAGCAAAATTCCTAGAAGGAAAGACATCCCTGATCAATATCAGCAAGAAACTATGATCCCTCATTAAATCATCCAAGGCTAGCTTCAAAAGAAAAATTGCCAAGAACTCCAAAGATAACCACAAAGCGTTCTTTAGCTATGTCAAGAACCTAAGTGGAAACTCGCAGATCTGCTCTGAGTTGGTGCAGAATGGCACAAAATACACTGAACCAATGGATATTGCCAACATTTTGGCAGACAGGTTCAGTGCAAACTTCACACCCCGCTCACCTCCTAAAGGGCCCATAACCATACCAGAAGAATGTAAGGCCCTGGCAATCACCGACACACATGTTAAAACAGCCTTATCCAAAGCCAAAAATACAGCCTCACTGGGGTCCCAGGCTGTGTCCTACAAGAGCTCCAAAATGAACTAACCCCTCACCTAAACACACTGTTCAAACTCAGCCTCTCTACAGGCTATGTACCCACAGAGTGGCACACAGCAACAGTTATCCCACTCCACAAAGGTGGCGCCACAACGGACCCCAGGAACTATCGCCCTATAAGCCTGACTTGCCTGGTCTGCAAGGCTATGGAGCGCATCATCATGGAACTCATTAACAGAGACATTGGGAACCTCCAAACATTGGACCCCACCCAGTTTGGCTTTGTTAAGGGCAGATCATGCCTCCTAAACCTGGTGGACTTCTTTGAGACAGTTACCAAGGCATTAGATGAGGGTAAGGAGGTCCACACAGCCTACCTAGACCTCGCAAAGGCTTTCAACACCTTTCCCCATTCTGGTGTTATAGACAAACTCACCAACCTGAACATTAACCCCTACATCATGAGATGGGTTGCAAATTGGCTCATGGACAGAATCCACATGGTGAGAGTTGCAGACTCTAGGTCCGACTCTAAACCAGTTACAAGTGGCGTCCCCCAGGGCTCAGTCCTAGGACCTCTCCTGTTCAATATATACTTCTCAGAGGTACAGGCAAGCACAGGAGGACTTTGGCTGACCAAGTTCACAGACGACTGCAAACTAGGGGCCATAATTGATTCTCTGGCTGTTACAGACACCATCCAGAAGGGTCTCACTGAGACAGATACCTGGTGTCAAAATCATGGCCTCAAGCTGAATGCCAAAAAGTGCATAGTCATCCCCTTTGGAAAAAAACAAATACCCGCAAACTACCACATAGGTGGTAATCCCCTAAATACAGAAAAAGTAATAAGGGATCTGGGGACCCAAGTAGATAGCAATCTCTCCTTTGATAATCGTATTGCCAAGACGGTTAGAAAATCCTTCCATGTGGCCCAGCTAATCTCAAAAGGGTTTGCATCCAGAACAAAGGAGGTTATTGTGCCTGTCTATTCATCACTTATTAGACCCATTATAGAATCCAATGCCCCATTTGGGAATGTACCCTATAAGACACCTGCAACAGCTGGAAAGACCACAAAAGTACCTCACCAAGAGGATTACTGGCCTCAAACAGATGACTTATGCAGCCCGACTAAAGAGACTTCAGCTGTACTCGGTTACATACTGTTTATTCAGAGGTGATCTCTGCTTGACATACAAGGTCATGTCCAACCCAGAATTGATGGATATGCTCCACCTAAAAAAAACAAATCCCTGAGAGCCACACGCTCTAGGGATATAAACCTTACCACAACGATAAATAGGACATGCTGGAAGGATAGATTCCTGACCCAGAGACTCCCCATGCTTTGGAACAAGATTCCAATAAACATCAGGCAGAGCCCCTCACTAGCACTCTTCAAGAGAAACTTTGATGGGTGGATGGGAAACAGAAAATTTACCCCGAGGATCATGGCAGTGTCTCTGATGGACAAAGGCGTAGGGAACTAATGGCTCTACTGGTCAGAGGCACAGGGAACTAATCTAAGGGGGTGGCAAAAGCCAACACACTCTGGCTAGCCTTATAAATGCACTTGGGCAGATAGCCTAGTACTTACCTATGAACCTAAAGCTTGAGAAGCAGCATCAGAAATCCTGCACTAACATTACCAATGTTTTTTTTTCCATTGCAGTAAATACCTTATATGATGAAAGCAGGAGAGATGTAAACATGCCTAAAATGGAAGTCTTCATTATATATCTGTCACAAAGTTCACTTCCCTTCTCACTTAATTAACAGTTTTAGCTTTCAGTTTGCAACAGATGTGGAAAGGTTTACAGCTCATTATTCGTTCTGTAGATTATGAGACAGCATTTTAGTTGAAACTACTTGTGGTAAAAGAACAGGATATGCAATCTGTCATGTGACAACTTGATAACTACCTTTTGCAACCAGTTATCATTTTCTAGAAATTAACCAGCCGTAATTAGTATATCAGTGTCAAACTTTATGCACATTTGTAAAGCGCATTCATTTTTGTTTTTATCTTTAACTGATCATAAGCATTATTTTCTTAGCATAATTAAGTACATGCATGTAGTTAAGGAAAAAACAAAGAACAATATAATATTTTGGTTAACTGATATATATTTTTTCTCATTATTAAATGATAGCAATCATACATGCTGCTAAACTGAAAACCTTCTATTTCCAGTTACAAAGTGATATTGTAAAAGCCATGACAAAATTTGCCACAAAAGTATACTCACAGTTTTATCACATTGCTTTTCTCTCTATCCCTCTCTTTCTGGATTAACTGTTCAGTTCCATTTCTTATAAATAAGGTCAGTATTTACAAGTATTTTATATACAGAAAGCATAACACCTTCAGCTTAAACCAGATACAATTCTTAGATAAAACAAATGCATGACAGTTATTTTTATTAAACTGTAAAACAGCCAGATGTGGAATTTTCTTTATAAAGTTGCCAAATCATCTACACTTTTATATATGTATTTTTTAATAAAATATATATCATCCAAGAAGTTGAATTCTTTTATTTTCTTATTCATTCAGCAGCTATATACATGACTGCATTCATTGTACTAAATGACTGAATTAAACAAATCTATTTGCTCATCAAGTTTAAATCTGTACAGATGTAGATCTCCCATGTGGGCACTCAACTTAGTCAAGTACAGTGAAGCTGCAATTCACTGAACCCTGGCTCACTGAAAATATATCAGATCCAGACCAAGAGTAAGCCAGAAATGGGCTTTAATATGTGTCCTGCAGGAGGGCAAGTCCCCAACTCTCCTATTCCTAGGCATTCATTGCAATAGGATTTTCTGTATTATTTTCAATGAATTGTGGCTCAATTAATGTGTGTGTGTGCGTGTTTGTGTGTTTATGAGAAAATATATCTATCTATATGCTTATAGTAGAACACCATTGCTAGTAATCACTGATCCAGTACCCAAAATAGACAATTTTGTTTATATTTTTATAGTTAATGGTAATGTTTCAGAAGCTTTGGTATTTATATATGGTCTGTAATGAACTGTAAGCAACCACTTTTCATTTGCATTTTGACTGTACAGGGAAGATTAAAAATATATGAAATATTTCAAGTATACATAAGTAATCATGGCTGAATAATTTTCTAGATGGGATGAAAATGCTTATATGTGCATGTCAAACACTGTAACACTGTATACATTTCTGGAAGTGCGGAAATGGTGTAGATGAAATCAGCCATGAAACAGCAGTTTGGTTTCCACAATTAGCACTCAGTAACGTGAGTTTGTTGTGTCAAGCAACTCATTAATTCCAGGAAGTTACTGTCAGCACGTAATCCCTGTTGTAAAAAATCCAAGATTTCAACTCTTTAGTGTTTTAATGAAAGAGAAAAAACATTTCCATATCATGGGATAAAATATCATTTGTCTACAGCACTCTCTGGAAATTTTAAGTAACATGATATCAATTTAAAAGAATTAAAATGTGCCAATGTACTTCAAAACAAATGTTGCATATTTTCGAATAGTGGCTGATTATTTTGATGTTGTTGTGTCTTTCGGCTTATCCTGGTTAGGGGTCGCCACAGCGGAACTCTGGTCCGCTAATGTTTGGTAGGGGATTTTTACGTGCCGAGTTACCAGCCCTGACGCACAACCTTCAACGAAGGCACGCCCATTCACGCATGTCTCCACACAGATCATTTTAATAATTTCTTTATTTACCATTATGACAACTTTCAGTTACATCACTCAAAACTCCAAGAAAGGAAATGCAGCTGCACCCAGAATGCCACATATCAGACATTGTGGTTTAAATGCTAGGTGACCATGCATTGTCCCACTGGAGACCTGTTATTCACTTGCAATGTTTGATTCCAAGTTGACATCAGTGTACCTCTGCTGGCCTTGCACGTAAACTACACTATGTACCTATGCTCTGCATTCACAAACCAGCTGCACCACTAATGGCAGTAACTTCTGGGGGCAATACATTTTCCTTCTGATGCTCAGGCTATGAGATACTTCTGCTACAAATGCCACTAATACAGATTAATATAGTCATTACAGGAAGCAATATATGCTACACAAACTATTGGTCTTTAGCTGTTTCATGGAGACTGTGTATTTTGTGTTTAGATTCAAACACTGCTGAGTAATGCGAGAAAGATGGCAACTAATTCACCATTTACATTCCTGTTTTTTATTTTATGTTAAGTGAATACTTTTATTTCACCTTTGTAATACTACATACTATAAAAGAATGTTAATTCATCTGACGTCCTCTGACTGTAGCCAGCTGCTGCTCAACCATAACATGAGCATGTGAGTGTATGTGCATGTGCATATGTAAGAGAGGGTGTGGGTGTGTGTGTGTGTGTGTGTGTGTGTGTGTGTGTGTGTGTGTGTGTGTGTGTGTGTGCGCCAACGTGTGCATGCATGTGTGTGTGTGTGCCCATGTGTGTGAGTGTGTATACATGTGTGCTTGAGCACAAGTGCTTATAATTCAGAAATAACCATATCATAAATAGTAGAATAAACTTAGTGAACTAATATGTGTACAGTGCACCATTCATTGACAAATGTATGCACACATAATAATAAATATTATTCCAAATTAGTCACATGCACTGAATAGTTTAGAATCCAAAGCTATAGGTATAAAGCAGTGATGATGAACCTATGACATGCGTGTCAAAGGTGACATGCCACAACATTTTGGGTGACACACCAGTGGTCACCAACACCCGAGTTACCAAAGAAACTGCTTTTGAATGTGTTGCTTGTGTGAAGTGCATTGAATTATTTAGTGCCCGGACCCAGTTCAACAACACTGCTGCAGGGATAAGGAAGCTATTAACTCAAAGACTATTTCAGTACACTGTCTCGATAGTCTGCAAAGGGCAGTGCTGGCATTGTTTTCTCTTAATTGTTACACTTCTGCAAAGGGCAAATAGTCTGCACTTCTAGGAGTGTGCTGTTTTACATTCCTCTCAACTGTCCTTCTTAATCCTTCCTAAAACTGGCAACATTTTACACTTAATAATGACAATAATTAGAGTTATAGACTTATTTTACTTCAGAAACTGTATATTAATTCATGTTCTTTTTTTCTGTCAGTGTCTCATATTAATAATACTAGTAGTTTAAAACTGTCCATGTTTCTTATTTCTAGATTTGTCCCTGATTCTGTTGAGATTTATCCCTGATGTATTGAGAGTTGTACTGTTTTATTTATTTTTGTTTATTTATTTATTTGATAAATTTATTTATTTAATTTTATTTTTTTGTTGTTGGGGGGGGGGGTGACACGCAAGCAGAGTCAAGTTAGGCACTTTCCGAATTTTTGACACAACAAACTCAAAAGGTTTACCATCACTGCTGTAAAGCAAGAATAGCTTACTAGTTTGCATCCTATAAGGAAATTATCCATTTAGTTTGCTCACCACATTGTGCCTATGTCAGCTACAGCAGGAAGTAAGCAGTTCTAATTGTTTTAGCTTTGCTGCATTAAATGGACTTAGTAAGCATCCCATACATGCAAGAGAAATATATTGGTTAAAAACTTGTAAACCTATTATCAACACCATTTCTCTGAAGCTTTTTATTTCTTTCCTTTTAGGAAACTGACAAATTGGAAAAAAAATCCAGCTTGTATTAAAACAAAAAATACAGAATGTGACTTAACAAGATTTCTACAGGACGTAAAAGATACATTTTATGCCCACGTTATTTCTGAACCTGAAGGAACTAATGAAGAAGCTGAAGAATATCCTTACAAAGTATCACCAGCATTCACTCCTTATAACCAAAGTAAGTATCAACTTCATGTCATGCTGTCATGCTTAGGAAATAAGTAGGAACCCTTTGTAGATATATATATATATATATATATACTTTAGATAACTGAAAGCCCAGAAAACTGAATGTTATTTTGCCGAGACCAAAATAACAAAACTGAAAATGCTGAACCATGTAGTTTTTCCCAGGGCAAGTAAATACTTGCCCAAAACTATATTAAAACACACTATACTATGTGAAACACACCTAGGTAGGGGGTTTGCCCCCCACACACCCCTTAACTAAATATACCAACTCTGGGATCACACTACAGTGGGGAAAAGGGCATATTTCCTCATGTTGGGAAAGTGTTTACTTGTGCTAGAAAAACTAAGTAGTTCGACGTTTTCAATTTCATTATTTTTGGTCTCTGCAAAATAACATTTGCTTTATGGTCTTTCAGCCATCTAAATAAACCCATATATATATATATATATATATATATATATATATATATATATATATATCTATGTATATATGTATGTGTGTGTGTGTGTGTGTGTGTGTGTGTGTGTGTGTGTTTGTATTGGCCTCTGTATTTCCTTACACCCTGCAACCTCATATGGGTGAGGCATGAACTCCCCACCTAAATGTAATCACCTTTGACATTTCATTGCATGACAGAGGAAATGATATGGTAACTTTAGTGAATTTGTTGTGTAAGGACTCTTATGACTGACCTTCAGAAAATCATGCATCTCCACAAGTGTTTTCTAGCAGAGTGCATATTATACATAAATGGAGTCTGTAAAAAATTAGATTATGTCATGACTTACTACTTATTAAATCTTATAATGATAGGGCCTTCCTTGTCAAACTGTATAAGAATTCTATGAAAACATTCACTCTGGTTGTTTGGTTGTTTAAATAAAACTGCAATGCACACCATACCCACCTATTATAAATTTTATCAAGGAAGACTATTCAAATAAAATAATTAGATTCAACAATGGGGACTGAAAGGAAATGTAACTAACTAATGTATTGTCATTTACAGCAATAATTGGACAGCCAGATTTCACATTAAAGGAAAATGAAGCAAAAACTAAAGTAAAAGTGATGATAAAAGATCCTGATACACCTTATAGGTACGACAACAAGACCTTCAGAAGCATTAGGGAGTTTTTCAATGGAAACTTGGCATATCACATTTACTACTGGAAAGCCACTAGTACTGGGAAGGTAAGTGCTGTGATGGTTAGCCCTGAAAGCACATATTGTATGTTTGTATAGCAGCTTAGCTGTATTCCAAACCCACATGTTGTCATATTTGCATGAATTCAGTAAACACTAAAGGCAAAACGTTAGAAAATGTAGAAAAAGACCACATTTGAACTGTATTGCACACTAAGAAAATTAGGAGGAACCGCAAAGATAATTCATACATATTCAATTCAGAGGATGTTCATACATCAAAAAATGTTACTTTAGCAGAAAACTATTTTAAATGAAGACAGAACTGATAAATACATAGCTTACTTTGCAGACTTAAAACCAGGCAAACAGATGTTGCAATGTGTTTTTAGCACTGGCATATTGCACTGTATTGTTAACAGAATACATAATCTGAGGCAGGAGATCACCTCTGCATAAATTGTTTCCATCACCTTTGTGCCCTTGCAATCTATGTGCATTTGAGTTCACTTTTAAATACCTGAAAAATGCTCATATTCCCCTGGCAAGTTGTCATATGCATTGTACTTGCCTTCATAAAATGAACAGTACTCCACTGTTATTTGGTATCAGCTTAGATATTTCTGTAACCCAAATTCCAAGCTTACATTTCTGCATAATGTGCCAATTTCATGCATCATTTTATTATGTATAATCATGAATACATATCTAACATATGCTAGTCTTTCGTCTTCCAATGCAAATTTCCTTATTTTTTTATTTTAATGCTTTGTGTTTTTTCTCAAACAAAAACATTTTGTACTTCTCTGAAATACCTCCTTAACCTTCCTGTTTTTATTCAAGCAAAGAATCCAGAAACACTCACTTGTTAATTTATTTCCTTATGTATTTTCTTGTTTGTCTATTTATTTACCCACAGCTTGTTTGCTTTTATTTAACACACTGTGATTCTGTACAGTACAATATGCCATGTGAGAACTAAGGCCATGATGTTGCCGGTATGAGTCATTTCTGCACCAGTCCTACCTGCACATAGAAATATAATGAACTGGCTGACCTATGAAGTGTGCTTGATCCACAGAAGTTTGAACAACCTGTCATACCTTCATAACCAATTGTAACTTTCTTCCTATAGATGTAAGAATCAGACTGTGCTTTTTCCATGAATTCTTGAATTTTTCCTCTGTGTTTTATTCCATGATTGCTCTTTTTCTGTTTTCTCACACACACACACACACACACACACACACACACACACACTACTGTGTTCTTTTTAAAGATAGCTACATGCATTGATTTTTAGCTAATGCTTGTTTCTTGTAACAAAAATAAATACTATTCTAAGATTATTCATGCGTTAAATATTTTCCTTTCTTGAGTCCCATACCTGGTAACCATGCCCCCCCCCCCCCATTCTTTAAAACATTGTATTTGCACACCTTTGTGCTTCCCCTGTGGCTTTTCATATACCTCTTGTAATTTTGTTGAACTACACACCTTCCCATAATATTCCCATCTTCAGGTACATCTGAAAGTAAACCATAATATTTCTTCAGCAGTCTGATTCCTCCCTGGCCAACCTTTTATACATCAAGTAATAGGTGTTCTATCATAATGCTAACATTTTTTGTAGACCTGAATCACCAGAGTATGCCGTTTTAACCACATACTATTTTAGGTGCATTTAGGAGCCACTTCATGACATTATGACTCAAGTTACCTCAAAATATAGCAACAATGATATGTAATACTAAAAAAGAAAATATATGTTGGTCACACACGGCTGTAAAAAGACTTTTAATACTTGAAAAAGTAGACAGAAGTAACTTCTGTCTAACTTTTCAAGTATTAAAAGGTTTTTTACAGCCGTGTGTGACCAACATATATTTTCTTTTTTGCTTTTTATTGTTGGTTACTATATCTGGTGTTTGGGATAATATTCTATGCTTTGCATTGATATGTAATACTAGCCTGCAGCCTACATCAGTACTCACAGATTTAGATTGTTAGTAGGCTAATGACCTGGTGGGCTTTTCTAAGCCTAGCCAAGTTTTCCCAAAAGAATAATGATGACCTGTAGCCAAACAGGATACTGAGGGCAAGGCATGTGTAAGCTACCGCTGTGCATAAGGGACATGGGTACCTCATGTCTGGCTGCTAAAGTAAGTGAAACTCAGGTTTAGATCACATAAAACAAACTGGATGTATTGTTGTAGATATGTTTACCAAGTCACCCATAGAAGTTTAGATTATAGTATCCATTTTTATAAGCACACTTGTTAGTCTGGTCAGGCAACCAAAATAAAAACAGGAGTCTGTAATCTACTCTAGAAACTATCTCTAGGAGAAGTTTAGTCTTTCCTGTACTGCAGTAATATATATAACACTATACTGCAGAGATATTGTGTGTAAAAAAGTGAATGGCTGATGTTAAACACCATCCAAAAATGTACCTTAAAAAACAAAAGTCAGGTCAGATGTAATGATCTATCAACTCATCTTCATAGAGATTGTTTGTTAGGAAAACTAAATATTTAGCTTTCAACAGCTACAGAATGATTCAAGTAAGACACTACTATTATACAGGTTATAACAAAAAGAGTGTGTGTGTGTGTGTGTGTGTGTGTGTGTGTGTGTGTGTGCGTGTGTGTGTGTGTGCGTGTGTGTGTGTGTGTGTGTGTGTGTTTATATATGGGTCTATTTAGATAATCAAAATGCCACTTATCCAACTTTGAAAATGTCACGATGAAAGCACCGAAAATCCACTTAAACAAACACTTATATCACCAACAAAAAACTACAAGTAAGTAACCATTTGGCCGCACTACAGCAATGAAAACTGAACCACATGAAACCCACCCATGCAGGCGGCTTTGCCCGCCACCCCCCCATGTGGGGGGGCTGTGCCCCCACACCCCCAACTAAATATACTAACTCCTAGATCGCACTACAGTGGGGAAAGGGGCAAAGTTCACCATGGTGGACAAGTGGTTAGCTACCTGTAGTTTTTTGCCAGTGATGTAAATGTTCATTTAAGTGGATTTTCGATGCTTTCATCTCGGTGTTTTCAAAGATGGGTAGATGGGTAAGTGGTGTTTCAATTATCTAAAGTAGATGCATCTATGTATGTATGTATGTATATATATATATATATATATATATATATATATATATATATATATATATATATATATATATATATATCCAATCAACAGAACATGCTGGAGGGACAGGTTCATAACCCAGAGACTGCCCATGCTATGGAATAGACATCCCATACATGTCAAGCAGAGCATCTCACTGGCCCTCTTCAAAAGAAATCTTGACGAGTGGATGGGAAATGGAAAATTCACCCCGAGGATCACTTCAGTGGCTCTAATTGACACAGGCACTAAGAACTAATGTTGGGTGGCATGATGCCAGGGTACTCCTATGGGCTAAGCTTGTAAAGACTCCAGGGCCATTAGCCTAGTACACACCTATGAACCTATGAACACATATATATATATATATATATATATATATATATATATATATATATATATACATATGTGTGTGTATGTATGTACACGTATATATGTATGTTTGTGTGTATGTGCTGTATAGGGTATTTTATATCCATTCATGATTGCTGCTATACAGCATAGATTTTATAAATTTAATTTTTGTATATTGTACTGTACTTATATACTTGTTCATGCACAGTTAATTGGGATGTTATATAGTTACCGCAAATGCAGATGAGATGAATTAAGAAAAGTTTTAGAAACTTTACTTTGCAAAGATGAAATAAGTAATGATAATTATTTGTTTTTCCTGCAGAAAACTGAGAACACAAATACCAATGAAGTAGAAATCAACATTGAGAAAGGTGAAAGTTATTGCTTTTCTGTGCAGCCTGTTATTCCTTCTCGTAAAGATCAGACAAGATTGGGCCACGTCACTCCACCGAAGTGCACTCCTTCTCAAGGTAGTTTCTTAGCTGGTGAGTACCTGACAAAATGACAGTGTACTGTAAACTAAAGTTATATTTGCTTGCTTGTTAACAACAATTTATGTATTTTAGGCACACCAAGCAAAATTGGGGTTCTAGGTGCTAACATAGTTAAGTAGGTCGACAAGGTCATGTATGCTGTACCAACTAGTAGCATTGATTGTTTAGCTTAATTTATGATGCAAAGTTTAAGGTCATCTACTATGTTTAATTGGCATTTATTAAGCAATTAAGTTAACATGAGAAAGAAGGGGGAAGTGTATTTAAGTGAATTTGAGTTGCTGTTTGTTGTCTGAAGAAGTCTAGTTACAAAACTAGATGAAAAGCGTTTACATTTACTTGTGATTTGTTACCAGTGTTTTACTCAAGTTATTTTTAATAAAGAGCTGAAGACTTTGGGGTGCTGCTTGTTCCTGCTTTGGTTTGTCTTTACTACATTACATGCCAGACATCTAGTATACAATGCCTGCAGTACAGTTAGCAAGATGTCTGCCAATATGCATTGATGCAAGCAGTAGGAAGGGCTCATAAGGTTTACAGCAAACCAACAAAAATAAACAAATCAGTTGTGACTATGGTAAATACAGGAACCAAGGAAGTCAAGGCAAGTGAGGAGCATAACCTTGGTGTTTCAGATGACAATCAACTTACCATCATAGGCTCAAGCATGTACAGCTGTGGGGCAGTAGAAGCAAATGAAAGAAGCATATTAAATATTTTTCAAGAGGCAGGTTAATGGGGAAAAATATCTGCAGCAGTGGTTCAGATTCAGAATCATAGACTTGTGTTTTTTCTCCTGGCGATCCATCCATCCATGACCTCTTTTCCCATTTTGCACATGGCATCAGGTTGTCACTTCAACAGTGACAATCATCTAGAGCCAAAGTTCACACAACCTGTTGGCTAGCTCTGCCACATTAGTTCTTCCACACTGTACACATACTCACACTTATGGCCAATTTAGAGTGTCTAATCCACCTACTGTCTGTCTTTGGAATGTGGGATGAAGTCAGAGCACCCAGAGGAAACCCATGCAAACACAGGGAGGACATGCAGACTCCACACAGAAGGCACCTCAGCCAATAATCGAACTGAGGAACATTGTGATGTGAGACAACAACACTATCCATGTGTTATACAAGAAGTGATATGCTAGGTAAGAGGAGAGAGGAGTAAAAAGTTCCGTTTTGTTAGTTCTATAGAGCAGAAAAGCAAAGAACTACTATGGTGCTATGATATTCATTCCTCCCTCCCACGCTTGACCCTGTGATACCTGACTCAATCACAGTCTGGTCACCTGCAGACATGTGAACCTTCTGTCACCGCACCAAAGTGTCAAGAAGCTCTTATCAAAACTGTAAGGAGATACTACGTTATATATGGTCACTGTTGGCTAACATACTCTGCCAGTTAGTTTATGTATTTAGCCCATTTTACAAAGTGAAATATTTGCCATACGGTACAGATTTGTATATGAGCTATAATAATCTCTATATGAAGTGCAGTAGATAATTCAAGATCAGCAAAGGCCTACCACCAGCACACAAGATTATGCATTTATGGCAATACTCCACTCGGTACTAAGGTAGTTAAAAAATGGCTCCAAGAACCAGGCATACTTTCCGCTAAATAATAGCTGCATGCTTACCCTAAAAGCTATTGCATGTATTATCTGCACAGCTTCTTGGTGCTACATTGGATTTCTAGGTCAAAGTGAGGTTGATAAAATGACTTTATTTGACACAAGTGAAGTGTATATGAGCAGGACAAAGAGATTTTTAAAGCTTATTGTATATAGTCATTCTCACCACACTTTGTTTTGAAACATAAACTCAGCCGACATTATTAGCCTCAGTGGGAGCAGCAGCATCTTAGTTTTTAAGAAACGGAGAAATATTTGCAACTATACATATTTGTGAAGGTGTGAACTAATTATTTCTGTTTTATTTTGTTTCAGATTATGGTCCAGCCCTACTGATCATAGTGATAATTGCTGTGGTTTTGAGCATTATTATAACAGTCTCCATATGTGTGGCCTGCAAATGCAAAAAGTCTGCAGAAGAAAAGAAGACAGAAAACATGCCCCTTAAAGACGTTTAGGGACTTAGATACTTACTTAAGCAATTACTGTCAGACACTGTCATTCCAAGGTTTACAGTACATTCTGAACTGACAAGACAAGAAGTAAAGCTGCTTTTCGTCACAAGTATATTCACTTCCACTTGTAACTGCTGATGTAAAATATCCAAAAACCAAAAATATCCAAAATTGTGCTGAATATGATTATCAAAATCATTTTGTAACACTAGCTTATAACTTTTAAAATGGTACTAAATCTCTTTCTCTGTTCTTTGGTGCAAGGGTCAAAAAACACTATATTTCAAAACTGAATCAGTCCTAAATAATTATTTTATTTATTTTATAATGAAATTATGTCATATAAGTGCACTACATTTAATTTTGTAATAAGAGAAGATTATGTGTATTATAATGATGTATGTATATATTTGGTATGGTTTTACTGAAAGGGATAAATATTTTTAAAAAATTTATATATAATGTTTATATGTGGGTATTTTTGTATATATTGTATTTTATATAAAGTATTTTTATAAGTAAAGGTGGACATCAGACTGATTATACCTCCATTTTATGTGTTTACATACACTGTACTTTCTACTTACTACGTGGTTAATACTATTACACCATTTTTAAGTATGTATGTATATATGTATGCTGTTAACTAAAGTCCCTAGACCTTAATAAATGTGAGCCTATCTTAACAATATAAATCGTTTAAAATTGCATACAGCTATGAATTCAGATTTTTTTATTATGTTCTTTTACCATGCATAATACATGTGTCACTAGTATGTTTTGCAGATATGTTTGCTGTAGATTACTAGTTATTATTGTTTCTGGCTTAATGCCCTTGTCAGGCATTACCTGAGAGCTTGTGGCAAAGGTAAATCACAGGGATAGAGGCTAAGCAAGTATGAACCCCAAATGTGTTCCTTCGGGATAACTACATTTATAGTTCGAAACTCTAGTTTCATTCCCAGGTCTGTCCTGCTAAGCCATATTAAACTATTAGTCAGCACAAGCCATTATACATGTGTTGTTACTTACAACAACAAGATGGTCAACTAACCTGCTGTTGATGATCTTACTGAAAGTCCTGGGTTCCTAACTTTCCATCAAAGTTCAGGTCAGTGAACGTCATTTAATCGTGTAAAAGACTGAACATTCTCTACAGTGACTGTTAAAGGCAATGACTGCAGGAACATTGAAAATTAAATATTAAAGACAATAAGGTGGTAACTTAGAGTATATGCTGCAATAGGTGAAAGATCGTTGAAGGAGAACTGCCAGATTTTTGTTGATATAGTCTTTACAGATACAGATTCCAGCTAAGAAGTTTATTTCTTATTTTTTTTTGACACATTCAATGGAACCTTATTGTTTTCTTCTGCCTGGCTGCTAGTTGTATCTACCCTGCACAAGTCTGCTACCTTTCTTTATTTATTTTGCCACACTACTTGATGCCCTTATTTGCTTACTTTCTAATGACACTAACTCTATTACTTACTTATTTACTTACCTACAGCTCAGCGTTGCTGCAGCATTCACCTTGAACAGTCACTGCAGAGAATGCTCAGTCAATTATGCATGATTAAATGACATCTGCTTCCTTTTGTCTGGTTAATTGTTGCCTTTGGCTGGTTGCCAATATCCAGCACAAGACCACTATTTTTTCTTCTACCACTACCTTTATTTCTGTCTTTATTTATTCGCTTACAAGCTTATGTTACTATCTCTGTTACTCCCTTACCTATCTACTTACCTATGATTCAATGTTCCTGCTGTCTCTGCCTTGAATGGTCACTGTAGAGAAGGTTATGTGACTCTAAGTAATTTTTGTCTTGAAATGCACAGAAACTAAAGCCTTTTTTGACAAAGGTAAGAGCAAAATATTCTTCATTTAGAATGTAAACTGAGTGTGTTAATTGGTCGATAATTACTTATTATGCAGCATTGTCCCTTCCCTTTTAATAGATGTGCAGCTGTCATGCATCTTGCTAACATTAAGGATATGTTACATGCACTGTTACTTTATGTCGTCTTACTGGGCCTGAGCTGTCTCTCCTCTTTGCCTGTACTACTGTTCAAACCAGCAGCCTTACTAAGCTTCACTTTGATTACAATGTGTGATCAACTCAAATGTTATTACATGGATTGTAGTATTATATAAAGTCACCTGTAAATTACATGCTATTTATTTACTTTTTTCTCGTTGTTACCTTGTTAAGTAGGTAGAGAAAATTACCCTTTTCAGCTATAACTTAGTGAAACAATTACCCATTTCGGCTATAACTTAGTGAAACATGCAATAAGGTAAATAAGCATTAAGAAGAAATTATATAGCTTTAATAATGTGCAGTACAAGATAAGAAAAGTATACTTTTATACATTTAACTCTTCAGCTTCATGAAGCTTGATGAATATAACACTATTTTACCCTCTATTTATAATATATTGGTCACAATTCTTCTTTCCTTTTCTTTTCTTCTTTTTTATTTTTATTTTTTTTAACATAATGACTGACATGCTATTGTAGAGCAATGCTTATTCCATAACCCTAAAATGTGCTGTGAAAAGTATCTATAAATTTATACACTAATATTTATCTTCGGTATTAGGTTCACTAAATCTGGTGTTAGCACCCCCCAGCAGCATATCTACTACAAGCAGAAATGGATCAGGCAATAGGTCATCTTTTAGTAATCCATAAGAAACAGAATATAATGATAGTTCCTGAAGTCTTTCCATATAGTTTTCTAAGCTCTATGATTTTATTATTAAATGCTTGTAATTTTCAAGTGCTTGTTCAATAACTGCAGAACACACCATTATGTTTAGTAATGGGTCATATCAGTGAAGCATATGAAGTGGCATATCTCTAAACGGGAAACTAACTATTTGCTGGTGGCCAGTTGATCTATGCTTACTGGCATTATGTAATAGCGGTAAATAGACCCAGAGAAGAGCAAGAAAGTATCACTCCCAAGTCTGTCTTTATCACTTTTTCCTTCTGCTCTGAGCTAGTGCAATCTAAGAGTTGATATGTGTGTGTGTGTGTGTGTGTGTGTGTGTGTGTGTGTGTGTGTGTGTGTGTGTGTGTGTGTGTGTGTATGTCTCTCTCTCTCTCTATATATATATATATATATATATATATATATATATATATATGGGTCTACTTCAGAAGACCGACAGACCATTTGATCGACATTCATTTGGTCGACAGCTCATTTGGTCGACAACCAGTATTCAAGGCACTTAACAGGATATCCCCCTCCCCAATGTTGTGCAACCCTGGAGTTGATATATACAGTTAGGGGGGTGTGGGGGGCACAGCCCCCTGCATTTTCATTTAAAAGCATGAAAATACAAGAAAAACTACACATTTTAAACGAAAATAGGTGGGGGGCTTCACCCCCCACACCCCCCTAACTATATATATCAACTCTAGGGTCACACAACATTGGGGAGGGGGGCAAATCCCTGTTAAATGCCTTGAATACTGGTTGTCGACCAAATGAGCTGTCGACCAAATGAATGCTGATCAAATGGTCTGTCGATCTTCTGAAGTAAACCCATATATATATATATATATATATATATATATATATATATATATATATATTTCTCTTTATATATATATATATATATATATATATATATATATATATATATATATATGTGTGTATAAAAATGCATGTATGTACATAAAAGTTTCAGAGGAGTTAGGGCTTGCCTTAAGGAGCAGACAAATCAAGAGCTACTCTGTGATGTGATGGAAAATCAAATTTCTTAACAGCAGTTTGTTGTGGTGAAATCTCAATGAATTCTTTAACTTGTATTCCTTGTTTACCCTAATATGATAAAATTGCTTCCAGTTCCACCGCCACAACTCACAAGAGATTAAAAACCCTTAGGCATCACAGAAAGAAATGCAAGGTTTACTTTCTTCTGTAAGGTTGGACTTAAAACTCAAAGAAAAAGAAAACTATGTCAAAGTAAGAGAAAAAACAGGAATAAATTAATAAGAGTATCTGAAAAAAAAACAACAAATAAAGTTAAATTTATTCACATAATATTTTATTCTGCTACCAGTTTTGGAAAGTCCATGAACTAACATTTTTGGAGGATCCTTGATATAATTTATTGGAGAAAATCTTCAAGGATAATTAAAATCCAAACTGATCAGTAAATGGTCAATAAATTATATTCATCATAAAAAAATCTCAGTGACATCAATAACAAACAAGAATAATATAAATTCCTGCTCATATATTTCAGAAACAGAATTAAAACTAGGAGAATTATATAGCAGAAGTGTTTGCGGACATCACAGTTGCAAAAAAAATTAAGTGTGCAGTGTCACTGTACTGTCATTGTCAACAGTGAATTAAGTGTACAGTGTCATTGCAGTGTCATTGACAGTAGTGACACTTGTATACTACTGCAACTGATAGCGAAAGGGAAGGATAATTATCTTTAGTAGGCAGAGTTAAAAGATCACTTCTACCACAAATGTTAGCTCAGGCCTTGTTGGAATATCAGTAAACGACATATGAGAAGGAAGAGGGCTGACATTACATATACTGAGTTTCAGGCATGAAAACAACTGCCGAAGCATCGTTCTAAGGCTTATTTTGTTCCATGGGTTCTTTGAGACTGCATCCCGTAAGGTAACACTACTGTTTGTCATGGTTCTGTCCACAAGCCTGGGATTTTTATTAGAGTTGTGGGAATATAATACATTAGCCATTCAGTAGGGGGGCTATGAGTCAGGAGGTCAATGGTGAGAGATGAAGCAAGGCTAATACAATAAGAATGGCATAAGGGTGTGAATGTAAATAAAAGCTTGGCAATGGCAGCTCTGCTTTTAATTTGCATACATTTATCTCTTAATAAGTTTATGCAGTCCTTCTGAAAGCAAAAGAAAAGTATTATATTTTTTCAGATATGAAACTTTGATAACTGCAAAAACATAGTTAAACCACTGAAAGAATATCTGTTTTCTAGTTGCAGACCTAGTTTGTGAGGTTAATGAACTAGAAATCCTGGTGAGACCAGTGAACTAACCAGTTATATGCATTTCATCAGTAAATATAGTAGTGGAAGGATAGGTGGGACTCAAGCCAAGTAATTCAATTGAAAAATAGAGCATGAGTACAAGTTTTGTGATCAGTGGGGACAAAACAGTCATCCGTGACTGTACAGTCTTCCAGATATACCAAATAACATTACACTTACTTTGTTGTGGATGATACATTCATATGCAAAGATGTGAACTGAGGATTTCAACTGCCTCCTTCTGGGAAAAATGGCTTTTTACTTTTTTAACTGTCCATAGAGTTTTAATTTGTGGTAGTCACTAAAGAAAGCTGGTAAGACTGGGAGGTTTAGAATATGTCTGACTTGTCAATGCCAAAATACACAAAAGTGAATATTTCCCAGAACAGATATTTTTAATCATTGAGGTTCATTAAAAATCTGGGTAAGTTTAAGGTTCATATGTGTATACTGGGCTAATGACAACTACAGCCCTTAAAAGCCAAGCTGTGCAACCCAAATGTGACCCGCAAATTTGATTTATATTTGATTTATTGGGGTGATTTACTGACTGTTCTGTCCATCAGATAAATAGGAGCCAGACCAGGGTTGAATTTCTGATTTACCCATCCATTAATCCAAGTTGTGCTTAAATATGGTTAGGGAGGAACTCTCCTTCATATCGATGAGGAGCCTGTTCCAGAGAAAGGGAATTCTCTGAGAAACATTTGTCTCTCCAACATGTCCCATTTATGTTGCAAACAAAATTTAGATATTTTTAACCTAGTAGTTTTGATGCTGATGCTTTGCAGATTTGAAAAAAGTTCATCAAAATAGGTTCCAGGGATACCTTCAATGCCAGACAAAGATCACCTCTCAGAAGACTGTATGATATTAAGTAAAGAGACAGGGCTTTCAGGTGATCAATGTAGGACATTATGTTTACTCCCTGTATTCTTTTTGTAAGAAACCTATGTAGACATTCCAGCTGTTCCATGTGTCTGGACAGGTACATATTGATGGGGGCATTATACTCTTTGATGGGCCTGATGAGGACCAAATACAGTGGTATGATAACATCTCTGGACCTAGACATCATGCCCTTGCATATATGTTGAGCAACATAGAAGGATTTTATTACTACCTTGGACACCCTGGCTGAAGGCTAGGTTACTATCTACATGAGTTCCCAGATCCCTGACTAGTGAATCAATTTTAAGGGTGTTTTATTGATGATGTAGTTACCCATGGTGGCAGACTTCCCAAATGGTGCTATAATACATTTCTTAGTATTGAGTTTTAAGCCATGGCTTTGGCACCAAGTGTTTGTTTGTATTAGGCCTTTCTGAAGGGTGTTCTCATCTTGGGAGGATTCAATGACTTTTCCCAATTTGCAATCATCTGCAAACTTTTTTAGCCAGAGGCTATTGACATTCGCTTTGACATCCGAGAAGTAGATGCCAAAGATGAGTGTACCTAGCACAGAGCTCTGGGGGACTCCACTGATGACCAGCCTCTTTGTGGAGGTGGCCTCACCATTTCTAACCTCCTGGGTCCTATCAGTGAGCCATCTAGCTATCCAGTGTGTTATAAAGGGTTTATACCTAGTTCTGCAAGTTGTAAAAATATATAAACTCCCGATTGCCAAGACCAATCAAAAATATTTAGAAAAAAGCAGAGCTAGGCTACCATGAAGAAACATTTATTAACTAGTAAAACAATAAAATGGCATAAAAACAACACAGGCATAGAAACAGGGATAAGTGCTTTCAACTCATAGAGCCTTCATCAGATCCTGCATTACTGCCAGTACTCCTCTCCTTTAAAGCAAAGAGCAACTAATTAAAATTCATTTAGGAAGTCTCCTCCCTTTCATCAAATACTGCATTACTGCCAGTGGTCTTCCCCTTTGAAGCAAAAAGCAACCAATTAAAATTAAATGTTTATCTATGAAGTTTCCTCCCTTTCAACAGTGGCTTCAAGGGAATCATCCTATTCAATCCAGGGAGCTGATCGGCCTGCAAATCAGCAAACCATCAGCTCTCGAAAACCTGTGTTTTATTATATAAATCACCACCCCAAAGATGATCATGTACAAAGTCTAATGCCATAAATATAAACTTGTGTTGTGCATTCTCTTGGAGATAGACAAAGCAACGGTGTCCTTTCCTAGTCTAATGTCACTGAGGTGGCATAGAATTCTAGCTTTGAACTGGTGATTAGTCTTACCAACATAAAATCCATTACAGAGGGTGCAAGTAGCTACATAAATAATATCTTTGATGTTACAATCTGCCAGTATTTGAAAGTCTACAGGGAAATGGTGCAGACCATCACTGGCATGCTGACTATGTCTTCCCAAGAAGACAAACATTGGATCCCCTTAGAATGACACCAGACAGTTGTTGAAATCAATCAATTTTCCTCATATTGTGGCACCATACTTGGTGATGGTAATATGCTGCTCAGTGCCAGATTCATACCAGCCTGGGACACATAGTCTGAATGCTCCATAATGTCTCTACTCATATAGTACAGGTAGACACAACTCAGGTCACTCACAAAAAGTACAAATATGACTCTGTAATTGTTCCTGTTGGTGTGAATGACCTGAGACGTACCTCCCTGGACTACATGAAAAGGGACATGGAGGAGCTGTCCAATCTCGTAGTCCAGGCAGGTATGACCCTAGCCCTGAGTAGCATCCTGCCATCTCCCAGAATGATACCACAGTACAAGGACAACATGATTGACTTCAACAATTGGCTAAGCTTCTAGTGTCATTTTAAGGGGATCCAATATCTGTCTGCCTGGGATGACATGATCGACAAACCATGATGCTTTGCCAGAGATGGCCTGCACCTGTCGCCACTGAGATTCCGGATACTGGCTAAGGCTCTAGCCACCCCTATAGTGCCTTTTTTAAGCAAGGGTCAAATGATAAATTAACAACCATAACAGGTACAAGCAAGAAGAATCTGAGGGTATTGCTACTCAATGCTAGAAGTCTAAACCTCAAAATCCACTCACTCGAGGCACTCCTTAAAATGGAGAGCATCGACATCTGTGCAGTGACAGAGACCTGGTTCAAGGCTCCAGAGAGTACCCCTGCATTACCAGGCTGTAATTCATACCACACCTTTCGGCCAGCTAATCCGGACCAAAACACTAAAGGCGGAGGCGTGTCCATATTCATTAAGGATATCCACACCTCCAGGCTAGTTGCTCAGCATAATGCATCCGAAATTATCCAAGTGCAACTAACTCTGGGCAAGACCGCAATCCAAATTGTAGCTTTCTACAGATTCCCCACCATGCCCCAGGATTCCCATTCCTCATTTCTTGATACACTGGAAAATATTAGGGTACAACCTAACACCCTGATAATGGGCGATTTTAACTACCCCACCATTAACTGGGAAAACTACTCATGTACCAACTCTTGTGCTCAATGTTTTCTGGAATTCATAAATTCCAATGCATTGGATACTTATCCACAACCCCACCAGGGGCAGCAATATCCTAGACCTGGTTATTACCAATATGGGCAACCAGTGCTCCACACCAGAGGTCAATTCCTCGTTGGTCAGATCCGACCACAAGCTAATCACCCTAGACATCCACATCCCTCCCCCATCCCCCATTAGGGAAACCACAGTAAAACATTCCTCCAAAGCTAACTTCATGCTTCTTAAGACAGAAGTGGCAAACTTCACAACACCCATGCTGACGGACAATAGAGGTATGACTGCTGAATCCTACACAAATGCACTTTATAAGCACTTACATGAGTGCATGGATTGTGCAATCCCTAACAGAACCAAGATGCTAACCTCCAAAAAAAGGAAGCCAATCTGGTGGTCCCCTGCCATAAACAAACTCTACAACAGAAGAAAGAAACTGTTGCAAAAAAGAGTAAAATCCCATGAATGGAGAAACCCCCTGGTCAGCCTCAGTAAGAAGCTGAGATCCCTCATAAAATCCTCCAAAGCTAGTTACGAAAACAAAATCACCACTGACTCTAAAGACAACCACAAAGCATTCTATAGCTATGTCAAGAATCTCAATGGCAACACTCAGATCTGCTCTGAGTTACAGCACAATGGCACTAAATATACAGAACCAACTGATATTGCCAACATTCTGACAGATAGGTCCAGTGCTAACTTTACCACCCTGTCATCACCTAAAGGGCCCATCTCTATACCGAAGAATGCAAAGTTTCTGTAATCATGGCTGCACAGGTAAAAAACACACTATCCAAAGCCAAGAACACAGCATCCATGGGACCTGACAACATCCCAGGCTGTGTTCTACATGAACTACAGAATGAACTGGCACCCCACCTAAGTACCATGTTCAATCATAGCCTCACCTCAGGCTATGTGCCCACTGAATGGCGCACAGCGACGGTTATCCCACTCCACAAAGGGGGAGCCACCACGGACCCCGGAAACTACCGCCCCATTAGCCTAACGAGCCTGGTCTGCAAGGCTACAGAATGTATCATCATGGAACTTATAAACAATGACATTGGTAATCTCCAAACTCAGGACCCCACCCAGTTCGGGTTTGTAAAAGGCAGATCATGTCTCCTAAACCTGATAGACTTCTTTGAAGCAGTCACCAAAGCCGTAGATGAGGGCAAGGTAGTTCACACAGCCTATCTAGATCTCTTCAAGGCTTTCAACACCATCCCCCACTCTGGAATTATAGATAAGTTCACTAAACTAGGTATAAATCCCTATGTCACAAGATGGGTTGCCAACTGGCTCACTGACAGAACCCACACTGTGAAAGTAGCAGACTCCAAATCCAACTTCAGACCAGTGACATGTGGAGTACCAAAGGGTTCAGTCCTAGGTCCTGGCCTGTTTTTCTACTTCTCTGAAGTACAGGCTAACACAGAAGGTCTTTGGCTAACAAAGTTCGCAGATGACTGCAAACTAGGAGCCATAATCAAAACTCCAAAAGATGTGGACATCCTACAAAACGGCCTCGCTGAGACAGATGCCTGGTATCAAAGCCATGGCATCAAGCTCAATGCCATAAAGTGCATTGTCATCCCTTTTGGTAAAAACTCTGTACCCATGAACTACCACATAGGGGTAGTCTACTTAACACCAAAAGTGTGATAAGAGACCTTAGGACACAGGTGGACAGCAGTCTCTCCTTTGATAATCACATCACCACAGTAATCAAGAAATACGTCTACGTGGCACACCTCATCACAAAAGGTTTCTCATCCAGGAAAAAAGAGGTCATTGTTCCCCTCTACTCATCACTCATTAGACCCATTATAGAGTACAATGCAACTTTTGGTATGTACCTCACAAGACATCTACAACAACTGGAAAGGCCACAGAAATACCTCAAAAATAGGATTACCGGCCTGAAACAGATGCCCTACGCAGACCATCTAAAAAAACTGCAGCTTTACTCCGTCGCATATCACCTACTCAGAGGTGCTCTCTGCCTAACACACAAAGCTATGCCAAACCCAGAGCTTTTAGACATGCTCCACTTAAAGAAATCCCAATTCCTATGAGCTACACGCTCTAGGGACCTAAATCTTGCCACCACAATAAACAACATGCTGGAGGGATAGATTCCTGTCCCAGAGACTTCCCATACTCTGGAACAGACTACCTATCTATGTCAAGCAGAGCTCCTCATTAGCACTCTTCAAGAAAAATCTTGATGATTGGATGGGAAATAGGAAATTCACCCCAGGGATCACTTCTGTGGCTCTGCTCAACAGTGGCACAGGAAAATAATTTTCTTGGGTGGCGAAAGCCAGGGTACCTTTTGGCTAAGCTTATATAGGCCCTAGGGCCAATAGCCTAGTACCTACCTATGAACCTATGAACCTATGAACCTAGATGGACTATGATGGAATCATACTGGTACCTGTGGTGTAATGACTTGAGTGCATCTATGATTTGGTGTATCCTGGCTCCAGGTAAGCAACTAACATTTATCTTCTCCTTGTTCAGCCTGGGTAGAGGGGCATCAGTATATCTTACAATGGCATCCACTTTACTGAGAGTCATGGGAAGTGTGTTTACTTGCCTTAGGGGCTTTCTGTTTGGGGCTCCACCAAGACTAACAGTATGTCTGGTGTTAGGTGTTGTTTTTTTTTTGGAGTGTCTTTAGACTTGCTGAGGCATATCATTGACAGTGAGAGGTCTAGGTGATCTTTATTGCTTAAGAATATTGCTTTTAAATGATAGTTTGTGAATATATTATGTGCTATATGGGATGTGTGTTGTGTTTGTGGTTTCGACAACAAGATGCGGACTTGTATGCGAGAGTTTATCTTCCAGTGTCACTGTGTAATTGCACCTCTCCCACACTGTGTCTAAATCTTTAAGGATTAAGTGGTTGTCAGCAACCATGAGACAATTGTTACATTGTCTCAAGATGCCCATATCCACCAAGCTGGCTACAGAAAAGAGAAAATCACATATCAATAATGTCCAGTCCTTTAATTTGTGAGCTACAAGGGGGTGGTATAATGGGGTTAGAAGGATATTATGGGTACTTTGTTTGTGCAGACTAATAAGGGTGCTTTTTTGGGGCAGATTAAGCTAAACAGTACTAAATTCTACTAACTTTAATGTTTACACAATACTGAATTCTACTAAATCTATATGTATTGCCACTTGAGGCCTAACTAGCTGCTCTAAGCTTGTTGGTGCATAAAGTATTTGCACTATATTGCTGTTTTACGGGTTACAAATTTATGGATCATTCTTCAGAGAAAATTTGCTTTCTAGGTGTTTGCTACTGTGCAGTGCAAAATTTATAGCAGTACAGAAAAAAAAACAGAAAACTAAATAATGAGCCTTCTGGCCAATAAAATGAGTACACTATCTTTATGTATTTCAGATAGACAAGGCAAACAAGTCCTGCCACAAGATGAATGAATCCAACCACAAGTGCAATGCTAACACAAACCACTTAAATAACTAGCTGGAAATCCCATGCTGAAAGTAATTTCAAGACAGTAACAGTGACAGAAAGAGCATTTCTTTTTTACAAAAAAATCAGTGAAATGCACACATAAAAACCAGAAACAAAAGCAATCACTGAAAACAACTTAAGTGCAATTTAGCAATCAAAGATACTTAACTTTCCCTGGATGACATGGAATACAAGTAAAACACTTCTGGAATGCAGGCTAGAACTACAAGCTTTGCTGATTTCCAGGAAAATGAGCAGGAGACAGTATGTAGTAAAGGAGGTCAGCCAGATATTTCAGAGGAGGGACAGCCTACTGATGTAAAGATATTTTCATCTAGGTCATTTAAGGCAATAGTGTTGCTTTTATTCCACCACGCCAAAGAGGCATATGAATAATGGGCCAAAAGAGGTGAAGAGATGGTAGAGCAGGAGGTAAAGGTAGTAAATGAGAGTACATGTGAGGTATTAAGTGGCCACCTAAGCTGTGATCCACAGTGAATCAGCTGTGGCCATAGTCATCCAAATCAAGGCATGTATGATTCTCAAGCAAGGTTTCTCTTGACTACAGTCATACTTCCAACCCATGTTTTACTTCTTGCCTTTCCAATTATAGCAAAGAAGATAATTTGGTTTGTCAGGTTAAGAAAGAACATCAAAACTTATATTTTTAATGCAGTCCACACATCTGTATTATCCAATTTATTATTAATAAACCGACCAGTAAGATGAGCTCATTGAGCTGTGGTGAAAAAGCCTAACTACAGTGAGCAAGAAATAGAGTGAAACTTATTTTAAAGAAAGGAAAGGAGGTAAGAAGGCACAAGAACAAACAGCAATGTGGACAAAACATGGATTAGGATGAATTTTGCACTATTAAGAAAAAAATTGATGTTCCAAATATAGAAATACTCAGGCACACTTTTGGAAATAATCCATAGTCTAGGAGTAAAGCGATTCAGCTGTTAAGGTTTCTAAGAAAACCGCCACACTTGGTAATTATGATGCATGTAGAAGACTTCATAAAAGTATAAATCAAAGATATACATGTAATTAATTTGAATCAAAGTTTTAACACAGCCATTCCAGCTGAATAACAGAATATCCAAATGTTATTCCCCAACACCTGTATCTCCTGGAACAGAGGACTGAAAAGTGTCAGCTATGATTAGGTGAATGAGGTTGTGACAGACCAAAATGCTGCCAGCCCAGCTAGCTGGAATTTTGTACATAATTCTATGTCATTTGTGAATATTGCTATGATTTATACAGAACTGTATGTTATGTACTGAATTTCAAGAATGTAAGCACAGCATACCCTGCTGGGACATCAAAGATTAATTTACAAAATTTCAAGAAAATAAGTTGAAATTAAGTGCTTTATCATGTTCAATGCAGCAAGAAGAAGATGTCTAGAGCTAGAAGTCTTTTCTATTGTCTTGGATAGAAGTAATTACTAAGTTCAAAATGTAAAGTGTTTTTATTGCTTTGTGACTTCCAAGTTCTGCAAACATCTGAGAGATATGTATTTTTAATACAGAAACGTAAGTTTCTGTTAGCCTGGGAACTGAAGGCAGGTGACAAAGAGTGATGTCATCCAAACTGACACAGCAGTAATGTTTGATAGTAATTTAAGAACTCTCTCAGAGAGAGAGAGAGACTGTGTGCATTTTGTATTTTGTCTTTGACCTGGAAGCATCCATCATCAGCCCTTCTGCCTGTGTGTTGCTCTGTAAGTAAGTTATTTAGGGCATAGTATCTCTTAGATATAGATAGGAATATAGTACATATTAGTTTAGATTTTTTTTTGGTTATATTTGAGACTGTCCTGCAATGTTGTTTTAAAATATTTCCTATGATTCTGAACTCTGTAGTTACTGTGTTGATTGAGTATTGTCTTATTCTTTTATTATTTATTATTAAATATATTTAGATCTATCTTTGTGGCTGATATTTGTGAGACATATTTAAGCTCTTAGAGTACTTCCATATGTATTTGGTGACACTGTACAAGCCACTCTTAAATAGCCTTGCAAGTCTTGGTCACACTTACCATTTGGATAATAGTAGCATTACACAGTAGGATTGGTCACCCTTTGGGAGGGTCTTAAAGTAGCTGATAAGGAGTTCTGGTGGCAGTCATAACTATCTTATGGTCTGGGCAGAAGGGGGCATAGCTAATAAACCTGTGCCAGCCTTTCCCAGGTGCGTGTTTGTGTATAAATCAAATCTCAAAGTGTGTGTATGTGTGTGTCGGCTACTTGGGCAGGGACACAAAGCATTGGTTGGACAGAGAGAGTGCTGGGAGGAATTGGCTTGTAACCCTGGCTAAGGACTCAACTCTATAGCTGTGCCGGTTTGGAGTCTTATTGGGGATTTGGAGAAAGAGGGAGAAACCAACCCCAGACTGACTGTGATCTCTGTGTGCTCTTAAGGGAAATTGTACATTACTACATGTATACTTGCAATCCTCCCATTGTGTACATCCCTCATTGTTGCCAGTGGTGAAGACTGAGGCTCCTTGATTACTGGACCAGTGCAGGGGCATCACAGAGGTAATGGAAGAATGAAAAAGGATGTAGAAAAAACACAGTAGGCAATCCTAAGGAGAAAGGTTACAAGTGAGATCTGTTGGATGTAACATGTTTGTAAGTAGTCAGTGCAAAAAAAGAGAGAGGATTTAACCATTACTATTTTTTTATATGAATTGTGGTCAACTGAGTAAGGAAGGGAAAATAAAAAGAAAAAGTGGCTAAACTGTGCAAGACAGTGTTACAGTTGATTGTTAAAGAAAAACATTAACAAACTTTACAAGGAATGTGGAGCTAGAAATGTAACCTTAGAGACACAAAAATGAATGAGTACATATAATGGAAAAATAAAGTAAAGGTTAATGTGAGGTGAACAGTCCAAAGATGAGAATCTGGTTGGTTAGTGCTGAAAATATTCCAGCAACATGAAGCCAATATCCAGACTACTAAAGACACGCCATGAATATGATGCACAAACATGAAGTGAGCAAGGTTGCCCACCTTAAGTACTGTTAGAGTTTGTAGCTAACATGCTAACATATCAAAGTAGAAAGAAACAGCAGCAGAGAGCCATCCAGCTGAACAATTCATTAGAATAGTTTACAAGGGAGAAAAAATAGAGATCAGGTGACTGAAAGTCATAACAAATGCTGCAAACCTCTCAAGCACTGACATAAAAGCTAGGATGCTAAACTCTACAGTTTAAGAGTTCAAATCAGGTACTAAACTGATGACAGATACAACTGCAGACTAACAGCAAGGCACCTAAGCATGAGAAGAAATTGTACGGAAAGGTATGTTTAATTCAAAGACTGTGGATAAGCAAGATTAATACCTATTGCAAAGCATAAATAAAATGAGCTATGCCTTTAATTAGTTGTAATAATATCGCACCCATTTCAAAATCTAGCAAGCAGATTGCAAGCTAGATAGTGCTTAAGGACAGAACACTACATTAGTGAAGAAAGCTGGCAGTATGAAGCAAATGAAATGGCAAGAGTGCAGACTAAGAAGTCTAATGAAACTGAAAAATCTGAGACGCTAAAAACTAGTTTTGAATGTGAAGTCATTATGTTTTTGGTAATAAAGTACAAAAATTATGGGAATCCATAGGTTCACATTTCAGATAACTTGTTTTATTTGTAGGAATTAGGATTTAGATGAAAACTTTCACTGAGTTTAGAAAAAATCTCAAGTTACTTGTCAATGTTAGGACGTTCTGCCATCAAGTCTGGATTCAAAAGTTTTCACTTTCTGTACTGAATGGACAGAACAAATCAATCTGATAAAATATTAAACTGCTATGCAGTAATAGTGATATCGCTGCAGCATTGTAATAATAGAGTAGTGATGGCAACCATTAGCACAGAATACCATAAGGATAATGATGTAACTATCAGAGCATAACAAAAGGGTAATGCACAGGTGATGAGAGTTAGTCCTTGGAAATATATCAGGTAACTTTAAGTGGCCTCAAATAAGAAGGCAAAGTGATCATCATGGGAGGCTGGTAAAACTAACAATGTTGAATAACCATGGAAGCCCCTAGTATACAGGTTGAAAATGGTTTAAAAATATTATGCTCTCCCCAAAAGGA
>NC_056744.1:900368903-900411403 GCF_019279795.1 Protopterus annectens | reverse complement strand
ATCCAAATATTTAGCAGTATTAGGTAATACCTAAGCCTACCAAATAGGAATAACAGCAATTTTAATGACTGGCTAGCAAACCATAGACTCATTCAAGTAATATCCAATGTCACCTGAGTTCATTCTAAAACAAATCACCACTCATGCACTCTTAGATCCAGTAATATCCTGTATAAGGGTTCTTCCCTCTGAATGCTTCTATCCACACTAAGCGATCACTGCTCTACATCTTTCATAATTAATGGCATTTGAATAAAAGACAGAGCCTGGTTAATAAACATCAGACTCAAATCAGTCACGTTTCCAGAGCCTTCAAATTTATCCTTCTCAAGTAAACCGGTCCTCAATCATATCTAACAAAAAATGTATTTGCAGGCAAATTTCTAACTCTAACCCTCCTGTCAATAAAATTCAGTTCTCTCCCTCAGCTTTACACTTCTTAAATTGAACCACAGCCGATGACTAACTAAAGAACTAAAATTCCATCTTCAGATTAGAGATGAAGTATGGAAGTGAGGGAAACCTCGAAAGCAAACAACAAAGCTAACAAAAAAGTTAGAAGAAATTTCTCTCTTTATTCAACCTAGCAAAAAAAAAAAATCATTAAATGGCACAAAGCCATATACCTTTAACAAAACCATGAAGCAACTCTATCCAATTAACCCCAAAAATTCTGGCCACATATACATTAAATTATGGAGAAAACTGGTCAACAATCATCACTCCTGGCAAAATGTACTCAGCCTGCAAAGGCCAAATCACAGCAAAACAGTTCCTAGGAGAATTTAGTCAGCTCCCCACTTTTACCCTTTGCCCCCAAATAACCTCCTACCCAACTCAGTCTCACCAAAGTACAGCCCCATTCCACTTCAAACCACTAACCTCTTCTGAAATTTGAAAACACTCTAAATAATATCCTAAATGACAGCTCCTCCAGGTGCTGACAAACATCACACATGGTTTATTAAAGCTTGCACAGAACATATAATCTAGCCCCTTAAACACATCTATAACCTTTGTCTTTTTTCACAAAACCCTCTCCAAAACATGGATGGAGGTCTTAATAAAACTTATTCCTAAAACTCAGAAACCTAACTCTAGTTCAGACTTTAAGCTCATAAACCACATTCCACACTGCATGAAAATCCCTGACAAACGAATCTAAAATTAATTCTAAACTTCAACTCTACCCATGGCATACTTTGCAGAAACTAATATAGCTTCTGGGCAAATTGAAGCACTATGACAGCCCTATAGACTTTAGATGATGACACCCTAATGGGTGTAGACAATGGCCAACTAACCAGGACAATTGTTATATATTTTACTAAAGCCATAAATATGATACACCATCACATTTTTCAAACAGCCCTGGTTGTATATAGCATTAGTTCTAAAGCAAGCTGATTGCTCAACAAATTCCAATCTAAAGTAAGTTTTGCAGTAGCTATTGGCTTCTTCATCTGCTCCAAATCACACGTCTATCCAAAGGAGTCTCACAAGATTTTATAATTTATCCCTGCTGTTTTCACTATACATCAACAGTATACCCTCAGACCTTCTCAAATTGTCTATCCTACTCTATTCAGATGACATGGTCATAAGTCCAACTCATCACACATTAACATAAGGGTAAGATATCTTATCCGCAGTGAACTGGTTATGCCCATCTTAAATCCAGGGAAGACAAAAGTTATACTGTTTGCATCCTGTTAAAAGCAGCAATCTGTTCCCCTCTGGCTGCTACTTTCCTGACCATCATCAAATGCCTCTAAAAACATTACAGCCTTTAAATACCTAAAGCTATGATAAGCTATGATAAGTACTGACTCTAAATTTCAATCCCCACATCAGTATAAAACCAGAACTGAAATACAACTGACCCTCATCTGGTAATTAAAATGCTTCCTTTCCTCTCACCTGTTAGTAGGGAAGCCACTAGCAAAGGAATGCTCGTGGCTCTGCCAGAATATGGCCTTATAATAATATCCTGTACATCTATAAAGAACCTCTCCTCACTACAACCTCCAGTAAGATTTATCACATAATCTTACTAGTGCCTAGACATGAAAACCATTGGTCAGTAATCAAAAATCTAGCTGTTTTCTTATTTAAAAAAGAGTAGACCTTCTTCTTGGCTAAACACTTTTCAAACGGGTAACTTAAAATTACTCCTGGCCAGTAGGTTAACAATAAGAGAACAATCATAACTCTTAGCTTGCAAACAGAAAATGCAGTTACATAGTCTGAGCTTCTTTATTTTGGGACTCAAATTATGGGAATAATGCCATCCAATATAAGAAGTGCCATGGACTACCCATAATTCAGATAAAAAACTCAAACAACATCTGCTGAAAACTGACACAATTTGGGAATTACCTAACATCCACAGAAACATCTCCCATATTCAGTAATTATAATAACAGCATAGCTCCCAAGAAGGATATAATCAAATCCACTGAAGATCTCTAGCAGGTTTACCTTCTACATAGGCCTTTTCTGTCCTTCAACAGCTTTCCTAGGCATATTTCATCTTTTATAAAATTATACAATCACCAGTTGCAAATACTAAACATCTATCTATCCTAAGCTATCTTTTTCCCTACTTTTCTTTTATCTCTTTTGAGTTACCTTTAGGGATTATTCATATTGAATTCTATATAATTGGAGTGTATTGTAGCTTAATTCTATGGAATTAGATTTCCTTATCTCTGTAGTTATTATAACAATATGACTGTATTATCTCCTTTGCGTCTTGACACCCAGGCATAGTATAAAATGGGTTCTTGTGAATTAGTGCTCTCCCCTTCAGTAATTCTGAAAAAATAAATAAATAAACAAATAATAAAAAATACACATTTTGGGAAAACATTCCTAGTTTTACTTTGCTTTAGTACATGAAGTCTGACTTATGCTTCTAAATGTTAAGTAGAAGTATAGTTGTGCCTAGTTCAACTTATCCATTCACACAACACGTTTCTTATTATAATCTTATGTTTATAGTTATACTTAGCTTTACTTAATGTGACATAAGTAGAGTATTAATATTTAATGTTAACCTAATACCACTCTTCACTGTTCTTTAATATTGGATGTAAAATGCCCTGGCTGGCATAGATGAAAAATCACTAAAGCTACCTTAGCATCACTTGTTTTTTAAGTACACCAAATTTAGCCACATTACATTTTGGCTAAGATTAAGTTTGTCTTGTATGCATATGTGTGTGTGTGTGTGTGTGTGTGTGTGTGTGTGTGTGTGTGTGTGTGTGTGTGTGTGTGTGTGTGTGTGTGTGTGTGTGTGTGTGTGTCTGTGCATGCATTTGTTTAAATCACTTGTGTGCATATTGCATTAAATGACCCGGAGACATTCCAGAAAAACTCATTGCCTCAGCTTAACTATTCCTATAGCATCATTATAGTTTCAGCATCTATCCTGTTCCAAACTATAAGATATTTATTTAAATTAAGACCTTTATAATGACTTCTTATTCTGGATTATGCAATGTTAATTTATATTTAGTAGCACTAAGGCATAAAATAAATCAGGCAGCCAATCAAATTCACTAATTCATCATTCTATCAAGGATGCTATTTCCCTATAAATCCTGGATGGAATGCAAGCAAATGATCAAAACTACATTAGTCAATGTGTACATGCAGTTAGAATGAATATTAAAATGAACTTGATAGAAGCAATGTTTTTACATGGAGGCAGACCCCTGTACCTTAAAAGTATGATTTACCTCCTCCATCCATTTTATCTAAATATACTAATGTCATGGTTGCATAACAGTACACAGAGAGAGCAAAGATATTGAAAATCCATTCTGCACAGGCTGACCATAAATTATAACAAATTGGAATGCAGTGGCAGTCATGAGCACCACAAGACAAAATGTCAAACTACATCACAAATTCAGCTCTTAGTTGAATAAAAAGACAGTTTCACAAAAAAAAACTTTGATTTAAGGGTCATCAATTTAAAGAGACCCTCCCATATTACCAGTTTATAGATAAATAATATCTAGTTAAATTACTGTGGTGGAAAGATGCAGCCTCTATTTTATATGAATTGGAATAGTCTTACAAAGGAAGCAATACCTCATTCTATGAATTGGAAGCAGCCTATTTCAGTCTAGACAACTCAAAATGGATTGCATAGCATCAACAATGTAAAATTATTTTTAAAGGTTTAATGAGGGGCAGGAGTGAAGGTCATGGCCCGCTTGCCACTGTCAGGGGATGGGGAGGATTGCTCATACTCAGGGGCATATGAAGTTGGTGCAATTGCTCCAGTGGTAAGTAGACTGGGGAAACCACCAGTCATGCTTCTTGGGAAGGCTGGGCTACTTAGCGGTTATGCTCCTTGCAGAGGTGAGGAGGTGGCCTCTGCAGTCAGCCCATTGTAAAACTATCTTTAGCGCTTAGTCTGAGTATGCTATGGAAAAGGGCTAGCAAGCAGAAGGCCAAAATCACCCTGATCCTTACCTCCTGCATGATGGCCTCTTCTAGTTGATTCGCATCCCAGTGATGGAGAAGGACTGAGTCAATTGATCAGGAGGGTAATGATGAATGGAAACAGCAGGAACAAACGAAAAAAAATGTCAAAAAAATCATTGGTTTAATACAAATTGTGCCTTCTAGATCCAGAATTTATGACTGGTATTTATTCCCTGTTGGTGTAAGCATTTTAGCAATTAGGTTTCATTTGTCTGATCAAATGTTGCCATCTGAGATTAAATCTCACTATAACTCCACACCTTCCAGGTATAATTCCTAGATTAGGTCCATAATCATAATTGTTATCCATATGTAACTTGTACGATCAAAAGACTTACTACAGTACAGAAGGTTAATAACTCTATCTCTATGTAGGACCTGATCTACTGACATGGAAATATACAAGAAATATCAGATTTTGCAAATTATGAAACATTTAATGCATTTTTGTCAAAGCAAATAATAATTTTCATTTTACTCTAAGTAATTCGGTAACATTACGAATAATATTTTTTCTATGTTTATGCCATCATTTTTTTAACTAGTGCCTTTGTAGTAACTATTTGAAAGTTTAGGACCTGCATTGGCAAGTTCCATAATGTGGAGACTGGATGGCAGAGAATTATTTAAGCCCCGCAATAGCCTATCAGATACGTTATTCCCTCCCCCTTTCTAGCTACAAAACTGAAATTATTAATTTTTTCTCTCTCTAACCGCCATTTTCAAATTCCCTGGTGCTCCTGGACCCAGTCGGCTGCATTTTCATGATGTGGTATGTAATTGAATCTGTTAACAGCTTTTATCTTACTGCCTAATGCATTCAATTGCTCACTCTGATTATTTTTTGTTAGTAGTGATAGCAGTGTACCATTATAGATGTTTTTGATAAATTGGTCTGAGAACTTTTGCAAAACATGTGCAACTGCTCCTATCAGGAAACTCTGTGTTAAAAAAATATCTGCATACTGAATGTAGTGTACATTTATATATCTGTACGCCAACATAAGGTCCAATTAATGTGCTTTCTTTAACTTAGTGTGTTAAAAAAAGAAGAGTTTCAAGATTGGCTATCCATTAATGATTATTACCTAGTTACTTGTGATAATCCCACTAGTGACATTAGTGATAGATGCATTACTGCTGTTGCATGGTTGAGTGTTGAACTACTGGGATATATTTTAATATGTTTCCTTGAGAGTTTAAATCTTATGCTAATAGTATATGCTGCAAAGGCACTGTGTAGTCTACTTACATTGCATGTACAGCCTTCAGGTAACTCATGGTTTGGTTAAGCCCCGCTTCACTAGCCCTGACTGTGCTCGGGCTCGCTCTGCTCTCCACCCTGCCCAAATCCCACCCATCCCCAGTAGTGCTAAATTTATAGTTAAATGAACACTCCCCTCTTTTACAGCCAATCTACAACCACCCAATTAATAGCACTCCCCTTACCTGCCGCAAACTTCCTAATCTTCTTAATACATTCCTGCTTAAATACTATACCACCAAAATGTCTCAGCTATTCGCAACATTATCATGAAAACCAAAGCAATTACTCTCTCTCCTACTTTTACTGCTCATTTCATATCTTCTCATCACCTATGAAAATCAACATTACCTAGGCTTCTGCTACCCTAAGACCCAAACTACCACCCCAATAGTATCAAACATGGAAAACTTCACAATTCCCTTCACAACTAAATCCTTAATCCCTAAAAACTAACAACCTATTAGTTCCAGATATAGCAGCCCAAAAACCAAACAATATCAAAAGCTGATCATCAAAATCCTAAAACTCATAGTTAGCTTAAAACATAACCTCACAATGGATGGAGACATCCACCCTAACCCAGGCCCCTCCTCACCTGCTGACTTTAACTCCCAAACTACTAATTCCCCTAATATAATACCTTAAAATAGATCCCCTAATTCATTCCTGGTCTGCCACTTAAATATTAGAAGCATAAATAATAAGGTCCATAACCTGCATGCCCTCTTGGCAGTTCACTCCCCTGATATATTATGTCTAACAGAAACTTGACTAAAACCGGCAACTACAGGCAATGAGGTATTACCACCAGGGTACAATATACTCAGATTAGATTGTCCTACTAGGAGAGGTGGCGGGGTAGCTATACTTTATAAAACTACACTGAATGTTACTAAGGACTTGTTACAACCACCCCATGTTAATAATGCAGAAATTCTTATAGCCAAACTGCAAATTAACAAAAACAAATGTATAAATATATAGCACAACAACACCACCACACCTCACTTCAATAGATGAACAACCAGGATCCAAATGAAACACAAATCTTCAGGTAAAACTGTTTTAATTCTAGCACCTCGGTGAAAACACCTTCATGGTTCAGTTTATATACACATTATACATCAATTAAATAATTAATTAACTAATTAAACCATTTACCCCTTAAAGCAAATTTCTCTAATTCAGTTCCCCATTAAGTCCCATAGGGACCATTGTATTAAACTTCAAGATGTAAATACTTTCTTTATGTAAAGGTTTTTCTTTCAAAACATTTTCATCCATACAAAAACAATTAATTTGTTCTAAAATGCTGTTATAGGTTCTAAAATGCTTCCCTTCATTAATGAATAATCATTATTATGTGATTTCATAAATGTGTAAACATAATCTGTGGTTACATTCCCCCAGGTAATAACACAAACACACTAGAAGATATCCTTCATTGGTTATCCAGTGCCTATTCCCAAGAAACCATTGTTCTCGGGGACTTCAACATTGACTGGAATGCCTGTTCCTCGGACTCTCCTACAACCTACGTAAACCTACATGGGTTTACACAGATCATATCCTCCCCCACCAGGATTGGCAAACCCAATAACAAAGAAAGTATCCTAGACTGGATACTTATCAATAATCTCCATACGTACAAGTCAGAGACCCTCCCTGAAGACCTAAGTGACTGCTTTCTTATCTATATAATTAAGTACAAGGCTGATAACTCCCACCAGCCCATCTACAAAACAATAAAAAATAATAGGAACTTTAACCTCACCAATTTCCAAAATGAACTCAAATTATGCAACTGCACAGTCCTAAAACAATTACCATTGGATGAAGCTGTAGCATACTTTAATACCAATTTCCTTGCCATCCTGGACTGTCACACTCCTGCAAGCTCTATTAGAACCAAAGCAAAAATTTCACCATGGCTTTCAAAAGATACCAAACTAAAAATCATACTTAGAAACAAGGCATGGGCCACTTGATATGACACAAAAACCCCATTTGATCAATTAAGATATCGGCAATTAAGGAATGGCACAAAGAAATTTATCACGTTAGACAAAAAAAAAAAAATACTGCCATCTTCAAAAGAAACATCAAAACAAACCTCACAAATTCTGCGCTGGAATAAACAAACTTCTTAACCCAGGTCAAACCACCACTCCAACCCCTTCATCTTCCAATCTTAAAACCCCAGAGAATCTTGCCAACACCTTTAATAGTTTCTTCACAGAGACTATCCAGTCCCTAGCTAGTCAACTAACTCCCAGTTGCTCTAACTCAACTGTCACTATACCCAGTACCCAACTCTCCTTTAGCTTTCAACCAATACCTATATTACTTATCCATGCCCTAAATAAGAAATGAATGCCAAATACCCTATCTGATGATCTCCTTCCTGCAGAGTATCTACAAAAAGCTGCAGATGCCATAGCATACTCCATCTCCATCTTAATCAATAGAACCATATCTGAAGCTGCCATTTACTCCTTATGGAAAATATTCCATGTTAATACCACTCCATAAAGGAGGTAGCTCCATTGAACTGTCAAACTTCAGACCCATCGCTATTGTGTCACCACTGGCTAAAAGTATGGAGAAGTGCATCCATAAACAACTCCTGCACTATCTTATCCAGAACGATCCATTGGCTAGCTCTCATCATGGCTTTAGGCCATTCTATAGTACTATCTCAGCCCTCCTCTCTTTCTCTAATGTCAGAAACTATAACCAAAATAATAACAAATTATCCTTAGCCCTCTTTCTTAATCTCTCCAAGGCCTTCGATATGGTTGTCCACCAAAAACTCATCCATACTTTGAAGGCCTTCTCCTTAGATAACCCTGTTTTCCAGTTATTTCAATCCTACTCCAGTGGTAGACAACAGGCCATCCAATGGCAGGACAAACGATCCTCCCTTCTATCCATCACCCTAGGAGTCCCCCAGGGCTCTATACTAGCACCCCTTATTTTCTCTATCTTTAGTAATGACCTCCACTCTGTCATCCCAGATGCAACCTGCATTCAATATACAGATGACTCCACTTTAATCTGCTCAGTCACCTCCCAGACAAAACTAATGACATTGTCCCAGAATACATTTAACACTGTTGAAAAGTGGTTCTCTAATCATCATCTGATCTTAAACCCTGACAAAACAAAGCTGCTACTTTTTCCCCACTCGTAGGTCCTCTTCACTATTCTTTACCATTAAATCTAATAATGGCACCATTATCTCCCCAGAAGCACAAACTAAATTATTAGGTGTAAAAGTAGATAATAACCTTCAATTTGATATGCATGTCAACCAAACTATCAAAACCATTAATAAAAAGCATTGACTCCCTTTATAAGATTAAACCTTTTCTTACTCCACTTGCTAGAACTGTTATTGCTCATTCCCATCTACTCTCTACCCTTCTCTATGCCTCCCCTTTATTTACCAATCTGAACAAATCTGACCTTAGCAAGCTCTCTAGCTATTATAACCACATTGCTAGATTTGCCACAGGCATGGCATTTAGAACACACCACTGTCATAACCTAAATCTTCTAGGGTGGCTTGAATTACCTAGTCTACTTCAATACAACCAGCTTATAGTTGCATATAAAGTACTCAACCAACCTGAAAATATGCCTGCACTTAAAACATCATCAGCCCCTATAGTATCCTCAGGCCGCTTCATTCATCTAACAGACTGCTGGTTCAAACATTCAAAACCAACAACTCAGCTGGGGACTCCCTGTTTGCCAACTCTGTCAGCAAAACTTGGAACTCCCTTCCAGCTGACCTTACTCTAGTATCCTCACTAACTCAATTCAAAAAAATGACTCAGACAACATTTTAAGATACACTGATTATGTCTTTGTTCTAATCCTGACTAACTCCTTTCTATAATTGTCTGCCAAACAGTACTTTATGCTACATTCAAGCTGTGCCATAATTGTCATTCTAAATACTTATATAAGTTTAATAATGATCGATTGTATAACTTGCTTGACTGAACAGTCTGTAAGCTGTTTTTAATATGTATTGATATTATAATTTTTCCCATATTATTTTTTCTGTATGTTGTGTTTGGAGCTTTTCTCTCTGGGCCTCCACTGAAAATGGACATGTATCCAATTGGACTACCCCAGTCTACAAATGTAAAATAAAATAAATAAATATTAAGTCCAAAACTGATATTTCTCAAAATATTACCATTTCTCCAAGTATGGCAATTGTATTGTTGGTGCATGTAAGTTTGGGGATGTTTACTCTTCTTCTGCAGTTTCTTTTTTTTCTGAATGTCAGGAGCCGGCATTTCGAGTCTCAACATGTCAGTAGGGAGCCTATTTGTATATTTATACATGGGAAAAGAACATCCATGTTTCCTCTTTATTTCCATTTTTACTGACGATGATTTTTAAGAACATTGAAAGACACACTGATACACATAAAAGGAGTCTGAGTGGCAATAGAAGTGATAAATAATTAGCTCAGTGTAATCCAACATATGCATAGTGTATACTCCAGAAACTGACTTTTTTCAGTAAGAGTCTCTCTGCCATTTTAGATTTGCTGTTTGTTAGAGGCTCCGGAAGAAATGCAGATACTCAAAAGACCCTGGCTTAAGTCAATGAGTTTTGGAAAATGGATGAATAAATGTTCTCAGTATGCTCATGTACTGCTGACAAACTCTCAGAACTAGGCATAAATCCCTACATAACTCACTAGACTACCATCTAGCTCACAGATAAGACCCAACAAATCAGGACTGGTGAGACCACCTCCACCAAGAGACTGGTCACCAGTGGAGTACCCCAGAGCTCAAGTTGGGCCCATTCTTGTTTGGCATTTACTTCTCAGAAGTCAAGGATAATGTCGAAGCCCTCTGGCTCACGAAGTTCACAGATAGCTGTAAATTAGGAGCTATCATAGACCCCCCACACACACACACACACACACACACACACACACACACACACACACACACACACACACACACACACACACACACACACACACACACACACACACACACACACACACAGCACCAACATCCTACAAGAGAGCACTCTTTGGGAAATCATCCACCCAAGCTAATAACTTCATCAATAAAACTTAACCTGATAGTTATGAATCTGCAAATATATGCAGAGAGTAATCTGGCATTATAACAACATGTAGTCAAGATAGTAAAAAAATCATTCTATGTCACCCACCACACAAGCAAGTGTATGGCATCAAGGTCCAAGGAAATAATAGTACCACTCTACTTAGGCCTTATCAGGCATTTGCAACAGTTGGAATACTCTCAAAGGTTCCTCAGCAGTTGAACCCAGGGTATGAATACTCTGTCCTACACAGATCACCTTAAGGTTACTGAGACGTGCTCTATGCCTAGCATTTAAGGCATCCTCAGATACAGCTTTGATGGATATCTTGCACTTCCACAAGACACATAGCACCCAAAACACTATATCTAATGACTTGAACTTTTCTGTGAAATAAATAATGGCATGTGCTGGGGAATCAAAAGCTGCTATTTTATGTGTGACACCCATGCCTTGGTCCAGCAATCAAGGAGCCTCATTCCTCACCACTAACACCAGAGAGGACATCTCATATATGAGGAAAGGATAACAAATACACACAGTAAAGTGCAATTTCCCTTAAGAGCACACAGAGATCACAGTCTGTCCAGGGCTGGTCACTCCCTTGCTCCCTAGGTCCCCAATAAGACTCCCCACTAGCATAGCTATAGGGTCCAGATCTCAACCTGGCTGAGCAAGCTAAAATCTCCAGCACCCTCTCTGTCCAACTAGTGCTTCATGTCCCTGCCCAAGTAGCTGTCACACACACACACACACACACACACACACACACACACACACACACACACACACACACACACACACAAACTTTGAGATATGTGTTTACACAACCACACAGACACTTCTGGGGAAGGCTGGCACAGGTTTTCCAGCTGTGCCCTCTTTTATCCAGACTATATGGCTGCCACCACCCAGCTAATATTATCAGCTACCCAAAGGCCCTTAAAATGGTATCCAATTATTATTGTGAAATATTATTATCCAATTGGTAAGTGTGACTAATCAGGCAAGGCTTATTAGAGTGGCTTTGTACAATAAACTCTATAAATATGCAATGTACTCTAGAGCTTAACTTATCTCTTCACAAACCAGCCACAGTTAAAAGGTTTTAAAATATTTAATAATAAATAATTAAAACCACAAGACAATACTTTCTACTACAAAGTGCTAGTCAAAAGAGTTCAGTGATCACATAGAAATACTTAAAATAAATCAGTAGTACAGTTCTGACATCACAGAAAAACACTTAGTCTAAACGTTCTAATTCCTAGCTATTGCTGCAAGAAAACACACTTCTAAAATAACTTACTTACATAGAGCAACAGACAGTGCTGTGAGTTGGATAGTCAGACAAAAATGTTTAATAATCTCTGGTGGTTCTCACTGTTTAAATTGAAACTCCAGTTCTGCTAAACATTGCTTCATCTTTTACACCTTCCTGGTGATCCCAGGCTGACAGAAACTGCATTTACATTCTTTTACACTTAGAGCAATAAAGGACATTCCACATGTAAATAAATTCTGGTGATTAACTTTAGCCTTAAAACAATAGGCAGGATGCTTACTCCAGACTCATCGACTCCAAGTTCTAACTTCAAAGGAATAGACATAAAGTAATTTTAATTTCAAAGAACCAACAAGAAATGTTTGACTTAGCTTTCTTTACAGCAGTAGGCAATGTGGCCACATTGTTTTAAGTTCAACAAGCCTGTGATTCACATTCATATTTACAAATTATAGAATTATGTATAAAACTCTATTTGACTAGGCTGGCGGCCTTCACCCATCTCTACCAGTCTTCACATTATGTCCACAGGGCACATGATTCTTCATGTGAAACCTATTGCCACAGTCCAAAACAACAAGTCACTGTATGTTAAAACAGAAATATATCAAGCTCCCTTTATTGAACTTTTAATGTATCAGAGTAATCTAGGTTGCACATTGAAGTATGGCATCAGAAAAAAGAAAGAAAGAAAGTGAGCATTACTTTCCTTCTCTACTTTATTACTCTGGTCCCAGTTTGTGAGACCTTGGAGTAAGTTTATTTAGAGACTGGTAGGTCTGGAGGCTTGTTCCACATTGGGTAGATGCAGGGGGTTTGACAATATTCAACTAATTTTGGTGCATTTTGTAACCTCAAGGTATCACTGTTTTCAGACTGTGACTTACTCAGGCTTTAGATATTTTAGTTTAGATATATATTGAACAAACAACACACAATTAATCATAGCGAACCTTGTATGTGTATATCTTGCATATCCTTGATATTTACCATACATATTTTAAATAAATAATCTTAATTTTAAAAATTATAATGTTCCATCAAAAAATCACATAAAAGAATGTGTTAAATAAACTGAAAAATAAATAAAATATTAATAACAAAGATTTCCAGAAGACATAGCAGGCCATAGATCTCTAGTAATATTATTTTCTCCAAAATCAGTCAACGTAAAGTTAGTGCTGATTCTTTATAGAAGTAATTGGTCATAGTCATTGGAAATGGTTGCAAAAGATTCAGCATTCAAGCAGATTCCATTCCAGGATGATGCAGTGTTAGAAATGGCAACAGTTTTGATCTGAGAAATATGAAGCCATCAAAGATCACTGAGCAGTAATATGTCTAGTTTAGAATACTTCAGAAAAAGGACTGAGCTGTCTTCTTTTCATATATTTCCTTGAGTTATAGTGTAATGAGTGTTACTCATGGCTTCTACATCTGCTGTTATAGGTTCAAGGGTGGTTACTAGGCTATCGGCCCAGGAGCTTTTTCAGCCAGGCTTTTTCCAAATTTAACAAAATATTGCTGACATATGTTCACACCCCAAGGAGTTTTATGTTTACAATATAGGCTTGCACACATCAAGTGTTCACAGGTTGCCCTTGTCCATTAGGGACATAGGTGTTAAACCATGAGTAATTTGTAATTCCCCAAATTCCCATCAATTATCCAAGTTAAGTTTGAATAGGGTTAGGAATGAGCTTGTTCAAGACGCATACCCAGATGTATAGCTGGCTCATCTAGTACCCTGTGCCACTACCATGAGCCAGGGCCCCACCTCATCAGCTCTTCAGGTGAAGAGCAAAAAAAGGACTTTATTGTATTTAGTGATCAGCTTATTACTGTTAGATCCACAACCCCACACCCCCAGCTCTTTCTTCCATTGAAAAGCCCCCCAAAAAATGGATGTTCCTTCTATGGGCATACCAATCAGGGGCCAGATGTACAACATGCCCCTCCCAGCCATTCATATCCCATTTCTGTGTTTGGCCCCTGACCTTCCTTCAACATATTTTAATAAAAAAAATACTAATAATAATAATATATTTTTATAAATGTAGCAAACGGCTTGCTACAATGCAGCACTCAGTTGGTACAGTTTAGACTACACACAGAGTGTTACAGTGTTCAGGTTTGACCACAAATGCAATACCACTTTTTTAGGTTTCTAGGCTGTAGAGTATTCTTCTTGTATTACCATATTATCATATACAGCATAAATCATATTTGCACCAAGGAGACTAGGTTAATTCAAGCACTACAAGGAAAATTGGCTAGACGTTTTGTCTATGAACCTATAATAAGCTGGTTATGTTTGGAGACTGGATTGTAATCCTCTATATTGTACACTTTTATAAAAAAAATAGTGGCACAGGCAATGCTGAAAATGATAATGGAAATGTGGTCTGTAGTCCATGATATTTTTTCAATTTGTTGAAATGTTTTCTATATGCTCCTATACGTAAAGTCTTTTATTATTGGTAAAATCTTTTAAACACTGCAACAGTTTAAATTTCTACCTTAATGTTTGTTTGATGATGTAATTAGTAAAGAGAATGTTAACTCTGTATTTTTAGAGGCTGTAGTACTGATATAGACAAAGAGACAGTTACTCATATCTACTTACAAAACGCAATGTTACACCCATCAATCTGCCAAAGGGTACATAACTAATAAAATATACTTGCATTGGCCTAGGATAGGAACTAAGGCTGTATAACAAGTCAGATAATGGTGTTTAAACAACAATCAACTGACTAAAAATTAAGTTATCTGCACATTGACACAACAAGGCATAAGCAACTCTTGAAATAAAAATCCAAACCAAATGTAACTAAAAGCATAAGCATGTCTTGAAACCAAAATCTAAACCAACTGTATCTAAATGTTGAATATTATAAAGGAGATAAAAGAACTGAAGTGGGTTCTTTGGAAAAGGGAAGGAGCAAATTTCATAAAAATAACTGAAATTTGTGGGAACAATATGTGTAGAATAATGTGAGATTTAAAGGAATTGAGCAATTTATGTAATGTTGGAGTGAATGAAGATTCATAAAAAGAAAGCTTATGCATATACTGCATGACAGTAACAATGGAAATGTTACTATGGTTTATAGTCTTTTATATTAATTATGTATATTCATATTGTCATTTAAAATGTGATTATTTAATAAAGATGTTTAAAAAGTGGGCATTTCAACTTCCAAGATGGTTGCACACTGATCAACAGTTTAACTTCAGCTTTCCCGTTGTGAAAACAGAAACTGAGAAATAACAGCCAGTGACATTTTTGGCTTGAGTAAAATTCAATTACTGGCTGGTAAGTATACTGCCTGTATACCAGCAAAGAGGAAACTAAAAGCCTAAAAGAAAATCAGCTAGAAAAGGTGAAGAGAAAGCACTGACTAGGAAGAATCCTGCAGCTGTTCAACAAAAAAGCAGTTCAAGTTCCAGCTTTGGTGCAAGATGTGGCTTCCAGTAATCTAAAAGATAAAACAAATTAAAATATATAATGAAACACTGAAGGAGTATATCAACTCAGATAACAAAAGGCTGGAAAAAATGGAAGATGCTTTAAACAAATATTCAGATGAGCTGATAAAACTACAAAAATCAAAAGATGAAATGAAGAAACTGTTGGCTCAGTATGAAATTGCTCAAGAAGAGATGTTTCAAAAATGATATATTTACAGGAAAAAGCATGTAGGGAAAATCTGAGATTTTCTGCTGTACCAGTGAAACTTGAAGGGGTAAACTGTTACAATTTTATGAAGGCACAAATAAGCAACTGGAATGGTATTCCACAGCAAGATGTATTAAATAAAAGAGCACACCATATGTATGCTTCAAATCTGGCCATGAGTAAGCAACCAAGACCTTTGTTCCGGTAGAAAGAGAATATCTTAACAAAACTGTGGCAGAAAGGGAAAAGTACTAGAAGTTGCATACAGTGAAGTGTTTATGGAAAAGGATTACTCACTGTACACCAGGCAAAAGAGAAACACATTTATTACAGTAATCAGGAAATGTCAAGAGGGTATGAAATTCAAGCTGGTGCATCCAGCTGCCTTCAAAATATTTTTTTCCTGGAGTATCAAAGTCATTTTTGATGCAGAACAGGCAAAGGAGGAAATGCAGAAGTTTAGATAACAAAAAGTGAGGCATCAAGCAGAAGGGAATCTGCTTCTCATTCTCCTGATAATAAAGCACATGGGAAGACTTTGACAGTGAAACCTTTTCCACTGTTCCAAAGATATTTGAGAGTCACAGAAAAGCACAGGAGTTGACCAGAAGATACATTTTTACCTTGGAACTGGACCACAATCTGGAGCTGGGAAGCAGAGATGAACAGGAAGACCAACAACAAGGAAATCAGAGAAAAAATGTGACCTGCAAAGCATCCATAAAATTTGTGAAATATGGCCGTATAAGTGGAAAGACCAGACTTTTGTTGACTTTGTTAATCATGTGGTGAGCTGAAAAGCATCTGCCTCACTTCATTTCATTAATGTTTGTAAGGAATCTGTGGGGGGAACTGCTCTTAACAGTATTTCTATGAAACTTTTCACAAAATAAATTGCACATTTACAATAAAGTATTTTTATTTTTTCTTGCATGTGATAAAGTTGCTACAGTAAACAGATGCATTTTTCTTCTTCCTCTTTGCATTCTTTCTTCTTTTTGCTATTAAAAAAGTTAGGCATTACAGTGCAATAAGAGAAGAACAGCAAGATAAAATTATGTTCAAGTTAATAGGATGTAATCTTGGGTTGCTTAGGTGGGGATGGGATGTAATAGTACACAGATCATAATATAAATAAATAAATAATATAAGTGTTTTATAAATAATAAAACATCTGCTATTTAACACCTGCATTTCTGAAGTTGCTAAGTCCGCAGACGACTGCAAGCTGGGAACAGTCATTGATTTCCCAAGTGACTTAACCATCCTGTAGGAAGATTTGTCTCAAATAAATAACTAGTGCCAAAATCATGGTCTGAATCTAAATGCCAAAAATGCATTATTGTATCCTTTGGGAAGCCATCTACCCCAAGAACTACCACATTGATAATATGTCCCTAAGAGTTGACCCAGCTGTTCAAGATTTGGGACCAACATGTGTCTATTGTAAGCAATTCCTTCTATATTGCACACCTTATAAAGAAAGGGATTGTGTCTAGATCTAGAGATGTTATTGCCCCCTTTACTCAGTCCTCACTTGGTCAATCCTTGAATATAACACCCCCTTTGGCATGTATCTTTTCAGACACATGCAACAACTAGAATACCCACAGAGATACCTTACTAGAAGGGTACAAGTCCTAAATGATATGTTCTATATGGACTAACTCAAAGCCATATCCCTATACATGGTAAACTACAGATTGCTAAGAAGTGACCTGTGTCTGGCATGCAATGTGTCCACCGACCCATTACTGATGGATTTACTGCATATCAGCAAATCAAATGGCATCGGAAATAGTTGGTGTAGGGATCCAAACCTCTTCTGCAACATCAGCAGAACTGTTTGGTGGGACAGGTATATTTCACAGATGCTAACTCTGTTATGGAACACACTCCCCATCCAAATAAAACAAAGTTCATCCCTGTTCATTTTCAAGCACAACATAGATCGATGGATGGGAAACAGAAATTTTACCCCCGGACTGCCCCCTGTACTAGTAGTGGACAGATGCAGCTTCTAAATGCTTATTTCCATGCATTGGTCCCCTCGGATTATCTATGGTATGATCCCAGTTATTCACATTCAGGACAATATATAATTATTGACCACGGGTTTGGTAAGGTCAATCTATAACCAAATGAGATAGTTCATTTTGAGCAGAAAAAGGGAGACTGGCTAGGCTAAAAGTGGTCTGCAAGGGCAGCTAGCCTAGTACTTACCTATGAACCTATATATGTATGTAGAACTGGTACATTTCCTCTTACCTTTGCACAAGTGAATGTCTAGACTAAGACTTTTGACTTAAACTAATAACAGATTTTAAGTAGAAACAAGTAAATATGAGAACATCGAATATAATGAAAAGTTTTCTGTTAGCAATAAATGTATCAGTTTGTCTTTCAGGCTACATCAGAGGACTAAATTTTCCTTTTTTTTCTGTTACATTTCCAGGGAGTTGAGCTCATAATAGGGAAATAAAAGAAAGAACTATGATTTCTTCAAGGGTAAAAGTTAATGAATTTTAAAAGCATGTAAGTTATTTTCACATCGGGGGCATAAAGATTTAAAAAAGACAACAATTAGTGTACATAGAAGCACATGCAATAACATGCATCTTAGCATGGATAACCTCAATTTCAGGTAATTAGGGTCTGTGTTAGCAGCTGTCTATTTGGCACAAATGTTCCTGTTAGGAGCGTAAAACTTCATTATTTGAAGATGTACATAGTTATGTGTGCTTTATTAAGTTAGCAGGTTATGGAGGTGTTCTGAAAGTGTGTTTGTTTTTGTTTTGTTTTGGTTTGGTTTGGGGTTTTTTCTAGGGTTTTTATTAAAGCAAATAAGTCTGTTAAAGGTGGCATAGGTTCCAATCTTGAAGATTAAAAAAAAAAACTTTATAAAGGCTTAACCTGCCAAACACTAATGGGTGGATATTTCACAAAAGCGGGAAATAGACATCTAAAAAAGCTGCCATGTATAATATGCAGGAATAATGATGTCTTATTGTCATGGTAACACTTTCCATATTATCTTGGAATGTGAATGGTCTCAAACGTATAGACAAAAAAAAAAAGAAAACGAAATTATATTAAGAAATGCAGATTGCAAATAGCAATAGTACAGAAGACACATTTGGAAAGAAATGAGCATGTGAATTGGTAGAGGAAAGATTTTGGGATCAATATTCTGCAGAATGTCAGGGACAAAGGAAAGCAGGAGTACTTATATTAATTGTTAGAGGATCTCCAGTAGTGATAGAAGAGGAGAAACAGGTAATAATGGCAGATTTGTGGTAGTAAGGGGCTACTGGCAAGGGATGAGGTTTACACTGACATGTACTTATATTCCAGCTGAAATTGTTATTAAGGAGCTTGAACAAACTGGGAGAGATAATCTGCTTTCAGCAGGAAATATTACTTATAGGCAAGGACTGGAATTTGATTTGCAACAATGAGGATGTATCTAGTGGGCCTAAAAGGGACAATATAACAAAGGAGGGTAGATTTCTGCAGAAATTTATGAAAATATTTGTCATGAATAATGTGAATTCAGTAGTAGGAACTTTGAGAGAATTTACATATTATTCACCAGGGTAAAATAACTGGGCTAGACTAGACAGAAATTATATTTCACAGGAGCATGTTCATTTAATTGAGGACTTTGACACACGCCCAATAACTATTTCAGATCAAGCAGCAATAATTACTAAAATATAAATGCAGGGTAATGAAGTAAAGATGAGACACTGGCATTTCCCCACTTACCTGTTAAAAAGAAAGGAATTTAAGGAATGGGTAGGGGAAATTATCCAGGTGTTATTAGGGAAGATAGAAAGTACTCCAGAAGTTATAGCTAGTGAGTAGGATAAAAATGAAAGTGGAGTTTACAAATAGAGTACAAATAAAGGAAAAATACATCTGGTTAATAAGTAATAAAAATTCAGAACAACAGGAATACTGCAAATGTGAAAACAAATGCAATAAAAAAGGGGTTCGGGCACACCAGGAAATGGCTCACTAATACAGTAGTTTATTAAAATAAAAATTCAACACAAGCGATTTCGCCCTGCTACAATGCAGGGCTTTATCAAGTGAATAAAAAACAAACAATCCCAAACCTCTTAAATACCATATTTCTTAGAAAAGGCACCAAACCATCTTAAAGGTACATAGACTGAAAACATTGCATAATTAAAAGACAGTTAACACCTATTCACATTATTCCACTTAGTGCAAGTAAAATCCTGCAAAAGCCATAAAACAGCTTAAAAAACAACATAAAACATTGCTTAAATAGCATATAATCATAATGTGTCCCTACTTTATAATTTACTGGCTTTCTTTATCAGATATGGCTTAATAGAAATATGGTTATTCAGATCTGGGGGGTTCATGGCATTAAGTTTCACCTGCCAATGGGTTTCCCTACAACTAAGCCAGTTCTCCCAATCACCTCCCCAGAGTCCATAAAGACTTGCTCCAAAATCCAAAATAAAAATCCTGTATAGGTTCATAGGTTCATAGGTTCATACTAGGCTATCTGCCCTAGGGCATTTATAAGCCTAGCCAGAGTGTGCGTGGCTTTCTCCACCCCTTAGGATGAGAATACTACACCCATTTAGGGTTTAGTTTACTGTGCCTCTGTCTAGTAGTGACACAAAGATGACCCCCGGGGTAAACCTATGATCTCCCATCCATTCATCAAGACTTCTCTTGAATAGAGTTAGTGAGGGGCTCTGCCTAACATGGATTGGGATTCTGTTCCAGAGTGTAGGGAGCCTCTGGGTTATGAATCTGTCCCTCCAGCATGTCCTATTTATTTCTGTGTTGAGGTTTAAGTCTCTTGCTCTCATGGCTCTGATGGATTTGGATTTTCTGAGGTGGAGCATGTCCATTAATTCAGGATTGGACATGGCCTTGTATGTTAGGCACAGGTCACCTCTGAGTAGGCGGTATGCGACTGAATAGAGCTGGAGTTTTTTCAGTCGGGCAGCATATGACATATGTTTAAGACCCCTTATCCTCTTGGTGAGGAACTTTTGGGGTCTTTCCAACTGCTGCAGGTGACGGGTAAGATACATCCCAAATGGGGCATTGTACTCAATCATTGGCCTAATAAGAGAAGAGTACAGGGGCACAATGACCTCTCTTGATCTAGATGTGAAACCCTTCATGATAAGGTGGGAAATATAGAAGGTCTTCCTAACCACTCTGGCAATGTGAGTGTCAAATGAGAGGTTACTGTCAACCTGGGTCCCTAGGTCCCTGATTACCTCTTCCGTACTTAATGGATTACCACCTATGTGGTAATTTGTGGGTACCTTGTTTTTCCCAAAGGGTATGACTATACATTTTTTTGGCGTTAAGCTTAAGGCCATGGCTCTGGCACCAATTATCCATTTCTATGAGGCCTCTCTGAAGGATGTTTGTGTCCGCTGGAGTATCAATTATGGCACACAGTTTGCAGTCATCTGCAAAATTTGTCAGCCACAATCCTCCTATGTTTGCCTGTACCTCGGAAAAACAAATGCCGAACAAGAGGGGTCCCAGAACTGAGCCCTGTGGGACACCGCTTGTGACTGGCTTAGAGTCTGACATAGCTCCAGCAACTCTGACCCTGTGGGTTCTGTCCTTGAGCCAGTTTGCAACCCATCTCGTGACATATGGGTTTACATTTAAGCTGGTGAGTTTGTCTGTGATGCCCGAGTGGGGTATTGTGTCAAAGGCTTTTGCAAGGTCAAGGTAGGCTGTGTGAACTGCCTTACCCTCATCAATGGCCTTAGTGATGGTTTCAAAAAAGTCGACCAAGTTCAAAAGGCAGGATCTGCCCTTGACAAAGCCAAATTGGGTAGGATCCAATGTCTGTAGGTCCCCAATGTCTTTGTTTATGAGTTCCATAATGATCCTCTCCTTAGCTTTCCAGACCAGGCTCGTCAAGCTTATGGGGCGGTAATTTCCAGGGTCCATAGAAGCACCGCCTTTGTGAAGTGGGACCACTGTTGCCGTACGCCACTCTTTGGGTACGTATCCTGTAGTAAGGCTAAGATTAAACAGCAGCCTTATGTTTGGGTTTAGTTCCTCTTGGAGTTCATGTAGCACACAGCCCGGGACACCGTCCAGTCCCATTGATGCTGTGTTTTTAGCTTTAGAGAGGGCGGCCCTCACCTGGGCATCTGAGATGTTAGGGAGGCTACACTCTGCTGGCATAGTTATTTCTCCTTTTTTGGGGGAGGGAGAGAAATTTGCACTGAACCTGTTTGCCAGAATGTTGGCAATGTCAGTGGGTTCAGTGTATTTTTTGTCATTTTGGACTAACTCTGAGCATATCTGGGAGTTTCCACCCAGGTTTCTAACATAGCTAAAGAAGGCCTTGTGATTGCCTTTTGTGTCTTTTGCGATTTTTCTCTCAAAGTTGGCCTTGGATGATTTTATGAGTGATCGTAGTTTTTTGCTAGTACTGATCAGAGATGCCTTCCCATTTAGGGATTTTGCTCTGTCATGTCGTAGCTTCCTCCTTCTGTTGTAAAGTTTGTTTATGGCTGGGGTCCACCAGACCAGGTGCCTGCCTTTGGGGGAATGGGTCTTGGTTTTATTTGGGATTGCATGATCCATGCATTCTTGAAGGTGCCTGTAGAAGGCATTTGCAAAGGATTCAGCAGTGTGGGTTGTGGTTTCCACTGGCCCAGGGACCTTGAAGGATACCACTTCAGTCTTAAGAAGTGTGAAGTTGGCATTTGAGAAGTTCTTCACTGTGGTCTTTTGTGCAGGGGGGGGGCGGGATGTGGATTTCCAGTGAGATTAATTTATGGTCTGATCTTACCAATGAGGGATATACTTCTGGTGTGGAGCATTTTGTCCCCATGTTTGTGATGATCAGGTCTAGTATATTGTCTCCTCTTGTGGGAATGGTGACTAGTTGTTCCATCGCATTTGAGTTTATGAATTCTAGGAACCTTTGGACTAGGGTGTTTGGGCTTGAGTAATGTTCCCAGTCTATGTTTGGGTAGTTGAAGTCTCCCAATATGATGGTATTTGGAGAGACATTCATACTCTCCAGTGTCTTCAGGAAAGCTGTGTGGGGTTCCTGAGTTTGAGAGGGTGGTCTGTAGCATGCTACAAATTGTAAGGCAGTTTTGCCTATGGTTAGTTGCACCTGGATGGTCTCCGATGCTTCGTGCATTGCCACTAACCTGGAGGTGTGGGTATCTTTGATGAATATGGATACTTCCCCTCCTTTTGTGGTTCGGTCCAAGTTTTGGGGCCGGAAAGCATGATATGAAGTAAAACCTGATAGTGCTGGGGTGCTCTCAGGAGCCTTGAACCAGGTTTCAGTCACTGCACAGACATCAATGTTCTCCATACTGAGGAAGGCTTCGAGGGCATGCATCTTGAGGTTTAGACTTCTGGCATTGAGCAGCATTACCCTTATTTTTTTTCCACTTGTGTTTTCTAGGGAGGTAGGATTGTCATTTGAGCCTTGCCTAAAAAAGGCACTATGGGGGTGGCAAGAACCTTGGCCAATATCCGGAAGCCCAGGGGTGACAGGTGCAAGCCATCTCTTGCGAAGCAGCGTGGCTTGTCGAGCATGTCATCCCAGGCAGACAGACATTGGATCCCCTTTGAATGACACCAGTAATTAAGCCAATTGTTAAAACTGATCATTTTGTCTTTGTACTGTGGCATCATTCTTGGTGAGGGTAAGATGCTGCTCAGGGTCAGGGTCATACCAGCCGGGCTACATAATCAGAGAGCTCCTCTATGTCTCTTTTCATGTAGTCCAGGGAGGTACGTCTCAGGTCGTTCACACTGGCATGTACAATGACTGAGTCATATTTGTACTTGCCGTGGAGTGACCTGAGTGCTTGTGTTATGTGGCAGATTCTAGCTCCCGACATGCAGCTTACTGTGACCTTTTCCTTGTTCAGTCTGGTGAGTGGGACGTCAGTGTGTCTGACTATGGAGTCACCTATTACAAGTGTGTCTGGCATGTTGTTTGGCCTTAAGGGCTGTGACTATTTAGCACACTGACTTTGTGAACTATGTGTTGCATGTGCTATATCTTGAGGTGGCGGTTGCTTGGGTGCCTGCTTTGGAGGCCTCTGTTGTTTTGGTAGATTTTTAATCAGCGCCTCCGAGTATGTTTTTGTGTGTTTATGTGTTTGGTTCGCAGTTGTGATAGTTCTATGTGAGACTGGGTTTGTGGTGTGCTTGGTTACCTTCTCCTCCTCTGGTCTTGCCAGTACTGAATTGAGAGAGCTCAGCCTCCAGTTTGGCTATATAGTTGCATCTCTTGCATATATTTGTATTTGTTGGGAGGAGGAGAGGGTTGTCTGTGTACATGAGGCAATTGTAACATTGCCTCAAGATTCCCAGATTCACCAGCTGCACAGGAGAGGATGCCAGCAACTGACCCTTCGACATGCTAGAATAGTGAAAAAGATTGCTGTGTAACTGAGTCAGAAAGGATCTATAGGGAAATGGGTACTCAAGGGAATTTAGGTGAATGAAGTACTTTCTTTTGTTTAAGAGAGCTTTATCTGTATAAAAAATGCTTTAGGAGCAAGTGCTGAGCTTTCCAGTTAGAGTATAAGCTGTTTAGATTGCAAGTAGAGCAGTTCTAAGGGAAAAATTGAAGAGTAGACTTTATGGAGCCAGAAATAGTTTAAACTTGATTAACCGGCGCTGCCCGATGCTGCTCTATGAACAACTTTGCGCTAATTCGCACTAAAGCGCGCTAAAGCGTGCAAAAACGGGCTTTATAGCAGGGGGTTGAAAAGAGCCAGGAATTGACCCAAAATGGCCAATAAACTACAAGTTGCTGGGCTGGAACCAATCCTCTAGGTACAAATAGGTTGCTCAGTGCTCCCCACTGCTTGGGCTGTATAGAAATATGTTTATAAAGAGTGTTATTTAAGTTCTACTTCTTAATATTGTAAGTATGTTCATAAATGCACTTTCCCAGTGCTCTTTCAGATTTCCCCATGTAACAACTAGGGCAATCCTTACATAAAGACAAGTAAACTATACCCTTGGTCATACAATTACCCTTTCTAAAATGTATTACACTCTTCACATTATTCTCCAACACTATCTGTTCTTTACCAACAATATATTTACAGTATCCACATCTCCCACATTTTCTAGTTCCAATCTCTCCTTGATGTTTTGTCTCCTTCCTGTTTCAAAAACCTTTTTCAAATCTGTACCTGTCTTAAAACAAATGTGGGACTCTCACTTATTTTTTGCACAATGTCTTGATTGAATTTTAACAATTTCCAATTGTTCTCAACCAATTCCTTGATTCCTTGTGAAGTGTAGTGATATTCAATCACTAAAGCCCTTGTGAAATGTTGCTCATGCTATCTGAAAAGGCCTGTTTAATTTCACCTAGTAAGGGCACATATTTGACACCCCATCCCTCAGTGACTTCTGAAGCTACCTCTTCAATTAAACTGGCAGGGTACCCCCTTTCATTGAATAGTTTAGAAATCAATTCAATTTTGTCCAAGAAGTCAGTTCTTTCTGAGGTCATCCTAGCTGCCCTGACCATCTGACCTTTCACAATGCTTTTCTTTTGTTTCCATGGGTGCGCACTGGTGTAAGGGAGGTAAGAGTTACTAAATATACTTTTTCTATGAATCCTAGAATTTAACCGTCCTTCAATCCTATCCACTCTCACATCCAAATAGTCAATCCCAGTCTTATCATATTTGTGGGTGAATCTTAAGAAATTTGTAGTGATGTTCAAATATTCTATAAAATGGCTTAAAACATCTTCAGGTCCTTCCCATATAACAAAAATATCGTCCAAAAATGCCAATATAGCTTGATGTATTTCCAAAACTCACTGTTAAACACACACAAAATGTCCCACTTCAAGAGGACTAGATTGGCGTAAATGGGGGCACAAGCTGCCCCCATAGCTACACCTCTAATCTGTTTGAAGGTCTCCCCCTCAAAATAGATGTAATTATTCTCTAATATCATTCTCATAAGTTCAACAAGTACATACACTTCCAAGTTAAGTAAAGAGCTTTTATCATTAAGAATTGCACAAAAAAGCTCCAATCCTTCCTCAGTAGGAATACACGAAAACAAATCAACAACATCAATGGTTAAAAAACAAATTTCTCCTACACAAGTCTCAGGGGTTAAGTCCCAAGAGTCTTTTAATAAGTGTGGGTACTCATCTACAATATGCTTAAGTGAATGATCTAAAAATGTAGCTATAGGGTATGTTTTGGACCCTTCTCCAGACAGAATCGGTCTATAGGTTGGATTGGTGGTACTCTTGTGTATCTTAGGAATACCAAAAAAAAAAAAAGAAGCTAATCTTGGCTTCTTAATATTCCACCTACTTTCTGGTCAAGCCTATTTTCCAGTATAAATTATTCTATTGCCAAGTCCACCTTCCTAACTTCATTAATAGAGACTGGTACATAGACATTGGTATTATTCAAAATTTCTAACATTTTACTTGAATAGTCAATGACATCGACCAGAACCATACCACACCCCTTGCTGGTTTCATAATACGGATCTCTTAGTTACCTATCAGTTTATCCATTACTTGCTTTTATCTTCTAGTTAAATTGTGTTTATGCCCGTACTTCCTCCTATAGCTCTTATCTGTGCTCAACGCATAAATATCAGATGCACATACTTCTTCAAAAACTTGTAGTGCAGGACACAAGGGTGGGTTGTATGTACTTGTCTGTTTAAGGGTGGTGTCCCCCCTGTTGTTTTGCTGATCAAATAGTAAAGCAAGGTTTAACTTTCTAGTAAATAATTTTAATTCAATGAGCACCACAGACATCAAACCTAACCAAAGGAACAAATTTAAAACACTTTTCAAAGAGTTGAAAATGTTCTAGTTTGATTTATACTCCACTCAAATTAAAAATCTTAAAGCCATTGAGGGAAAGAGTCACTCCAACTTCACCAATAGCTATACCTTCCCCTTCTTTGTCTTCAATTGATTCATTAAGTAATAAAATTATTTAGAGGAGCTGACAAAGGTTAAAATATTACAAAATAAAGGGAATATTACAGAACAAGAAGAGACACAATTGCATAGTGCGAAACAGTAAACAAGGGATTGCCTGGATAATATGCATATAAAGATTGCCGTTAAGCAACTGTTTTTATTATTTTATTTATTTATTTTATTTTACATTTGTTGACCGGGCTAGTCCAGCTGGATATATGTCCATTTTCAGTGGAGGCCCGGGGAGAAAAGCTCCAACGAAATTTACAAATAATACACAGTAATGGTCTAAACAAGTTTAAAATTCTTAAAACATTAAGACAGGACATAAAATCTTTGGAGAGAGGCAAGTTAAAACAAAGTTATAACATATATTTGCTATACAGATTCTAAGATATAAGTTTCTAATATTGAAAAATTAGAAAAAAGTAGTAAAAGTTTTTTTTTTTTTTTTTTCTCTCTAGTGTATTATGTGAGGAGGAGTTTAGGCGGGAAGGATACAAGACAGGTTAGTCTGGGTTGTTACAGGAGCAAAGCCAGTGCTTGTTTAGATGTGTCTTTAGTTGTTTTTTAAAGAGTAGAGGACTAGACAAAGATGAGATATCAGATGGTAGTTTGTTCCATATATGTCCAACAGAGTTAGAAAAAAGGCTATTGCCAGCAGAGTTATTGGGTATGGTAGTATTAACCAGTAGTTTGTTTGCAGAGCGTAGCTGTTTCAAGTTATTATATGGTGTAATGAGGTTGGAGAGAACAGGTGTTTTAGCAGGCTGATAAAGAATTTTGTGAGCAGTTAAGAGCTGTTGATAAGTCAGCCTGTTAGGAAGTTCCAGCCAGCCTAGTTGTTTTAGGTTATGACAGTGATGGGTTCTGAAGAGAGATCCTGTGGCAAATCGGCAATATTATGGTAGGATGTGCTAAGTTTCTTGAGGTTATATTTCAGAGATTGGTATAAATAGTAGAAGCATATAGAAGGGTAGAGATAAGGTGAGAACTGGCTAAGGTGGTCCGAGCTTCAGGTGTAAGGAATGATTTGATTCTATAGAGGAACCAATCTTTTGTTTATTGTTTTTATTGTGTTGTTTATATGAGAATCAAAATTGAGATTGTTGTCTATAGTTACTCTTAGTAGTTTTGTAGTAGCATCAGGAGAAATCAGGGTGTTATCAGAGGAAGTAATAGAGAAGTTAAGAGAGCTTGATTTGTGTGTAGGAGAGAACAATAGCAACTTTGTTTTCTTTGGGTTAAGGAGAAGGCAACGGTCAGAGAACCAGTGTTCAACAGTGGAGAAAGCTTTTTGGGTAAGTGACTGGAGTTCAGTTTGAGAGGAAGCAGTGCAGATTATCGTGGAATCGTCTGCATATTGTATGCAAGTAGTGTTTGGAATAGCTGACTGTAGGTCGTTAATAAATATAGAAAATAGGAGTGGGCCAAGTATAGACCCTTGGGGTACTCCTAAGGAGATAGGAAGGAGAGTCAATAGTGAATCTTTCCAAAGTACTGCCTGCTGACGATGTTCTAGGTAAGATGTAAACCAGGATAAGGAAGATGGATGAATTGAGAGAGATTGTAGTATGTGCAGAAGGAGCTTGTGATTTACCATGTCGAAAGCTTTTGAAAGATCAATGAAGATGGAAGATGATGGGTTAGTGTTGTTACGGTTATGATTGATTGTGTTGGTAAAGGAGAGTAATGCAGTAGTGGTACTGTGAGAAGGTCTGAAACCATGTTGACTGTTAGCAAGTAGGTTGTTATGGAGAAGGTGGTTAAGGAGTTGTTTATGGATGCACTTTTCCATAATTTTGGCTATAGGTGATAGCAATGCTATGGGGCGAAAATTAGAGAAGTCATTAGAATTGCCCCCTTTGTGTAGTGGGATGATGTGAGATATTTTCCAGATGGAAGGGAAGATTCCTTCCTTTATAGATCTATTAATCAGGATTGAGATGGGGTAAGCAATAGCTTTAGCTGCTATCTGCAGAAATTCTGCAGGACGTTTGTCTGCAGAGGGTGTGGTGGGTCTAAGTTTCTGGAGTAGGGATAGGATAAATGAGGTAGGTACAGGTTGCAGTGAAAGGAAGAAAATTATGTGGAGCAGGAGAGGGTAATTTAGAGATGTCCGGAGGTAAGTGATTTGCTAGAGTTTGGATGGTATTGGTGAAGAAAGAATTGAAGTCATTAGCAATTTGTTTGGGATTGTCTGGATTAGAGTCCTGGGGATTTGGAGTACGTGACTGACCTGGGGATAGAAGATTATTAATACTAGCCCAGAATTTTTTGGGTTCTTTTTTGGTGGTTTGTTGTAGTTGAAAGTAATAGTTCTTTTTGTCTGCCAGGATGGCTTTTTTTGTACTATTTCTAAGCTCTCTGAATTTGTGGTTGTCAGTTAGATTCTTAGTGGAGCGCCATTTATCCCATGCTTTGTTTCTAAGAATAATTTTCTGCTTAGTATTGTTGGATAGCCAGGGAGCTGTTTTAGCTTTGGTTCTAATAGTGCTTGGGGCATGTTTGTCTAGTATGGAGAGGAATATAGAATTAAAGTATTCGACAGCATCATTTAGTGGAAGAAGTTTTAGTTGGGACCAATTACATTGTTTTAGTTCAGTGAGAAACTGATCAGAATTGAATTGTTTTTTAGATCTTAGTGTTTTGTAGGTGGTGGGTAAGGCTAGGTTTGATTTGTGTCTAATGATGTAAGTTAGTGAGTGGTCACTTAGGTCATCTGGAAGGATGCCTAATTGATAGGTTTGTTGTGGAGTATTAGTGAGAATCCAGTCTAGAATGGTTTCTTTATTGTTAGTTTTATTGGTTCTTGTAGGACTAATAATGAGTTGTTTAAATCCATTTAGGTTTATATGGGAGGTGGGGTTAGAACTGTTACAGGAGAACCAATTGATGTTAAAATCTCCTAAGACTATTGTTTCTTGAGGGAGGTTGGTAGAGAATGAGTTGAGGATATGTTCAAGTGTGTTAATATTGTTTCCAGGAGGGAGATATGCACATATGATATTTATGGCCTTAGTATTATTAACTTGGAGTTTGGAGCTAATTATTTCAGCATTGTTATCAAGGTTTAGAGTCAGATCTAAAGTACTAAGTTGGAGTTGTGTTTTGTAGAGAATAGCTACGCCTCCTCCTTTTTTGGTAGTACGATCATGTCTAATGATATTATATCCGGGTGGGCTAATTTCGTTGTCTTTGATTGATGGCTTTAGCCATGTTTCAGTTAAGCACAACATATCAAATTGATGGGTTTCAAGGAGGGCATGGATTTGACTAATTTTGTTACAAATACTTTGTATATTAAGATGGGCAATGGAGAGAGAGTTGTTGGGTTTGGAGAGAGAGAGACATAGTTTTGTCTAGTAGTATGGGTGTTTTGTTTTATTAGGTTGTGGGCCTGGATTAGGATGGATATCTCCATCTAACAAAAGGTTAAGGAAATTGAGGTATTTAGAGTGATGGAGTAAGTAGTAGATGTCTGATATTTTCCTAGGTTTAGGTATATTTAACTTGAGGTGAGTTATTCTATGGTATTTGGCATATAGATAGTTGGGTTTTGTGTTAAGGTTGAAAAGAAAAGGAGAGAGAGGTGATATATGTGTACTGGTGTACTTTGAGTGGGATGAATATGAAGAGTTCAATGGGTATTCATATGAGGTTAGGATGTAAGTAATTATAAGAAAAGATAAAAGTGATAAGCTGATGAGCTGTTTGAGGAGTGGTGAAGTGCTTGGTATAGCCATAGAGGATGGGTAAAAGTAGGACTTAGTATGAGGTATATTGTAGGCAGTAGTGGAAGAGAGAGGATAGGGGAGGAGGTGTAGATAATTAGTGGGTGTGGTTTTCAAAGGATAGATGTGGGTTGGTTAGTGATGTAATGTGTTTGATTGGGAGGGATAGTTAGGGGTGTGTCTACTAGCAGTATAAAGGTAGGACCCTGGGGGTGGGAATTGGGGCAGGGAGGGAGCGGAGTGAGCCAGGCTAACGGAGCGGGTAGAGCTAAGAGTGAGAGTTGTCAAGGAAGACAATGTGTAAAGCAGGTAATATAAGCAAGTATATCAAAAGGTAAGCCCGTAGAAGTATGGCATGAGGCTAGAGCAAGAAAAGTAGGGAAGTGCTAAATCTGAAGGAACTGTATATGTTTACTGTAATCATGTTAACTGCTGCAGAAACGCTCTAATATATTAGCGACTGATATAAGTTTACCTTATATTACCTGCTTTACACATTGTCTTCCTTGACAACTCTCACTCTTAGCTACTACCTGTGAATATAAAGTGTTTATGTCTATAATAGATATAAAATTCACAAAGGTGATCCAAAATTGATAGATATGAACCAATATGCTTTGTGGAGGGAAAGCAAACATTTGACAACATTGATAGAACAATTATGATCTAGAAGGAAGCAGAATGTAAAATACTGCTGTTATTAGTGGGTCTTGATATACAGAAAGCATTCAACAGAGTAAGCTAGGATTTGATGAGTAGGGCAATTGAAACATTTGCATTTCCTGATAAAATACTAAGGTCAGTTAGAAGGATATATGCGAGATCAGAGGCAAAAATCAAAGTGGGAGGGTCCCTTGCTGATATGTTGTGTCTGAACAGAGGAAGCAGACAGGGGTGGTCTCTTTCTTCTTTGTTATTTGCATTATATTTAGAACCATTGGCAAAGAAAATAAAGGACTCAGAAATTCAAGGATATAATTTGTATGGTGTCCAAGAAAGGTTGGCTTTATTTGCATATAATATTATGTTGTACTTGATGGAACCAGAAAAGGACATTTCAGTCTTATGGAGCATTCTGAGATGTTCTGGGTTTTTTGATATATAAAATTAATGAAGATAAAACAAAAGCTATAGCTATAAACTATCTAACCACACATAAATTGGTTCAGCAATACCCATATTTATGGCACATAGTAAAATTAAGTCTTTAAAGTATGGTTTAAAAAGGATTGTGTTATAGCAGCTACGGATATGTGGAAAGAGACTAAACAAAACATAATATAAAAACTGAGAAACCATACGATTTTTGCCTATGGTTATGGACAGCAAGATATGAGCAGTAAAAATATTTTTAGTCCCTTTAATTTTATACACAGATCAGGCATATTTTTATCAACCAGAGGAGAAGTTGTGGATAGTAATTAATAAAGAGTTGAAAGATTTTTTTTTGGGAGGGGGAAGAGGGCAAAAGTCAATTAGGACAAGATGAACTTCTCAATAGAACAAGGAGGTTTAAGATGACCTGATTTGAAGGGGTATGTTTAAGCGACACAGGTAAGGTTCTTATACATAAGAAAGGGATGATGATGAAGCAGAAGGGTAATTCAAGAAATAAGGAAAGAATGGTATTTTAGATGTAGATCCTTGAGGAGAATACCAACCATCATGTATAATATTATATTCATAAAAATAGCAGAAATTATGCTAAGAATTAAGCCAACATGGAAATGGATAAAGGAGATTCTGCTGATAGGGATGACTGTAATTAGGGGTACAGATAATAGGCAAGAGGGGTCTGGAATTTACTGGAGAAAACTGACAAATGAACTAAGCTATTGGGAACAAATAATTAGAGATGTAAAGGTAATAGAATGGGAGGAGGCCCAGAAGAAATTTCGATTAAAAGGCTACTGATTGCCTTCCCTATCAGGGACTGATGTCAGTGCATTGACATAAAGAAAGCAACAGGGGAATTCTACATGAAAGACCATCACTGGTTAAGTTGTTAATTGAATCTAGAACAGAAGCGGTGTTAAAAAAGGGATAATTATTAGGATATAAAAATATTGTATAAATACAGGAATCAATCTGAAGAGGTCAGAAGAGCTTGGGAAGCAAGATTAGATATGCAATTCATAAAGAAACAATGGAGGACATATGTATGGCTCCAAAAATATGCAGCAAAATCTAGAAGATTTAGGACTTTTGCCTGGAAGTGTTTGCATAGATAGTTTTATACAAACAAATTCCAAAAAAGATGTCACCAGGAAGATTATAAATGTTGGAGATGTAATGGGGAAGAAAGATGTGCCTGGGAGCATATGTTCTCAGCATCTAATGAGCTGGCAGACTTTAAAAATTCCCTACAGAATACTCTGCCAAGAATACTGAGTGAGCAAATTGGTGTAACTAAAGAAATTATTTTTTGAGCTGGGATACAAGATCTCAATTGTCTAGACATATTAAGGCCTTGGTAAATTTAATTCTAGTGGCTGCCAAAAAAGGAATTACTAGAAAACAGAAATCAAATTCTAAACCAATTATACTTGAAGTACTGAATATTGTAACAGGAAGTAGGATCCTTAGAAAAGGGTAGAAGTAAATTGCATAGAAAAAAATGGATATTGCGAAAACAATACATACAGAAAAATAAAACAAACTGTACCCAACAGGGTAAAAACTGATAAAAAATAAAAACACAAACTTCACGAACTGCACCAAACTGTTTAATGAAGAGCTGAAAGGCTCCCAAATATTAAGCATTTTCACCATCAACTGATGGCTTCTTCAAAGTAAAAGGAGCACATAATCACGTGTTTTAAATACAAAATTCCACATACACTTTAACCAATCCAACTTCTTGATTAATTACAATCCCAATATACATACTGATCAACCTCAAAAGTACCATAAAACATGCACACAAAACTTGCTAAAAGCATGTGCTAAAATATTTATTAGTTTCCATATATACTCACATATAAACACTTAAATCATATTGCACATATAAAGATGTTGAAACCTTTTTTATAAAATTACTGACTTTTCCATTACCAAATAAAAGTTAAATGACTCTAAACAACCATAGCCCTTTGTTTCAAAATAGGCTTAATAGAAATATGATCATTAAGCCCAGGGTGAGTCATTGCATCTAGAATCACCTGCCATTTAAATTCTAAAGACTCGACTCTGGTGTTGTCATCACCCCCTCTCTCACTTGTCAACACCATGTCAATTACAAAGAATATAAACTTTTTGAAAGAAACACAATTCTTGGGATGCAAATACAATGCATTGTGGCTGTCCTTGTTTTTAATAGCTCTCTGATTTTCTGCTATCCTTTCCCTTAATCTACGTATGATTTTCCCTACATAAAATCCTGCACACGTCATGCAAGTTGCAAGGTAAACCACTTTTTTAGAGTTGCAACTACATCTACCCGGACATGAAATTGTCTTGTTGTACCCCTTCACAACCACATAGGGTCCATCATTGATATATCTGCAGTACCTGCATGACCCACATTTATACATTTGTGAATTTGCAAATCTACTTTGTTGTTTTTCAAATAGATTCTTTAAATTTAAACCTCTTGAAAAAAATTACTTTTTGTTTGTGACCAAATTCTTTTTGCATATCCATGTTAAATGCTAGGTCCCAAGATCTCCCAATAATCTCAATAATGTTGTGTGCCTGCGAGTTGTACTTCAAGACAAGATCTCTTACATCAAACATTTTAGAATGAGAAGACTCAATTCTTTCATTCACCTCAATAATTGGAGTATTTTCTACCAAAATGGGTTTAAATGATGCCCACCTTCTTTTCATCACCTTTCTTTTAACTGAAATCAACAGTTTCAATGGATAACCTCTATCCAAAAACATTCCTATTAATTTATACATCTCCCTATGATAAATTTTGTCATTACTTACAAGACATGACAGATGAACCATCTGCCCCTTATTACACTTTTACGTTGATGTAATGGATGACAACTTGAAAAATGCAAAAGAGAATTACTTTAAGTCTCTTTCCTATGTATATTACTTTCTAAACCTTCGCTTGTTTTAGTGAGTTTAATATCCATGAAATCTATAGTCTCGTTGTCCCACTTATATGTGAAAGAAAGAAACGGAGTAGTAGAATTAAGATATTTAACAAAATTCTTAGCTTCATCTTCATTTGTAGAATATCCACATCATTTGAGGATTCAATAATGACTCCCAGTTTGCAGTCATCTGCAAACTTTGTTAGCCAGAATCCCTTAGTGTTGGCCTGTACTTCAGAGAAGTAGATGCCAAACAAGAGTGGTCCCAGGACTGAACCCTGAGGTACTCCCCTTGTCACTTGTCTGGAGCTGGATTTGGAGTCGGCTACTTTTACAGTCTGGGTTTTGTTAATAAGCCAGTTGGCAACCCATTGAGTGATGTTGGGATTAATGCCCAGCTTAGTAAGTTTATCTGTGATTCCAGAGTGGGGGATGGTGTCGAAGGCCTTGGCGAGGTCCAGATAGGCTGTGTGGATCACCTTACCCTCATCCACAGCACTGGAGACTGAGTCGAAGAAGTCAATCAGGTTCAGTAGACAAGATAGGCCCTTCAAGAACCCAAACTGGGTGGGGTCCGGTGTTTGAAGGATGCCAATGTCTTTGTTTATAAGTTCCATCATAATAATCAATGTTTATGCTCTTTTTCCTATGAATATCATAACAATGTTCATAGATACCCTCTTTTAATTTTGTATTAGTTGTTCCAACATAGAATACTGAACAGAATTGGAAACCTTTAGATTCAGAAGAGAAATAGATCTTTGAATACAAAAGTGTCCCTTTCACACTAATACTGTCACTGGTTAAAATATGTGAACACTGATGACATTGGCCACACTTGAATATACCTAATTTTTGACCCATTGTATTTTCGACCACTATTTTTTTTTCTGTTAAGCAATGACCACTTTTCAGGTGATTCTTGAATGATCAACCCTTCCTAGAGGTAATAAGTGAATTTTGCCCCAATTTATTCATTACTTCAATATTTTCTCTAAATAAATGCCAATTTATCACTAATATATCAGAAATGTTGGTACTGTCTAGAGTATAAGTCATAATAAAAGATTTACTGAAGTCCTTCTGAATTAAGCTGGACTAATTAAATATCTCTCCCACTGTATCAGAAATAAGCAGGGAATAGAACACACTTTCTCTCTTCCTTATTACTTTGCCCCTAATTTGCTTAATACATTGGTAATGGCAACCTCTCTTAAGAAACATGTCTGTCAAAATATCACATTCATGCAAAAATGCATCAAATTCCAACACCATTCTAGCCAAGCATACTAGTTGCCCTTTTACCACTGTTTTCTTCTGATAATTCAGGTGCCATATATCAAAATGTAGGAAGGAATTTGAAAATTTAGGTTTTCTATAAATCCCTGAACAAAATCCATTTCTAAGATAATCCTTTTTAGTTTCTATATCCGTGAAAAAAATAGCTTTCTGATTCATACAATGGGTGAACTTCAAAAATTCCTCTGTATCATTTATATAATCTATGAACATATTCCATTTCTCTAGGGTATCAGTCCATACAATAAAAATGTCATCCAGGAATCTAATATACAGAAACCAGGAGTTTTGGAATCCATTCTTAAAAATATACAATGATTCCCAGTGTGCCATAACTAAATTAGCAAAAATGGAGACGCAAGTCGCCCCCATTGCCATTCCTGATTTTGTCTAAGCATTTGTACTTTAAAGTAAATGCAATTATTTTTCAGTACCAGTTCCATTAAAGACATTAAAGAGGTTATTTCTAATGGAGAAAAAGACATGTATGCATTTAATCACTCCCCAAACCACTGTAACCCAATTACATGGGGAATAACCGAGTATAAGTCCTTCATATCAATTGTTAAAAAATAGCTTCTGCACAAAAAGGCATTTTACTAACCTTCAGTAAAAAATCCCACAAGTCTTTACAGATCTGCAGAATATTTTTTAAATGATCCTTTAAAATAATATCCAAGTATTTAGCAATAAAATAAGTTTTAGACCTACTTCCATCTAAGATGGGTCTCAATGGAGGGTTGTTGATAGATGTATGTATCTTTGGGATACCAAATATGTTGGGAAGAAGAGGCATTCTCATTAAACATAAAGTAACATTCATCCCTATCTATTTGTCCTTGTAAAAGCATATCTTCTAATTGTAAATCAATTTTACTATAAGCAACATTAACCTCTTTGCAAGACGCCTCTTCATATGCATCAGAAAATCAGTAAAGAATTCATGTCATTAGAATAATCAGTTTTATCCATAATAATCATCCAACCCCCCTTTATCAGGTTTCATAACCCTCATGTAACAATTGCCACAAATCTCATTTAATACATTTTGATAGAAAAATGATAAATTGTGACAGTTAAAACCATGTGAGTTTTTCAATAAATGCCTAAGATCTAAATCACAAACTTTCTTGAAAACTTGTAACATGTGGTGGGGGGGTGAACATACTTGGGCTGCTAAGGCAAGTTATTGGTATGTATTCATTTTCTGTATCAAACTATAAAAGAAAATTAAATTTCCAAAGATACAGTTTTACCTCAACTAAAACATCACTCACAACAGTCTTCTTAGCTGGAATAAAAGTCATACCATTGGATAAAACATCCACATAAGTGATAATAATAGCTGAAGAATAATTGTACACTTTAAAATCCTTTGCACTATTATAAATAGTCCTGACAGCTTCTTCTTGTGGTATTTCGAAAAAGTCGACTACCAAAAACCTTTTTTTGTATTCCCCCGCTTCTTTGGTCTGGCCCTCTGTCATTCTTAAATATTCTCATCCCTCCATTTGATTTGATTCTGGTCATCCAACCTATGGCTCCTGTTTCTCAATTGCTCTGACTTTCTGGGTGAATGTGCTCCTAAAACGACTGGCTCATTAGGTTCTGCCTCACCAAATACAGGATGTGAGCCATTTCTAAACACACTCCTCTCAGAATGGTTGTCACCTTGTTTCTGATTGGTTGCCATCATGGGTGGACCAGGTATGCCCTCCTATTCTGGTAATCATCCATATTGCATTGTAATTTCTTGATTTTCTGTTGAAGGTTATTATCATAATTTCTATCCACATCCTTGAACACACTATTATATCTAGTGGCATAATTATCCAAAGCAAGGTCTTCCACAAGTAGATTTATTGAGGGAATTAATATCATATATCAGACCATCCATTTGGTACGTATTGTTTTTTTATAAGTAAACACATCATGTCACAACCAATTTTATCGAACAGTCTCAGTAGATGAGAATGTAACACAGAACCTCTCATAAGTCCATTGGAAAACTTCCAAATACAAAGCCCCTTAGGTACTTCTATGCATTTAAACAAATAGCTATTTTCCAACTGCAGTTTTTTTATATTTAGACAATTTCTTCTCAAATTCATTGAGTTGTATATAGACAAGGTCCATTATAATTTCTGTTTGTACCTATACTCATCTCAAAATGGTTGCTCATCCATACATCGAACTGCACCCGCTCATCAGCCAGTATGTGACTTCTGCTTTCTGTAGATACGTTAAAGCATTCAAGCATCATTTGGTTTAAGGGTAAACACAAAGAAATGCTGTTGCCAATGATCACACTAGTATCAAAGCCATTAGCTTGCTCGCCCAAAGATTTCTGTGAGTGAGCTAATTGTTGACTTATTTGCTGCAATAACATGGTAAGTTTGCCCATAAATACATTGAGTTAATGAATATCGCCTGTAATCTCAGTTGCATTTGCACCAGTGGAGTTAATGTATGGCATTGCTGGTGAACAAAACAAATAATGTAACAGGAAAATACAAACTCCAAAATATAACGGACCACCACTTGCTGAAACAAAACTCCAACAGAATGAACAACAATCACATTTAATGTTAAGTGCTTTCATTCCCAGTGAAACGGAACTTTATCAGAACAATAAAATAAGACAATTGTGCACTGTGTTTAAAACCCACCAATTAATCACGATACAAAGCATCCAATCCATATACTTAAAAAAGGAGTGTTTATGAGATACATAGTTTTAAAAAAATATACAAAATATAAACAAAAATTGTGTACAAAATGAATTACATTAAATACTAATAACTACATTAAACTTCATATTGTTTAATCTTTAAAATACAGTTTATGAAACATATCTCATTCAGTCCTAGGTAATTCAAGGCATCTAATGTTAACTGCCATCTACGTTCACAGTTTTCCAATATTTCATCATAAAATCCACCTGGGGATCTTTTTTGATTTGTTCTAAGACATAAATCTTAAAAAAAAAAAATGACCCACGTTGTTTTCAATATGTTTAGCTAATCAGTTTGTACTCATACAATTTTTATCATGTGATTTATTGTTGGATTTTAAAAACAAGGGTATGATTGTCTTACTTGATTGTTCTGAAGAAGTTTTGTTTCACTAGGAATGAAAGTGCTTAACATTAAACGTGGTTGTTTTCATTCTGTTGGTATTTTAGTACAGCAAGTGGGGGGCAGTTATATTTTAATGTTACAAAGGAAAGGCATCATTTTACAGATGGACAGGGGAGGAAATTTTGCAACATTGCATGCACTGTTATGCTCCAAAGTCAGTGGCTTCTGATGATTATGAAGTTGTCACTAGAAAGAAGCAAAGATCGATGCATTCACATGATAAAGTAGCTCAGATTATTCATAATGCGATAGCTGCACTTTAAATGAAGATAATGCAAACCTCACTTCCATGGAAGTGTCTGACTCAATTGTTAAAAATATCTATGAATATCTCAGATGCAGAAACTGAATTGTATAATAGAAGCCAGTGGATATGTTTCCAAAATTACATTTGCTAAGTAGTAATGACCTAATGATGACTGGATATGATTCCAAAATTGCATTTCTGAGTATTTATGATAGATTCGACTGGAAGCAAAATGCAGTGACCTAAAAATAATTGTGTGGCACACCAAAGTAATATTATGCGGGACATACCATAACTATGGTCTGATTTTTGCTGCACTTTCAGTGTAGTTACTGTATTTAGAAATTGATCAAATCAAACTCTGCAAGCTGGAAAATTCTTTGTCTCTAAAAATGCAGGAAGCATATTGGGGTATTTGCAGAATACAAAATTGCAAAGATGTATTTGGGATTGTTCATAGGTTCATAGGTTCATACTAGGCTATCTGCCCGAGGGCATTTACAAGCCTAGCCCATAGTTTTGTGGCTTACGCCACCCCTTTAGTATGGGGAACTATACCCATTATTTTGCTGTGCCTCTGTTGAGCAGTGACACTGAGGTAATCCCTGGGGTATATCTGCGATCTCCCATCCATTGGTCAAGATTTCTCTTGAACAAGGCCAGCGAGGTGCTCTGCCTCACATATACCGGGATTTTATTCCACAGCATAGGGAGTCTTTGGGTGATGAATCTATCCCTCCAGCACGTCCTATTAATAGCCATGTCGAGGTTTAAGTCTCCCGCCCTTGTGGCTCTGACGGATCTAGATTTTTTGAGGTGAAGCATATTCATCAAATCTGGGTTTGTTAGGCAAAGGTCACCTCTGAGCAAGCGGTAAGCGACTGAATAGAGCTGGAGTTCTTTCAGTCGGGCAGCTTAGGACAGATGTTTGAGACCCTTTATCCTTTTGGTGAGGAACTTTTGTGGCCTCTCCAGCTGCTGCAAGTGTCGGGTCAGATACATTCCGAATGGGGCATTGTACTCAATCATTGGTCTGATGAGTGATGAGTATAGGGAGACTATGACCTCCCTTGATCTAGATGAGAATCCCTTCATGATAAGGTGGGCAATGTAGAAGGTCTTCCTAACTACTTTAGCTACATGGGTGTCGAATGACAGACTACTATCAACCTGGGTCCCCAGGTCCCTGATAACTTCTTCTGTACTCAGTGGATTGCCACCTATTTGGTAGCTAGGGGTAACCTTGTTTTTCCCGAAGGGTATGACTATGCATTTTTGGCATTTAACTTTAGGCCATGGCTCTGGCACCAGTTATCCGTTTCTGTGAGACCCTTCTGAAGGATATCTGTGTCAGATGTGTTTTCTACTATGGCCCAGTTTGCAGTCATCTGCAAACTTTGTCAGCCATAACCCTCCTGTGTTTGCTTGTACTTCGGAAAAGTAGATGCCAAACAAGAGTGGGCCCAGGACTGAGCCCTGTGGTACACCACTTGTGACAGGCTTTGAGTCTGACATGGCGCCAGCAACTCTGACCCTGTGGGTTCTGTCACTCAGCCAGTTTGCAACCCATCTTGTGATGTATGGGTTAACATTTAAGCTGATGAGTTTTTCAATGATACCCGAGTGGGGTATTGTATCAAAGGCCTTCGCCAGATCGAGGTAGGCTGTATGGACTGCCTTTCCCTCATCAATGGCTTTGGTGACTGTTTCAAAAGTCAACCAAGTTTAGAAGGCATGATCTGCCTTTGACAAAGCCAAACTGGGATGGATCCAAAGTCTGCAAATTCCCTATGTCTTTATTTATGAGGTCCATTATGATCCTCTCCATGGCTTTGCAGATAAGGCTTGTCAAGCTAATGGGCGGTAATTTCCAGGGTCGGTGGAGGCACCGCCTTTGTGAAGTGGGACCACAGTTGCAGTCGCCACTCCTGGGTGCGTATCCAGAGGTAAGACTATGATTAAACAGCTGTCCTAGCTGTGGGTTTAATTCCTCGTTGAGTTCGTGGAGCACACAGCCGGGGACACCATCAGGTCCCATGGATGCTGTGTTTTTGCTTTGGAGAGAGCAGTTCTCACTTGGGCGTTGGAGATGTTTGGGGGCTGCAATCGCTTGGTATAGATATCTCTCCTTTTGGGGGGGGGGAGAAGTTTGCACTGAACCTGTCAGCCAGTATGTTGGCAATGTCTGTAGGATCAGTAATCTTCACATCATTTTGAACTAGTTCTGAGCATATCTGGGAGTTTCCTCCCAGGTTTCTAACATAGCTAAAGAAGGCCTTATGATTGTCTTTTGAGTCTTTAGCTATTTTTCTCTCAAAATTTGCTTTGGATGATTTTATGAGAGCTCTTAGTTTTTTACTTATAGTGATCAAGGGTGTTTTACCTTTTAAGGATTTTGCTCTATCTTGTAGTAGCTTCCTCCTTTTGTTGTAGAGTTTGTTTATGGCTGGGGTCCACCAGAGTGGACGCTTGCCTTTGGTACAAAGAGTCTTTGTTTTGCTTGGGATTGCCTTATCCATGCAGTCCTGCAGGTGCTGGTAGAAGGCATTTGTAAGTGATTCAGCGGCTTGAGTACTGTTTTCCGTCGGCTCGGGGCCTTAAAGGAGACCACACTAGTCTTTAGAAGTGTGAAGTCGGCTTTCGAGAAGTTCTTTACTGTGGTCTTTTTATTTCAGGTGGGGGTGGGATGAGGACCTCCAGCGAGATTAGTTTGTGATCTGATCTCACCAGTGAGGGGTATACTTCGGTGTTGAACAGTGTGCTCCCATGTTCGTGATGATGAGATCAAGTATGTTTTCTCCTCTTGTGGGGATGGTGACTAGTTGTTCCATGGCATTTGAGTTTATGAATTCCAGGAACTTTTGGGCTAGGGTGTTTGGGCTTGAGTAGTGTTCCCAGTCTATATTAGGGTAATTGAAGTCACCTAGTATGATGGTGTTTGGTGATACATTTATTCCCTCTAGTGTTTCCAGGAAGGCCATGTGAGGTTCCTGAGTTTGTGAGGGTGGCCTGTAACATGCTACAATTTGCAGAGCAGTCTTGCCTATGGTTAATTGCACCTGGATGGTCTCCGATGCATCGTGCATTGCCACCAGTCTTGAGGTGTGGGTGTCTTTGATGAATATGGATACCCCCTCCTTTCTTGGTATTGTCCGGATTTTGGGGCGGAACGCATGATAAGAGGTAAAACCTGATAGTGCT
>NC_056744.1:900266403-900363903 GCF_019279795.1 Protopterus annectens | reverse complement strand
ATACAGAGAGGGAAAAAAAGTTCACTGTACATTGCAGAGATGAGGATGACCGACAAGCACAAGGGTGCACTTACTAATTGTATGAATATAACCTTGCATCAGGAAGAAGAAAATAACCAATAGCTTGCTGTAACATAACTTAGTCCTGATTATCTTGGCCCTGAAGTACTAGAGACACCCTTCTGAACATTCAGACAGATCCCATGAAACACTTAATTTTGTTGGCATGGTGTCATTACACTACTGTGCTTTAAATACCCTGAATGATGTGAGCAGTCTGAGCAAGGAGTAAAGCATTCCTTTACTAGGTGTTTAAGTATTACTATTACTGACACAATGTATCTATTCAGGCATGCAGCACTATAGCAATAACCATTGCTGGGTGTGGGTTGCCACGGTTGGCGTGGTTTGGTCCCGAGGCAAAGCCCAAGGGACCAAACAAAGCCAACCACCCAGGCGTTATTGCTATTATACCATGACATTATTTAAGAAAATAAACTAATACTTTTCTTAAATAATGGCATAGTATAATGCCTGTTTACTGCCCTTACGCAGATGTCTGGCATCCGCGGCAGTTCTGATGTACTGCGCGCCTGCGCAGTACATCAGAGTTGTAAAGCACGGAGAAAGCAAGATCTCCGTTGCTTTTTTTTAGTGTCTCGCTATGTTAAATGAGTTTAACATAGCGAGACAGTTTTAAAATAAGCAATGGACAAACTCATTTAACATAGCGAGACACTAAAAAAAAGCAATGGAGATCTTGCTTTCTCCGTTGCTTTTTTTTAAAACACTGTCTCGCTATGTTAAATGGGTTTAACATAGCGATACAGCTTTAAAATAACCAACGGAGATCTCCGTTGCTTATTTTAAAGCTGTCTCGCTATGTTAAACCCATTTAACATAGCGAAGTTATACTAATGGAAAGTCCACGGACCTTTTTCCATTAGTATAACTCGATTTACAACAGGCACGCTGGCCAATCAGCGTGCACGTTTTGGGGGGGGTCATGGTATAATACTAGATTTGTAACACTTTCTCAAAACTTAATTATCTGACTGGAGAGGCCTGAAACATGATGCAACTAGTCATGTTTGTTACAATAAAAAGATACATTTATCTCTGTCCATGTGTACATATTAACGGTATTTGACATGGCTATTAAAACAGTGAAATAGTACTACAGGTTAATATCTGACTAATGGTAAGTAAATTTGATTCAATCAAAAGCAAACTCATTCTAATATCTTTGCTTCAGTATGTTTTATTATACAGTAGTTGATGGATTGATTTGATTTTATGAAGATGTTTGTTTTGTTTGATATTTGAATTAGATATTAATTTCAAACAGGCTTTAGATCATAAAACACTTCTTGCTTCACTAGCTAAGTTTCTAAATGGGTCTACTCATACACTCTTAACAGTGAGTTTGGAGCAAAATCCTAGGCAGGTTCAAGAAGAGAATCTACGTATGAAATGAAGTCCACCTAATGAGGCTCTGCTGCTTCACACTTGCAGAGTTTTAACTTGTAGAAACCTCTGATGATTAACTGATTTTGGGCTCCCTATCAAGGGGCGTCCTCAGGCAGGTGCAAAGGGATGCATTTGCACCCCCCTGGATTTTCTTAAAACAATACATTTTTCCATTATTTTAACATCTCCACCGAATGATGCAGGCTTTTCAACTTTTTGTTTTTTCTTATTTAAAGCCTGAATCATTCGGAGGAGATGTTATTGGAGGTTGCAGTCACATGATGCGCATTTGACGAGCCTATCAATTCCTCCTTAAACTGTCTGCATCTCTATGTCTACAACCGTTATTTGCATTACTTAGAGCATGAATGACTGTGGGCAGCAGAGAGGTTCACATGCATCCATTCCTAACCTCACCTGAACAAAAGTATCGTCGTGACTCATGTGGTGGTGTGGTGTGTGAGTGCATTTCATTTTAATTAGAACAACTGAAGGTAGGTAACGGTCCAGTGGATCATCACAGTGCAAACCGACCACTCCTGAGTTAATTTTTTTTGTACAACACTGACTAAATCATAATACTACAAAACTGGTGTTTCAGGAACCAACTTAGAACATAAAAAATAAATAACTAGAAATGCTCAACTACGAACATTATGGTTTCAGTATGTGAACTGAAAAGAACAATCCAGTTTATCACATAGCTGATTTATTAAAAAAATGATGATTTAGCACTTTCATCAACTGCAATGTTGACTTCATCAGAATACATAATAAATACCTTAAAACCTTTAAATATCATTTGATTTTGGAGCCAGTGGGTCATAGCCAATGAACAACTAGTAAAACTTTTAAAGTGATACCCAATGCTATTAGCTCTAACACAATATATTAAAAGTGTGATTTTATCTAAATCTTAGTAAAAACAAAATATAAAAACTCAATATACATTCTCAAACAATAAGATACACTGATACTCTACATATAATGTAATTCTAAATTCTGCCTGTATCTAACCTGCTAATTCATATTTGTGCAAGTAGTACAGGCTTAATGGGTATGCTGTCATTCAGTCCAGGATATGTAGTGGCATCCAGAAGCAACTGCCACTTCACTTCTTTCTCCCCAGTATAGCCTTGATGTTCCCTCCCCTTGGATTACTATAGACCTGTTCCAATATAGCAAACCTGAAGCTGTGATTATCCCCTCTGCTTGCTATATGTCTGTAAAGGGCATTATTGAGATCCTTTTTTCTAATGTTATATAAATGATCATAGATTCTGTTTTTGAAGAGTCTATCAGTTTTCCCGATACAATACCCCAGGCATACCATGCATTTCGCTAAATATACAACATGCATGGTATTACAATTAGATTGGAAGGCAACCAGCAGGAGTCAGAGCAAGGCTGCAATGGGATCATTTGTCAGACTAGCAAATAATCAACAGACAATTGGTGCAGGATGACTGCAACATATGGGCCCCCCTTCAAGGAAACCCCATCCTCCTTGAAACCAAAGTGTGCATCAACCTGGGTGCACTTGCTACTAGGCCACTCCAGAGATACAAGGGGATGCTGTGAGAGAGTTACAGACAGCTGCCAGCTGTATCCCAGCAAAATTCCTGGCAGCAGTGTGCAGCAATGTGGATGAGTACATCCACTTTCCATCCATCCTATGAAGTGAAGAACTGTAATACACCAGTTTTATAGCATTGCAATCTTCCCCCATGTACTTAGTGCAATACATTGCACACACATACCTATCAAGACACGAGTACATCCTGAAGGAGACTGATGCATAAACAGAAAGGGATGGCCATCCCTAACCTGTCATGTTGTGTGTGCAGCAGATGGCAGTATAGCAAACATCATGGGAACACACCCTGGAAGTGTCCATGACACTGCCATTTGAAGGGAAAGTGGACTGAGGACTGAATTTCAGCTAGGTGAAATACCTGGAGGACTGCTACTGGGTAAGTACAGGAGCACATCTAGGATGTAAGCTGAGGATACCCCTCCTAACAATATATATACTGACCAAATGTGTGTTTACTCCCCACAACAGGTGACTGCAGTCATGGCTAATGACCCCATACAATGAACCATCCAACCCTGCAGATCAGGCCTACAATACAGTGCACACAACAACCAGAAACACCATAGAGTGTGTGTTTAGTGTACTGAAGGCTAGGTTCAGATGTCTGGACACACTGTAATACACACCTGAGAAGGCAGCACAGATGATAACAGTGTTCATCATGCTGCACAACATGCTGACTAGGGCACATAGCGGTCTTTCAACTGCAGGTAAGGGTGAATATAAACTACGCCAAGAATTCTAGATGTCTGACGATGACATCCCACAGGTATCAGAGGAGGAGCAGGAGGACATAAGGGGAAGAAGACACAGGCATAGGCAATGTAGGGTGCAACCACAAGTGCAGGCATTGTCGTCATAGCAGGATCTGATTCATAACTTTGATCATGACAACCAGCCACACATACATAAGTACACAGATTAAACACTGATGTTCAGGTGTTACTCCACCACAGCAACACAGATTGCATCTAATGGCAAGTACCAATTAGATGTACACACTGAGCATAAGACATAAAACCATAATCATAACCTATATTTTATGAACATGTATACAACTGACACAGGTATGCATACAGACTCAGACTGTTGTATCAGTGTATGGCACACAATAAGGGACACACAACAGTGCACCATATTCCTATTCCTACACTATAATAAGCTGAAAATAGGTAAACAATACAGGACAAAATGCAGAGCTGTTAATATCACAAGCAAAATATATCACTGTACAGTATGGATGAAGTAATGTAATAAATGGAGTCAGCTATGGTTAAGAGAACTGTTGGACTAACATGGCATCAGGCATGTCAATGAATGCAGACAGATGACATTGTCAGTGTTCCGCACAGCAATTATCATCACCACAGGGTGAGAATGACAGTACAGCACAGAGTCGATCATCTGTCTGTGTTACTCTTACACAGTCTAGGGCACCCATGTTGACGGCTTACACCATGGTTTGCTCTGGCCCTACCATGTATGGAAACATTTGGGTCAGGTTGTTCCACAGAGGAGACTGAGGAGGTGACACCACCATTTGGAGGTGAAGGAGTATGACTGCAACTTGATTATCTCGTCATGACTGCCAGGCCCACAATGGATGGACCTCCAGCAGAAGTGTGTGCACATTGGAGCATCAATACTGATGCCTGATTGGGAAGGCTGGTTATGCTGAGAGGTGGCCTGCCTCTCCCATGTGGCAATCGGCTAAGCACAGTCAAGGCATGCAGAACCCTACTTGTACTACGACACTGCTGTAATACTGTCATGGCCAGAAATTGTTCACACCATGCCACAGATAACATACTTTCATTCTGAGCAGCCAATGACACCATTACCTCACCCAGCTGATGTGCATCATGATCTGTGGCAAGGGAAAGTGTATTGATGTCACATCTGTGATGTTGTTGAAAACATTCATTTGTCTGTAGGAGTAGGCAGACACCCTATGACACCTGCACATACACACCGTCTGCATGCCTGTGTCTATGGTAACGACCAGTATCAATGTGTTGAGGGGAACTATCAACATCAGTAGCAGTCTCAGCTTGAGTCTGTTGTTCACTGGCCTCATTCTCTTTACCATCCAATGTCCCCTCATTGTCAGAAAAGCTGGGCAAGTTACCTTCCACATCTGAGACTACAGCCACATCCACATGGCTGTCACCATTATATTTGGACCATATCACCATGTCACTGTCCTGTGTGCAAGGAACCATGCTACCATACTGAGACACATCAGATCCAACATCATCATCACTGGATGAGCTAATGGAGGATACAGATAGTTGATGCACTAAAAGAAGAAACAAATGACACAGATCAGGACAATGTGCTTACATCACATGAATATCATTAAAGACATATGACACATATATCTCACTGCGATGTTATAATAATGTCTTTCCATTAGGTCTTGTCTGTGTATGGGTCATGGAATCTACATAACAGGGAGTTTTCAATTAGGTTACACAACCAAAATAATGACATATGTGATGAATACAAAAATAACACACACCTTACAAGTCCTTCTGGAAAGTCAGTGCTGAAAAAGAGGAATGCACTTCAACTATTGAGGGGAAAAATGTCAGCATTATTAATCACATCATTGCCAGCATGGACCATTCGAACAGTGTTAAAATATCCAGTAGGTTTTATATAGACATACCATTTGTTTGTGCACTTAATGTTGATACAGTCTGTCATGTGAATGGGTAGAAGGACACAATGTTAATGGAGGACAATGATAGGAGTAACAGCCATGACATGTATGAAAGATAGGTCATACCATACCACTGACAGACTCCTGCAGTTGAGAGTTTGTGTGTTGTACTGTAGATCATGCAGTAGGAAAGTAAAGAGAAAGACAACACAGTCATGAATGCAGGCAACAGAATACTGATAGCATAACATATACAACACAGTAACAGGGACTGCAGATACTCATGAGATGGACATTGCACCTGTTAACTGGATGTCCCTGTGTTGAAAGACAGTAACATTAATGTCATGTACCACAGCTCTGCTACACAAACTATGGACCTTTTGCAGTAACATACCTGGTCTGTCTGTACTTCTACCTGCATGGCTTGGGCCCCCAGTAGATGTACCTGTAGTGCACAGTGTTAGGAAAATATCAATATGACAACAGTGCCATAACATTAGGCTGAGGCAATAACAAATAGTGGTCACAGTAACACTGTATGGAGACACTCACCTTTCCTTCCCTGGTGTTGTCCAGACATAGATGGACATGTGAATATTAATGCAGATAGCATTACACATGCTGGTTGCACTGTTCTGTCTGTACTGAAGTTGTACAAGTACATGACATTACACTTACGTTCATCATCACCCTATGTGGATTTGTGTGCATGGTTCAAATCTGCCACTGTAAATCCAAAATGACAATACGTGAATATGCATACAACAGCAATATGAGATGATTTACTCTATAGTCATCAATACCATGCAAGGTAAGACATATATGTTCAGCCTGAAACTCCTGCTTGTATCCCACCCCCGGGATTGCATCACACCCCACTCACCATATGCAGAGAGACAAGAAATTTTCTGATCTCATGGGGGGGGGGGTCAATGGTGGTCCACCACTGTTGGCATCTCTCAGTCTCTCATACCATCATAACCTGTTGGCTAAACAGAGGATCGTGTCAGAGCAGCATAGTCAACAGGTCTCATGAGATCTATTATGATGTCATTAATCTCATTAGTCATGTTAGTGATGTCGGTCCACTCTTCACTCTTCCGCACTGTATTCCCAGCATGTCCAAGGAGTCTCTGTCCATGTTGTCGCAGAGCATCTAGTGTGATGTCATTTTCCTGTGGGCAGGAATTGTCACCTCTAGGTTTGTTTGCCATCTGAAAGACAATGATATGCACATGGTCATATTCCTCTGGGGCCCAGTTATACAGATGATTATGTGAACAACGTATGTCATCATAAGCAATACAAAAGTCTATGAATCACTGACTGTGACAAATATTAATGTGACATATAAAAAGTAATACCAATGCCTGCATACATAACAATTGTAAAATGAACATAACTGGTGATATCTGTAGAGGCTGTCTGTGGGATTTGATCCCCTTATACTACATATTTGCTGAATAGAAGCCTAAAGACAACAGCATCGTGTCACAGGACTCTTTAGGCATAGCATACTAAAATATTACACAAATTTTCATTTAAACAACTTATATAAAGCATTGGAAAACTTCAGCCAGTAGTTATAAAACTTGTCTTAAGAACCATTAATGAAGAAATATCCGTAACAGCAAAAGGACATAGGACATATGAATCCTATAAGAATCTGCAGGTTTCTGTACACATAGTGTGTGGAGTCACCTATAAGACATATGGATGATCAGTAAATCTGTCTTTATGTACTGTTCACGTTTGCTATGGAAATCTGGCTGTGCAAATTCATGTCCTTAATGCAGATGGCAACACCTATATCATAAAGGTAAATCAGACAGCACTCCATTAAGTTACAAACATTTGTCTTAAAGCATATATTTTCAATGAAAATAACTCAAAACAGGTACATTTAAAAATGATTAATGTTAACAGAGGTATTATTCTCCACAACAGAAATGCTGGCAGGTGGCAATTTACCTTATCAGCTACCTATGACTCAAGTATCACTGGAAGTAAGAGCACCTAATCTGCACCCATCTTTAAGTACTATTTGCACTATACATAATTAATGAGGTTCATTAAAATTCCAGGTTTTTGAATTCCATTTGCATATCTCCACATAACTTCTCAAAATTTGATGCATTAACCAATAGCTTGGAGTAATAGGCAGGTGCTCCGTGCAAATACCCAATAGGTATCGATAAACAGTACCATGTGCAACATGTGCCTGTTTTCTTCCAATGCTCTGATAACTTGACATAAGCACTACTCTTAAATATTGATTCTGATACATTTACATATTATACCATTGCTACCTGTGAACTGAGTGGGACCTCAGTAAGCATTTCTTGAATTTTTACATTTATACTGCATTTTCCATTGGAATATTGGCATGGGCACTTCCAGGAGGCTGCAACATGTCTAGTTTCCCACTTGGAATGAGGAGGAGACACACAGATGCTGACCATCTATGTTGGAGTGCAGCATCAGATGAGAGCAGACCAAGGAACTTTGCGATGATTGACATCTGGAACCAAATTGTGAGGAGCGCCAACAACATGCAGGATTTGCTGGACTGGAGTTCAGGTTCACCATAACTATGATGACCTGCATCAGAGTGCCACAGAGGAGCTTCGTCAGAGGGTTGCTGAGCTGCAAAGACAGCTTTTGGATCCCTACAGTGAGTGTCACAATCCTACATATATCTGAGCATTCCTACGGAATTTTGAGTTATAGCTGTGTCCAAAATATGTCAGATACATGGCTTTTGTAACCATTAAGTAGCTGTTCTGACAATTAGCTCATCTGGATAATTAAGAAGACATGGTGACTCCTCTCCATATAATTATGGTTTTATAATATACTTAATTCAGAACTTTGTAGATGTATATCTGTTTTCCAATAAGTAACATCATTGCACATACACTGTACTCCTATATCAATTACACCTATAGTTCTTAAGCCACTGATAACTATGCATTCAGTAGTTATCCATTATAGTATGACAGTATCACCTGCTCTAGCTGTACAAGTCTGAATAGTAACATCTAAATAACTTATTTACTTCTTTCTTCTTAATAAACTGAACATTTTTAATACAATCTTATTTGTTTAAGCCAAAAGGAATGTCTGTCTTGATTGCTTACACATATGTTTTAATTTATGTGTTGATATCTATTATTTCTTTGGATTATAATTTATTTATTTATTTTACATTTGTTTACCGGGAAGGTCTGACTTGGAACAAAGCCAATTTTCAGCGGAGGTCCAGGGAGAAATGCTCCAAATGGTGAATAAGTTTCTGTAGTCATCCATTATCTGCATAAATACAAACTAACACAAACAGTACCTGTTTGTTAAGAAGAAATGCGCACTGCCTGTTAGCTTGACCTGTAAGGAAAGCATTCAGCCTGCTTGTATTTTGGCATTCTGTAGGTTCAAATCCACATAAGGGAACCATATGATTAAGTTGTTATCTTGCTTTATTTCACACATGCTGAAATAATCTTTGCTGCACAACTGCTATTTGATATTAACATTTATTTTGTGCATTGTTACGGATAACTAGGTTATTCATCGAATTCCAATGAATATGGTCATAATTCGTAATAGTTTGTTAACAGCAGCTCTTTAAGTACAGGTTTAGTAAAGCTTTCTACTGACTGTTATATGTTTGACAAGGTTTTGTGCAATATGGTATTATTTTAAAAAGTGCTATCAAGTGTTGTTTTGTCATTCATTATTAAATTCACTTCAACAAACATCTCATCCTTATTTGTTGAGGGAGCCAGCTGGACAGAGTTACAGCTGAAATGAGAACAGAGTGATACATTGATGGATGCATTTGCTTAGTGATGTTCACTTTTTCAAGGAATACCTGTAAACGTAGTCCTCTCACATACCTTACTGTGTCCTTGATGTATAGCACCTTTTATGTGTGTGTGTTAACCAAAGCTCTATGATAACATGACACTGCTACTTAGCAGATGCTTATGGACACTGCTACTTATGAGGGGATCTCTTCTACAGCAGTTGATTCAGTTGTTAAATGTGTACATGGGGCCTTGTATGAATTGTTAATAGATAGCAGAATTACACAGGAAATGTATGATTCCATGTTGGTTGATAAACCATTAATACCAATGATACATGGCTTGCCCAAGGTACATAAGACCCTTATTAACCCATCCTTTTGTCCCATAGTTTCAGGGAAAGAATGGGTGACTGAATTTATTTCAGTATATATTGAGAGTCAGCTTAAGAAACCATTGGAGCAAGCAGCAGCAGTCCTAGGTGACACTGAGCATTTTTTATGTACTTTGGGCGAGTTTGCAAGAAGAAATGGGCCATGCACGAATAATGTACTGCTGGTTACTATGGACATTCAGACTTTATTCACAGTTATACCCCATGATATGGGTATAGATTCAGTAAAAAGATTTTTGTACTGATTTTCAATATGAACATGTTGAATTGTTGGGTATTTTAATGGAGCTTGTTTTATTGAATAATGTATTCATTTTTAAAGATGCCTTCTACAGACAAAAGCTTGGAGTGGCGATGGGGACCCCTTGCACTAACAGTTATGACAACCTGGTGTTGGCTGACTGGGAGAATAGGGTGGTCCTCTCACCGCATGCCTTTTGTACTCATCTAATGTATTATAAAAGATTTGTGTACGACATCTTTTTTTATGGCGTGGCACACCGGTTGAATTGCAAAATTTTGTGTGCCTTCTTGAGCAAAGTAGTGAGTGTTTCAGATTTGTATTGAATTATTCGGATACCTCTGTTGAGTTCTTGGATGTCAAAGTTAATTTGGTTGATGGTAATGTATGTAATTCCCTTTATAGAAAATCATGCAGGAAAAATGCATTGTTACATCGATCTAGCATGCATCCCAAGCATGTTTTTAATAACATAATTAGGGGACAACATTTGAGGATGTCTAGACTTCATACTGAGGATACAGAGTATGTAGAAGTGATGACCATCCTTAATGATGATCTTGAAAGAAGGGGGTATAATCATAAGGATCTAAATATGATCTTAACTGAGGTTAATGGCATGCGATCCACTAAGGGTAAACCATTTTTCCATAGGACCATGGAAGAACAATATCATGATAGGACATCTTTGTATTCTTCCAATGATGTCCTTAGGTTACCATTAACATATAGCAGTAACATTCACCAAGTTTGTGATATTGTGAATAAACATTGGTCTATTTTGTAATCTAATGAACAGATTAGAGGGATCGTGGGAGAAAGGCCGGGTTATGCTTTTAAAAATAATATGTCACTAAAGATACAGCTTTGTTATACCACAACACATGAGCCCCCAGATGTCATCAGTTATTAATGGGACTTAACCCTGCAGGGGCTGTAGAGCATGTGCTTTGATAATGAAAGAGAATAGTTTTAGGCATACTTCCATTGCTTTTATGTTTTCACCTAAATTTTATGCTGACTGTAGATCAAGTGGTCTAGTATATTTAGCTAAATGCAGAACTTGTACTTCATAATACGTAGGGAAAACCACCAGGATGCTTAAGGAGTGCATCCTTCAGCATCAAGGTGATATTAGGAATAATAATTTGCTTAATGCACTTGCTCAACAAGTATCTATGAATGCTGGGCATGTTTTTGAATTTATGGTTTTGCAATTAGCGCCTATTTATAAGAGAAGGGGTGAGTATAATAACAAAGTTAAGCTTGCTGAAACTAAATGGATAATAAGAATGCAAGCAGATAAGTCACCAGGACTTAATGGCTCTGTGCCTTTAAAGTCGGTACTTAAGAAGCGTAGATGTCATCAGTAAATTGATAATTGATGAATGTTTTTTTATTGGCTGTCCTTTTATTTTTGTGTATTTAAACCTGGTTGTTTGCTTTGTATTTTGGATCTGATGAAGCATACATCGTGTGAAAGTGCTTATCCAGTTTTTATCCTTGCTTTTATACAATAAATTTTGTATGCTCTCAGCTGTGGTGGTCGCTTGAGTTTATATCTTATACATGACACTATCCCACTGTCTGAGGAATGAAGGTTTTCTATTGCTGTTAATAGTTGTGACCACAGTGCTAACATGAATTCATTCTTATATGGTAAAACAAGTCCTGCTGACTGTAAAGCTGTGCTCAACCACAAACCAAGTAGTATGAACAAAAATGTAGAAAACAGCACCACCGCAAACCAATAAAAAACAGATGGCAAAGAGCAGTGTAAGATCCAAATAGACTTTTATTCAAACACAGGTGAGCGCTTTCGCAATAAAATCGCTTCTTCAGACCATACAAAAAATCAGCAGCATCTCAAATATTTAAAATGCAATCAATTAAATGTCTACCAATAAAAAACATTCAAGTACAATAGTCAAAAAAATTTAAAGGTACAGCTTTCTTTTAAGACAAAAACCATAAAAGGCTATTGCCATAAAAACACACACAGCAGTATACTTAATTAAGAAACTTTCTTTCTTTCAGAACTTGCTTAAGAGGTACCTATGCATTCATACCTGCACCTCTATGTGCTGATAGTTTGAGTCCATCTTAATTATTTCCCTTCTGTGACATTAGTTATATCACTCAACCTAAAACACAAATTACTTCTAATGCCATACACTTGAAGCAGTGGTTAGTGGCTTTCTCTAGTATATGTTTAGCTAAGGCACTATAACTATGGCCCTTATTGGCACAATAATAATGGTCTCTAATTTGTTCCTTAAGTTGCCTATTAGTTTTTCCTATATACATTTTTAACAAGTTACACACTGTGCTAAATAAACTAAGTTTTTGATGTCACAATTAGTTTTAACTTTAAAAACATAATGATTTTTAGCCCATCCCCCATCCAGATTATGTAATAACCAATGTCTTTTCCCTCCATTCACAACACACACTCTTAGGCCAGATGGATTAATTAGGCAGATAGGTGTCAAAGTTATAGTCTGGATGTCTGTTAGAGATGCAGATTTCAATCTCATGTCCTCCAATCTGTTCAAAAATGTGAAAGTCTGTGTGTGACATTGCAATATGCAGATGTTGATTATCTGATGTTCTTCAGAAATAAATATTCTAGAACCTGATTTGAGCAATATATATCCCTGTTATTTGAGGACTACATCATTCATAGTCACCCCTTTCTTTCTTCAGACGATGAAGACCAGACCCAGAATCGAACCCTGTTCATTGAGTGGATCCACAGGCTTGAGAAGCAGTGGAGTGAGCAAGGTATGTTGCTTATTTTTTGAGTTTTGTTAAATGAAATGGATCTGATCCTTGGTACATGTCTATATATTTTGCATTACCATGTATATTGCTTAGAATGCCTGAATACCCATCATGCATCAGAAAGTTAAGTGCATTAGTCACACTAATCACTGATTCAACTCCAAATATGTTGAAATATCATTTATCATCAAGCCATGTTTTCTGCAGATAATTTTTTGAAATGTAGGCCGCAACCTAAATGACAGTCAGGTTTGTGTATCTGTCATACATATTCTTAGGTGGATGTTTTACGTGCAAGTTTATAGTGCTTTGACTGTTGCTTATAATACATGTGTTGGTACACTTCTATGTGTGGATGTGTTTCCCAGTGCATAGCCTGCCTCTTCACAATCTGAATGGCTGTTTGCTGTGCCAGTGTTCACACTGTTGTTTCATACTGTGGCATGCCCTTCAGGTATTTTATCTGCCTACAACACCTTGGATGTTTTTTGCAGCATTCTTGTATCCTGTGTTTGTAGATACTGTATTTGTGCAGATAGGTGTTGCTTTGCAACATTTCATAATCAGCATGCATCATCAGGATGTTTGCATTTTGCAGGCTACTGAGTGGTAATAATTGTAGGTATATTGTGCATACAGTTGTACACATACAATACTTAGTACAACATATAGTAGATTCTCTTGTGTCACAAGCTGTGATGATTGAACATTATAAGTATTTGTTAATGCTGTATTCATTATGTTGATGCAGGTTCAGCCAGTTGCCATGCATCCTGGCTCAGATGTTTGTCATAGGGCTTGCCTAGTTTCCTCAATATTGCCATCTCAAAAGTGTCTTCATTTTAACAATGTCAGTTGGTGACTGTTCATATGACTTAATGCCAAGACTGCAATTTACATTCACATACAGTCATATCTGCTCAGGGAAGACATGCAAGGGAAAAAGAAAGGAAATAATGAACTGCTGCCAGACACTCATATGAACAGTTGACTGAGGCAGACAAAATCATTAAACAGTGGAAGTCCCAATAATAATGTTATATTGATGTTTACAAGATTTTATTTTGTCAAACTTCAGTTATGTTAATGTGGCATGAGGCAGTGTCAAGCCTGATTCCATTGAAATGTCAGGATATGTTGCATGTGCTTGCTTTGCATATGGTTGTCATGCTTCATGCTGGCCAATATTCAAATGTTCATGTGATGTCACAATCCCACTGGTAAGCTATTTTATGCATACAGTTGCACAGACTTGATTGAACTGGTCACATCGGTGATGGATACATTCTCTCTGACATGTTCTGTTATTGGACATGTCCATAACTATAAATAGACACAGGGAAAGTGTTGTGTGCATTAGGAGCTATTCGCCAGCAGTGATTGTGTTGATTATAATTCTGCTAATTGCTATAATTTGCAGCATTTCAAACTGATCTGTTTTAAATAAGAACGTTGATGTATGCTATTACATCTTCAGTCTCATATTTGTATTTGCAGAACTCACACGTGGATGGTATGTAAATTAAGTGTGTTAGATTGCAGATTTGCACATCAGTTTCATTTTAAGGTCAGCTATCTTCAAGGGAATGTGTGGCAAATGTATGCCACATAAGCAGACTGACTGCTGATATCCACAGAAATGTGCATGTATAACTCATACATACACAGCAGGAGTTTCCTCTACTCAGTAATGAGCAGGGTGTGGGACATACACCTATGTTTGTTCATTCAGCATTGGCATGATAGGATATGTGCATGTGGTTGAAATGCTTAGCTTCTTATCTATGTCTGATGACATTACATGATTGCACATTACTGTGTATGTGTGACTTATACATGCCCATTTCTGTGAACATCAGCAGTCAGTCTGCCCATGTGCCATATGTTTGCTGTTTCCTTAAATGTATTTTGGTTGGCTTTAACAGCATCCTGTGTGCTGTACCCATGTATTTCTAATATGTAAATTTACCTTGTTGCTTTTCCTTGATGTGGTCTCAGGTTGTCCACCTCACTTCAGCCGTCATATTTCCATATTATATTTTGCATATATGTTTGCCTTTGTTGCAGTTATTGACCATTGTCATGTATTGTGTTGTTGACATGGTGAACATGTGCCAAATGTATGGCCATTGCACCATGCACACAAGTCGCTGGCCCAAGCTTGCAGTACATCCTTGTTCTCATTATACTTGTCTGTTAACCAGTGTACATTGCTGAAATCCATGTACACAACCTGATATATTTTTAAGCAGATGTGTTAGATTTTTTGCAAATATTCTTACATGTCATTGGTGTGTGGATGTGTATTTACATTACTTACATACACATTTCATTTAGGCCACTGACAGTCATACATATATGTCTAGACCTGTGTGTTGCCTTTGACATGACATATATGTGTCACATATATGCATTCCATTACACATTTGTTTGGGTTGTGTACACCTACTTGTGTATTTAATAGCCATTTTAGTTCTTTGTTGTAGTATTGCTGTTTGGCACTGTGCTTGGTCATTTGCCTTCTATATGCATTGCCTGAGGTTTGGTTCTGTTCTCTGCTGGAGTTAAATCGAATTCTTAGATCTGCATTTGCTCATCTGTGATATTGCTTGGTTTACACCTTCACTGCTGACAGACTACTTGGGTATGTGTTTATTTATCCACTGTGTACTGTGAATCTTATTTATTACACTACAACACACATACATCTATCATTGGTCAGACATATCCAGGTATGATTGACACACAATTTACAACATGTTGTATCTTGATAGTGCACAGGTATATTCTGTTATAGATACATATTTTACACTGTCAGAATGCTTCGAGTGTGAGATTCTTTCCATAACTTTGTTTATGTACATCACACTTTGACAGAGACTTTTCATTACTTAGGGATTACTTGTGGGCATTGTTCAGCGTGCCATTACTATACTGGGATACTCCTTTGTGCACCAAGATATTCAGATTTTACTTTGGCACATTTAGATATTACACTGTTATCCACAACTTTAGCTCTAATATAGACATAATGTACCAGATTCTGTAAATTTTACAGAATCCTGCCCATGGTCATCTGCCTTTTTGGACATGTATTGTCTTCAGTCTTTAGATTTGACTTTAGCCATTGATTCGTTACTGTATTTTTATTATTTTCAATTATTTTTTTCTTTTGATAATTGAATAGGTGGGCTGATCCTTAAACCCTTTTCAGTCATGACTTGGGCGCAATGGCAGAGCAATTACACAATTGTTTTAAATATTCAGGACATCATTCAATGCTCAGTTGTATAACACAGAAAAGTAAAGCAAACATCAAGGTCAAACATGTCATACAACACAGACAAAATGAAGTATATACTGTCAAGTTCCCTTTGGAAAGCAAGTTGTTTATTATGGTACAATATGCTTTGATTTTAATTTAAGTACTTCAAAGAAATTGTAATCAGTAATTTGAACTAAACAATTTATTGCATATATTTACATGTTTACACATAAGAAAAGAGAAAAATATATTTCAACTTTTGTCAATGTCTGTTGGAGTTTGTAGATCTTGGGATGTTAGTTGATATGAGTTAGTTGCATGTGAGCTAGCCAATTCACAGGTCGGAGTTGTGTCCTTAATCAATTATATTTGTTACTTTGTGAAAATTAGAAGGAAGGTCATTCCAGTTAGCAGTGATGTGTTTAAAAGCACTTTTTTCACCGATGGTTTGGATGAAAGGTGGATTGGGTTATTTGTAAAGAAACCATGCCATTGTGTTATGTTGTTACCATGAAGGGGGATGATCAGTATGTTAGTTTTTGTTTGAATGTTGGACAATATGCATTCTAAATAAGTTTATCTATAAAAGGGACATGGGAAGCAGGACGAATCTTGGTGTGACAGGGACTGTTTGGCAATGGATTCATTCTAGGAAATATAGTATTTCTCATTCCCTCCCTCTTGTTGCTTCATTCTTTCCATCCCAGTGTTCCTGTCCACCACAGGGTCTACCTACTCTTAATTCCTCCCCTAGACTTTTCTCTGAGTGCGTTAGAGTCAGCATGGATCTTAAAGGCATCCTGATCAAGTGTGCCAGCAACTGTTCCTGCTGGTCAGGGAGGTTATGTTTTGACCTACCTTTTTTCCTCACCCTTCCCCTGCATTCATTGGCATCTATCTGAGGGCTACTCCCTGCTGTGAACCACACCTTTCTTCAAGGAGTGTCTTCAATGTATGTCTTTCCCCCACAATGGGCACCCGCATCCCTGCCAGTGCATCAGACTCCTGACCAGCTAATTGAGTCTGGTCAACTGGTCCATAGTTAGAGCTTTATCCCTCTATACCATGATGCTGACTAGTATACATAGACTAGTAATAACAGTCTGAATCTTGTGTATATTTTGAAATGAATGTACGGATATTACAGGGAAGGCATATTCTAGTCTAAGTATAAAACCAGTATTTGCAAGAGGACATCTGGCTTGAGGGGTGAGGTTGTTTGAAAACACATGAGCAGCCCTTAATTGTGTATTGACCATTCAAATAAAGTGGTCAATGAGTTATTTGAACATAACAGAAATGGAGCAAGGAAAAGGCCAATGTTCTTATAGGTGTTGACTTGTGAAATTTGTGAGTTGTCTTGTTCTGTGATGATTAGCTTTTGTTAACTTTTTGTGAAGTGTCATAAAGCAAAATAGCTGTTTTTGAAAGATTTGTAATGAATTGATAACATCTGAGTCACAGCAGAGTTAAATAAAACTATTTGTAGGTTTATTTGTATTGCAGTTATTATCTTACCTGAACTATGAAGAATAATACTGCATGCATATAACATATAATCCTTATTGATGAGCAGTTAAAATCTGATACCCACCTACAGTACTAACCAGTATAAAGAAAACCCATCAGAAATTAGGCATGCTCTACCGCCATAACCGCTATATCACTCCCACTACTAAACTTGTACTCTCTTCGCCTTCCTCAGTCCTTCTCTCCTATATGGTGCCCCACTTCTTACCAACCTTCAGTCTTCGCTAAAAACAAAGCTATCCTCCTGTGATAAGAAAATGTCTAAGTTTGCTATCAGCTATAAATCCTCCTCCTACCACTGCAGTGCCCTACACAAACTAAATTGGCTCGAACTTCCCATCCATTCAACTTATTCATGCTCATAAACTCATCTTTAATCCCTCTATCTGCCCCTCCCTTGCCTCCTCCTTCAAGCACCTACCCAACAGACTTCAAAGATCCAATAACCAGAATTTGCTTGAACTGCACAAGCCTGCTCGTCCTCCAGCAAACACCTACTATCCTTTTCCCTAGCTCGCCTCTGGAACTCCCTGCCACCTCTTATTCGTACTACAGACAACCACTCTACCTTTAAGACCCTGCTTCATTCCCATCTCAAAACCCTCTGGGAATGTTACTGCTCTCATCCCATGTGACTCACCTCTTTTTTTCCCCATTTCTCACACTCCTTTACTTCTCTCTTCTCTTCATCATACTGAGATTCTTTGACTACTATCATCTTCATTTGTCTCATTTACTCCGACTCTTGCTCTACTTTTGTTTCTTATTGTCCCACCCTTCTTGCATTCAACAATTACACCTCTCATCACCCTATCCTACTTTAACTCTGCAAGATTTCATGTAAAACTGTAATGTCAACCCTGTGTTATTTCACATTGTAACAAATCTAACAGGAATGTGCACCAATGGATTGTTCTTATTTTAATTGACTTATTTATTTGTGTGTGTGTGTGTGTGTGTGTGTGTGTGTGTGTGTGTGTGTGTGTGTGTGTGTGTGTGTGTGTGTGTGTGTGTGTGTGTAATTTTACCTTTTGCTTTTTTTTTTTACTGTATTTTCACTGCAATCGTGGATTTTTGTCATGTTGTGTAATACCATCATTCTTCAATAGTATTACATAAATGTAAATGCATTGTCTTCATATTATATTGTTGTTCATGGAGCTTTTCTCCCCGAGACTCCATTGAAAATGGGCTCTTCTTGGCCCAATAGACTAGCACGGTAAACTAACTGTAAAATAAAATAATAAAAATAACTTGGAGGGAAATATAGTTAGTTATATCATTAATAAAAACTGAGAACATAATTAGGCCTAAAAAAACACCTACATGGGACACCTGATAGGAAAGTGCCTTCTTCTGATACTATGAAGGTTCTATTAGAAATGTATTTTTTTTAATCATAATAAAAAGAAGTATTTAAATACCAGGGGATTGTAGTCTTTCTATAACCAGAGTATAGTTTACAATTTCAAAGTCTCTGCTTATATCTACAAAGATTGTTTCTTTGATTTGCATATTTTTACACTGAAGAAACATTTTTATCAGTAGCAGTATATAAGGCAGGAAGAGTTTTATGTAGGTGGCAGAAGTTGTGTTGGGAGTCTACTAGCAGTTGATGCCATTAGACATGGGTAAACAGGTTAAGATTTTAAGTCATTATGTAAAGTGCAGCTGTTTCTGTTAAATATAACCACAATTAAAAGTCAGGCTGATACAAGATAATTCTGCACTATCAGGAACACTTGCTTGTGATGTTACCTAGGATCGCATGTTTAAGAGCACAATGGGAATAAAAAGAACTTTCTATCTGCAGACATATGATGTGGGTAAGTGAAAAGGAACTGACAAACCATAATTCTACCTGGCATCAAAGAGATCACTTGAAAAGAGCATTTGGACATTCCGTCATTAAAATGCAGTTATCTGTGTTCCCAATCTTATTGTATATATATATTTGACTTTAGATCATAGAGTAAGCTGGGCTTAAGACTGTGTTTTAATACATTCGTTTCTTGGATGAGGATGAGTAATAGACGCATTATTTCATCTTATCACAACTATGAGACACTGTACAGAAATAGCTTATGACAATAAATCACCATTTGAGATATGCACCAGATGATGCAGGTATGTGTTGTGACAAGCTCATCACCTGATTTATATAGAAAAAAGAAATATGTCTGACATAAAATTGGTAGCACACAAAGAATTATGGGAAGCTCAAACAAATGAGAGGACCAGAATAAGGAAATAGAAATATAGTCAACGACAGCAGTCTATACTCAGTGAATCTGATGAGTAAATGGTAATTTCAGATGTTATAAAAGAAAAAATGTTCAAAATCACAAATAAAATAACCACTGTAGGGAAACAAATGCACATTTCAAAGGATTTAAAAAAGTACATTGCCCAGTACCCTGGAGTCTGATAGGCAACTCATGGTATATTTGAATGACTTTCACCATACTGTAAATCTTATATTAAATTAACTGTCAAACTACATTCCGGGGTTCTCTAAGCTAAAAGTATGCAGTGACATAAAAAGTAGTTACAAGGTACCTCAAAACATATTAAGTCATTAACTGTCAAACTGTGTAACATGATACCAAGTATAGATTAAAATGGACAGTAGCATTAACTGTGGTTTACTAGCAGCATCAAAGCTGATAGATAAAGGGCTTGTATCAGCATGCATCTGTTAAATTTAATGGGATATGTATGCTGTTCATAACTTCTTGCAAAGATTACATAACAAACAATGGAAGTCAAACATGTTATAATTTAAGAGAAAACCTATTTGTGAGCTCAGTAACATGAACTGTTCCAGAAAGGTATGAATTGTGTCGCAGAAGTGACTGTAGCAATTCTTGTTTTCTTTTTTCGTTTTGTTTTTGTTTTTTTTTTAAGAAACAGTATGCTAGAAGGCAGAACATCTGAGTAAAATCTAGTTTTCATGTGTGCAAAAATAACTTGAAGTTCCAGACCTTTTTAAGTATATGTTGCACAGTTTAATTTTCTTAGTATGGCTGTCACCTCAGAAGACAAGAGTTAAAAATGACATAGCACCATTAACTGTCACCAAAAATGTATTACTGCTTATTATACAATGACCCCCCCATTAATATTCCAAAACATGCACGTTGATTGGTCAGCGTGCACGTTCTAAATCAGAGTTATAGTAATGGAAAAAGGTCCGGTCGCCCGGACATTTTCCATTAGTATAACTCTTTTTTTACAGCAACGGAGAACGCAAGATCTCCATTGCTTTTTGCACACCATCTCGCTATGTTAAACTCATTTAACATAGCGAGACAGCTTTAAAAAAAGTAACGGAGATCTTCCTATCTCTGTTGCTTTTTTTAAAGGTGTCTCCCTATGTTAAATGGTTTTAACATAGTGAGACAGCTTTAAAAAAAGCAACGGAGGTTCTCCGTTAATTTTTTTAAAGCTGTCTCGCTATGTTAAACTCCTATAACATAGTGAGACAGTTTGTAAAAAGCAACGGAGATCTTGCTTTCTCCATTACTTTTTTCAAAACTGTCTCGCTAAGTTAAATGGGTTTAACATAGCGAGACAGCTTTCAAAAACGCAACAAAGATTCTCCTTGCTTTTTTTTAAAGCTGTCTGCTATGTTAAACTCCTTTAACATAGCGAGACAGTTTGCAGAAAGCAATTGAGATCTTGCTTTCTCCATTGCTTCTGCCCACAGCTCTGATGTACTGTGTAAGCATACGCATGTGCAGTACATCAGAACTGCCGCAGAATACCAGACAGCTGCGGAAGGGCAGCAAAGAGGCATTATACAATGCCACTATTTAAGAAAAGTTATTATTTGTTTTCTTAAATAATGTTATTGTATAATAGCAATAACCCACTTCTGGGTGTGGGTAATTCTGGATTTACCCACGGTTGTCTTTGTTTGGCCACTCGGGCTTCACCCTCGTGACCAAACCACACCAACCATGGGTAAATCCAGCATTGCCCACACCCAGGCATGGGTTATTCCTATAATATACAACGACCCCTCATTAATATTAAAAAACATGCATGCTGATTGATCAGCGTGCACGTTGTAAATCAGTTATAGTAATGGAAAAAAGGTCCGGTCGCCCGGACTTTTTCCATTACTATAACTCTTTTTTTAAGCAATGGAGAATGCAAGATCTCCATTGCTTCATACTGTCTCACTATGTTAAATGAATTTAACATAGCGAGACAGCTTTAAAAAAAGCAACAGAGATTCTCCGTTGCTTTTTTTAAAGTTGTCTCCCTATGTTAAACCCATTTAACATAGCAAAACAGTTTGTAAAAAGCAACGGAGATCTTGCTTTCTCTGTTGCTTTTTTCAAAACTGTCTTGCTATATTAAATGGGCTTAACATAGCGAGACAGCTTTAAAAAAGCAAAGGAGCTTTTCTAAAGCTGTCTCGCTATGTTAAACCCATTTAACATAGCGAGACAGTTTGTAAAAAGCAACGGAGATCTTGCTTTCTCCATTGCTTTTGCACACAGCTCTGATGTACTGCGTAGGCATACGCATGCGCAGTACATCAGAACTGCCGCAGAATACCAGACAGCTGTGGAAGGGCAGCAAGGAGACATTATACAATGCCATTATTTAAGAAAAGTAATTATGTTTTTTCTTAAATAATGTCATTGTATAATAGCAATAACCCACTTCTGGGTGTGGGTAATGCTGGATTTACCCACGGTTGGCTTTGTTTGCCCACTCAAGCTTCGCCCTCGTGACCAAACCACATCAACCGTGAGTAAATCCAGCATTACCCACACCCAGGCATGGGTTATTGCTATATTGTTACATTTGTGATGGCTTCTTAGCTTGAGCTAAAAAAAGGCAGTGCTTTGTCTATAGTTTTAATCCATTCATCAGTACAAACCAGGGAATCTTAATGAGCAATGCATTTTTTCAGTCTGTGACTGCCAGAAAATGAAAACAGATATTAGCATGATGACCTGACAGCATGTTGCTGCCAGAGTTTTCAGAAAATGTACACACTTCTTAATAGATTTTCAGTCTGAGTGATGCATGACTTCCTCCTTGAACAAGCTGCATGATTTGTAAAGTCAGGCATTATGATCTTCATACTGACAATAAATACATCATGGTGTCTCTTCACAGGGAAAAAGAGATAACAGAGACCCTATTTTGTGCTTATTTGTCTTCCTTATTTACTGTGTGTATTTCTAAAGAAATGCAAAGAAGTTAGGGAATATGTGATGACAAAGTCGCAGTGTCTAGTTCGTTTAATTTACAGATAAGCTTCATGAGATGCTACACTGTAATCTTTTTTAACTATTTATAACTGTACCCATTTCATATATTTTGCTTTCAGTCAAACCTGACGCAGTTCTGAAGCTACAGTGAACACTGTGTTGGATCCCTGTCAATAGGCAACATTTCAGAGCTACAGAAATAGTGACAGACTTATTATTTCAGCAACTTTTAAAACAGATTTTAAACAGACAACTGCTTTAATTACATTTATCAGAAACTATATTTTTATGCACACAAATCTGTGATATTAATTCTGAATCTTAGAAAAGTAAAAATATTTATATTTTATTTCTGAAAGACAACTAATGTGCTGTAATATTGTTCCAGAGTGCAATACAGCATATGAGTTTTTAAGGTTAAAGTTACACAAGTGTTTATAGACATTTCAACATGCATGTATGATTTTCCCAACGTATACACACACACGCACGTGCGCCCACACACACATACATAATATACAATCCCAGTATCACTACTACAGAACTTTAAGAACTGAGAATGCTTTTCTTCATACAAAGTTATTGTATATTATATTGGGAGAGATTACATGATTTTCAAAGAAGTGTCACTTAAGTTTATGCATTAATTGTTTGCCTGCTTTGACTAATACAGATCTGATATAGTAATTGACATGTAAGTGGATGTTAGCAATAGTGTTATTCATGAAGTTATCTGAGATGTGTAATTAGGTAAATGTTCTATGCAAGTTTGTAAGTCTTTTCTTGGGATTTCCCAGAGTTACAGAATGTTAGATGTACTATGAAATGCATTTTCTTAAGCTTCTAGATATTACAGATAATGTTAAGGTAGAGAACAAACATAAGATTCTTAGTGACAGGATGCAGATTTCATTTTAAAGATAAAAATAATGCAGGTAATTACTGGAATTTAAAAGGAACATTTTTAGTTAAAACTAGTACAATCTACAAACTGTAGTACTGTGACAAAAATTATGGTTAATACACAGTATAAAATGTTCTGCTTGCTTGTTCTGGTTACTGCAATGAAAAGAGGGAACACATTACTTTATTCATCTAAGGGCCCACATGTTTACAAAACGTGCATTTTTTTAAGTTACCTATTGCTTATCTACTAAAAGCAAAAGTGACATTGAGGGTTTTTGGGAACAAGATTTGTATGTTATCCATACAGTTTATTCATATGTGCTGCATTTATTGACTCAGGGAAGAAAATGACTGCTTGGTTGGTGACATAAGTATAATATGCTGACATTTTGCAAGGTATTCTACCTGGGATGCACAAAACGCCTAAGCTAAAAGATGCATAAACATATCATCAGTTGTAGTGATTTTGTAAACTTAGGTATAACAAAACAATGACTTTGACTAGTATGAATATGTATATGATAGACAAGTAAATTAAGTTAGTAGTCTTAAACAGGGTATGAAAAATAATATGCATATATTTGGGGGTAACTTTTAATTATGGCTACCCAAACCCCAAATTGAAAGGATTTCTTTTGCACAGAAAGTTCTATGAAAGAAGGTATTTCTGACAGTTGCTGAAGAAGGATCAGACAAGGTAAGCAAAGACAAGATCACTGCTAGGACATCAATATTTATGTATTTTGCACCAAATGCACATGAAAATACAAATGACAACACCAGACTGCCATTGCAACTTTCTTTACTGAAGATAACCACATTTGTGTATCGCGAACAGAATAACTAAGCAATGACAGTATATTCAAACAACATATAATATTACCGCGTTATAGCAGGTAACATAAACAACTGCCCCCTGGTGATCTTGTTTATGCCAAAAAAATCTTGGCATTTGTATGCACTGGAGTAAAGGTTCTATACCCACGCATACTCACAAACTCTAACAAACTGTACCTCAAGGCCATGGAAAACAGGGAGGAAACAAAAGGGAGGACATTCTAGTCCACATCAGCCAACCGGACAAATTGCATGCCACCCCTTCATGGCCAAAACTATAACATAAAGGAAAGCAGTTGTTACATTGGCTTCTTCCATTTTTGTTTTGTATACCAACAAATAATTATTCACACTAAACCACAATAACTTCTCAATAAATAAAGCAAAATTAAAATTCAGTAAATCATAACCAACATCAGATATACTACATCCAGTAGGAACCAAAGTGGATCTTTGTCCTGCATGTCCCAGTGGTCAGCTACAACAGCTCCCAATTCTGGAGTCACATAACTAACACTTTGGTTTACAAATTTTTGCACCATCTCTGCTTCTCAAGTCAATGTCAGATTGGACTAACAAACTCTCTGGATGAAGGCTGACCAACAAACGATAGACCTAAGACAGACTGAGCCAAAACCAACATCTTAAAAACTTCAGACAAAAGATACCACTCAGACAAAAGTCCAATGTCATTCCCTCCTAAATGAAACAATATTAAATATGTAGTCCCAAACTGCAGAATGTTTGTTTGTGTCTTTCGGCTTTTCCCGGTTAGGGATCGCCACAGTGGAACTCCGGTCCGCTAATGATTGGCAGTTGATTTTTACGTAGCGGCTTGCCAGGCCTGATGCCCAACCTTCAATGAAGGTATGCCCATTCACGCATGTCTCCATGCAGAAGACACTCTAGCTGAGAATCGAACCGGACAGCGTCTTACTGTGAGGCGACAACGCTACCGCAGCACCACCACTGTGGGTCATTTCTTGAAATGTAGGTAAAAATTGCACACAATGCAAACCTGGGTGCCTCCCCCAAAACAATTTGACTGAAAATGGATTGAAGTCTAAACTGGGACTATTTGGCTGGACTAGCACTCTATTGGCTACTAGTAAAATGTAGGAATAACCAAATAAAACCACATCCATCTCACCTGTAAAAGAAATTGATCTTATCATCTAGAAATAGCTATCTAATGTATTCAAAAAGGCATTAGATCCAATGCCTGATCCTCTTTATGACTTCAGTGCCCCCCACTCCCCATGGCAGATCATTAGCTTTACCAATGCAGAAAGAGTGAGGTTACATACCCAGGCTAGGCAAGTTTTGGACTGTAATGTTTTATGAAGTATAATGTAAAACATGCTGGGGTGATACTTCTGTTCTGAGGTTCTTGAAAAACACCTCCCAGTGTGAAGACATCAATCTCTAAACCCAAAAATCCCAAAGAATTCTTAGGTCTCAGTAGGTTCCCTTTTGACACCTGAACTCCAGTTTCAGAACACAACTGAGTAAATGTTTCCAAAACCTCAATGACACCCAAAACTCCTTTAACAAACACAAAGTCATCCACATAGTGGACTGCCAATTGCTTTGGTGCTTTTTGTTGCAAAGCCCATGAATAGCCAAACTAAATCTGTCAAGCATTGAACAAGCCACCGAACCCCCCCATGGACATTGCTGTATCCATGAAAATTTCCTCATCAATGTTCATGCTTAAGTACACCCAGTCTTATGACCAAATATGAAGAAGCTGAAAGGCTAACTCAATATCCACCTTTTCAAGCCTACTTTCAGTAAATCTTCTGACGATATCTGTGGCATCCTCCAGAGTAGAGTACTTGATCTAGGCATCCAATCTACTGATGCTGTCATTGACTGAAGACCCATCTGGGAGGGACAAGTGGTGTCTAACCCTGTACTGACTTGGAGTACTCTTTGGAAATAACCCTAGGGATGAAACTTACTTCTGTTCTGAGGTTCTTGAAAAACTGACAAATGGAAAAGAAAAAAATCCTAAAATATTCACTTCAGTAACTTCTTTAATAACAAACTCCTTCAATACATTTTCTTTACAAACAATGGAATGTAAGGTGGGTAATTACAGAAATAAGACGATACCCTAGTTTTCAATGGGAAACCAAAAGAAAATCCCTCAACTAGTTCCTTCTTAGTTGTTGCATTAGGATAATTAGTTAACAGCAGTGTTAAGACTTCTGGCTTAAATGGAAAAGGAGTCTTATTATCTCCTACAGGGGAAAATAAAGGACATTCCACCTCTAGAACCCCCAAAAGGCAAGGTACTGATTGTGCCATTACCCAAAGTCCCAACAGAGGATGACCAATCAGTCAAGGGATTTTTTTAATGCTGACACCTGACCCTCCTTAGCCTAACACCTGAGAAACAGATTATTCTTGCCACAATGAAAACAGGAATACTGCAAGCTGTCCAAGCACAAAATCCAATATTATATGCCCAATAAGCATATGCCTTACTGGATCTCTTCTCAAGTACCTAACTATAGAAGGCCTGAACCTGTCTACCATGACCCCCAACAAGATGCCTACATGTTTTCTTCCCACCTGAGAGAAGGGTCCACCGCCTTTAGTTTTTTTTAAACTGTTGTACGTAACCTTAGTTCCCTCCTAAAGCCAATGGAATATGTGATGTAAAACACATCCTAAGATGAGTGCTTGACCGGTGACTTTTTCCACTGTGCCATAAAACAAAAATGCATTTTGATTACTTTACAAACAAAGCCTGGTGCTTTGACGGTGACTTTTCCCTTTTCCACTAAACAAATCAACCCTGAAATTCACCAATTCAATTACTTACAAACCACTAACTAGTTGCTTCTTACTCAAAACCCCCAGAGCATCATTGAGCCTCTACTCTCTATGAGCTGTGTATCCAGAAGTTTCTAAACACATTTGCTATCCACCAGATCAAAAATGTCTATATATTCACCTTCCAAAACCTTATCCCTTAAAGCCAATGGAATATGTGAAATAATAGCAGATCCCAAGATGAGTGTGCAAACAAGAGCTTCCAAACTGTTATTCCCATGAATACCCTGACTAAGAACTGGTCCTCATAGAAAGGTCAGAGAAATATCTAATGAATATATAACTTCTGTGCATCTTTGTTGGTGGTGCAGTGGTGCAGCAGTTAACGTTGTCAGCTCACAGCAGGAGGTTCTCCTGTTTGATTCTCGGCTGGAGTGCCTCCTGCGTAGAGTCAGGACTATATGAAGAAAGACAGGATAAAGCTCACTGAATATGTGTCTCAGGCAGGTATGTCCCTAGCCTTAAGCATCATTCTGCCTTCACACAGAATGATGCCTCAATGCAAACAGAAAATGATTGACTTTAACAATTGGCTTAGTTTCTGGTGTCATTCCAGGGGGACCCAGTGCCTGACAGCCTGGGAAGATATGATCGACAGACCGTGATGCTTTGCTAGAGATGGACTGCATCTGTCTCACTTAGGCTTCAGGCTTCTGGCAAAGGCCCTTGCCTCCCCCATAGTGTCTTTCTTAGGAAAAGTCATGAGGTCAATACTATCAACATTAAAAATTTAAACAAAATGCAAATTAAAGGTCATGCTGCTAAATGCTAGGAGTCTAAACATGAAACTGTGCTTATTGCAAGCATTCTTAATCCTGGAAGATGCTGACATTTTAGCAGTCACAGAAACCTGATTCAAAGCCGTGGAGAGCACCCCAGCCTTACCTGGTTACTCATCCTATCACACATTCAGACCCCAAACTGTGGACAGCAAAGCCAAAGGAGGAGGAGTTTCAATATATATTAAAGACACACACACCTCCAGGCTGGTCAAACAGCATGACGCACAGGAGATACTCCAGGTGCAGTTAACAATTGACAAGACCCCATTCAAATTATAGCTAACTACAGGCCCCCAAATTTGACTCAAGATGCCCACTCCACCTACCTGAATCTCTTCAAATCTGTCAAGATTTAACCCTTTACCCTGATCCTGGGTGACTTTAATTACCCAACCATAGAATGGAAAAACTGCTCATGCCAGAACACAAATGCTTCCTCGATTTTATCAATGCAAATGCCTTGGAACAGCTAGTTGATACATCCACAAGAAGCGATAATATCTTGGACTTGGTATTAACCAACATGAGTAACCACTGCAGCACCCCTACAGTATCATCCTCCCTGGTAAGATCTGACCATAAACCGGTCACTTTCCAAGATACCATCTCCTCTGACCCCCCTCTAGCGAGGGCCAAACAAAAAAACTTCTCCAAAGCTGATTACAACTTCCTGAAGGATGGCATAAACTGCTTTACAGCCCCATCCCCCACTGTAGGAACTGGCACCAATGTCCAAATCTACACCAAAGTACTATACAAGCATTTATATAGATGCATTGAATCAGGAATACCCGGCATGACAAAATTATCCTCCACAAGGAAGAGTAAACCTGTCTGGTGGACATCTACAATAAATAAACTATATAACAAAAGGAAAAAAAAATACTGTCCACGATCTGGAAGGAGCAGGTGCCCAATTGGAAGCAATCTCTCCTTACCCTGAACAAGCAAATAAGAGCACTAGTGAAACCTCTAAAACCAATTTCAAGTCCAAATTGGCCACATCTACTAGAGACAGTCATAAAGCCTTCTTCACATATGTCCATAATCTCAAAGGAAGCATCCAAATCTGTTCAGAACTGGTGGTCAAGGACACCACATACACAAATGCTGTAGATATAGCCAATCTACTGGCTGACAGATTCAGTGAAAACTTTTCCCCTCCTTCCCCCATCAGTAAACCAGGACATCCCCAGTACCTGCCCTCACTCATTATCTCTAGTGAACAGGTCATCACTGCCCTCTCTAAGGCAAAAAATACAGCCTCTATGGGACCCAGTAACATCCCTGGCAGCATCCTACATGAACTCAGGCATGAACTTGCAGCACCATTAGGCACCCTATTCAGCCAAAGCCTGGGTACCAGTTTTGTCACAGCTGGGTGGAGGTCAGCCACTGTCATCCCTTTACACAAAGGTGGAGCATCCACCAATCTGGGATATTACAGACCCATCCACCTAACTAGCCTGATCTGCAAGGCCATGGAATGGATTATCATGGATCTCATTAACAGGGGCATTGGCAACCACCAAACACTCGACCCCACACAGTTTGGCTTTGTCAAGGCGAGGTCATGTCTGTTAAATCTGATTGAATTCTTTGAGACAGTCATCAAAGCCATGGGCGAGGGGAAGACAATGCACACTACCTACCTTGACCTGGGCAAAGCCTTCGACACTATTCCCCACTCAGGCATAGTAGATAAACTCTCTCAACTAGGCATCAATCCTTATGTTACCAGATGGGTAGCAAACTGGCTCACTGATAGAACCCACCTAATCAAAATAGGGGAAGTCACCTCAAGCATTCGACCCGTAACGAGTGGCGTACCCCAGGGATCGGTCTTGGGGCCTCTGTTATTCAGGATATACTTCTCTGGAGTACAGACCAAAACCAGTGGACTATGGCTGACCAAGTTTGCAGATGACTGCAAGCTGGGTGCAGTCATCAATTCCCCAAGTGATGGAGATGTCCTCCAAGAGGGTCTCAGCCAAACAAATGAGTGGTGCCAGAAACATGGTCTCAAGCTGAATGCCAAAAAATGTATCATCATCCCCTTTGGGGAGAATGACATCCCCACATATTATCACATTAATAACAATGTCCTAAGTACACAATCAGTAGTGAGCGATTTGGGCACCCAGCAACCTGACTTTTGACCACCACGTTGCTTCCATTGTAAGAAAAGCTTTCTACATGGCTCACCTCATAAGTAAGGGTAGCTCATTCAGGGACAAAGAGGTCATAACGTTCCTGTATTCTTCCCTTATAAGGCCAATTATTGAGTACAATGCCCCCTTTGGCATGTACCTCGCAAAGCACATGCAACAGCTGGAAAGACCATAAGGGTTCCTCGCCAGGAGAATCGAGGGCCTCAAACACCTACCCTAACCGTACACAGATAGGCTGAAAGCTCTAGCCCTCTACTCAGTTTGAAGCAGACTCCTCAGGGGTGAACTGTGTTTTGCATATAAATCAATCTCAGACACCGCTTTGATGGGACTGCTGCATATCTGCAAGTCAAGCTCCACTCGAGCAACCCATATGTGCAACCTCAACCTGGTCTGTAATATCAATAGGACTTGTTGGTGGGACAGATTTGTGTCCCAGAGATCCCCCATCTGTGGAATAGATTCCATCTCCATGTCAAGCAGATGACCTCATTATCCTTTTTAAGTGCAACCTGGATAACTGGATGGGAAACAGAAAATATACCCCTGGGATTCCACCTGTGTCCCTGCTGGACAGGGGTTTTGGGTGCTGACTTGTCTAAACATGGGCTAAACTTTTGGCTAGGCTTATAGGGGCCTCAGGGCCAATAGCCTAGTAACCTCCTATGATCCTATGATCTGTATGTCCTCCCTGCATTCCCGTGGGTTTCCTCCCACATTCCAAAGACACGCATCTGAAGTGTTTCTCCCTGGACCGCTGCAAAAATAGGCTTTGTCCTACTCAGATTTCCCAGTCAGCAAATGTTAAATAAATAAATTGTCTCTCTGTCATTTTAAAACTTTTATCAATAAATAAATCAAACACTGCAGCTCTGTTCTCTTCTGATAAAGTCTTCAGAAAATTCCTTGAATATTCTTCAACTGTCTGGGCCAAACCCACTTCCTCAGTAAACAAATCAGATGTGTTGCCTGATGAACCAGCTGGCTTTTCAGATACTGATGCTGTCACCACACATTCGCCCACAACTAGATCCTTCCCTCCTTTATTTTTCTCTGATCATACTCAGTTCTCATGTGGTGCCTACACAAACTGCTCTACTATCTACTGCTCTGCATGAGTTCTTTTGCCCCGGATGACCATAGAATTCCTGTTGTGGTTTTGAGCTATCATTGCCTCTTCAGTCAATGCCTCGGCTTGAGATGCAAGGACCTCTCATCTTGCCTGAAAATCTGCCATTCCCACACTATCCTTTTCCTTCTGATGCTAAGAGAGGAAAAGAGAGGAAGAGCGAAAAAATAATTATTGTCACTCATAATTCTACTTTATCTTAACAATATTCACTTGGAAACCTGATTATATCTATAATGCAACTAAAGTTGTTAGATAATGATCCTACCTTAAGACCCAAAGCATAGAGATAAATAAATACTTACCTGAGTAACTTATTGAACCCACTGTAACTCCAAACCAATAAAAGTGAGAAGATAATAAAAACACATGATGCTTAATGATACACAGAATCTGAAGTGCTCAAAGAAAACTCAATTATTAAGCAAAGTAGCTTAACTAAAGAAATGACATGTAAACCTAAAATAAATAATACTGTTATATGTAAAAGTGAACATATTAATAGCCTGAATGATTAATATCCTAAAATAATTGCAGTAAAATTCCCATCTTAAATAAATACACCCTGTTGAGGAGACCAAAACTAATTGTTAAGATTTAGGTAAGAGCAGAAACAGAACTTAGCACGTATGCCCCCTAAGCATGGAATAAAATATTGAGCGACTCAAAATGTTTAAGCACGCCTATGTTTCAAGGATCACCCAAAGGTGGAAAGACTATCATAAGTCATTTAACTGAATTTATATTACTTCCACTCGCCTTTCAAGTATCTGTTTTAGAGTGAATTTAATGAAGTGCAACATTTCTATTAATGATCAAAATATGTGAACTCATGATCTACTGGATAAAGCATCGAAGAATTATAATATAATAAACCAAAACATTACAATGTGCAGCCTGCCTAATATATATTAAATATAGAAGACTAGTAAATGGAAGCCTAAACCCCAAATTCCTGTTTGCTACCCTTTCCTGTTAGCTGAAGTCAAAACATATACATAATTTAAAATAAGGCTACTGATATCACTTTAATGCATCAGGGACAAAGGTAAACTGAAACAGCGAGAAATGCAGATATAATCGGAGACAGGAGGGACACATAAATATTAGTACAGCTAACCTGAGGAATACCAAATGTGAAAAAATGTGAATTAATATACATTTTCTGGAGTAAAAAAACTCTATAAATCCAATTGTTGACATTCTTTATTGACATTGTCTAAGTTTAAGGAATCATCATTTTTAAGTCACCAGTTTTAAGAGGGATTAAGAGGGAAAGAGCTAAAACTGAAACAAATCAGGAAAACCCCTGATTATCAGGAGAAGTTAAAAAGTACGCTCCTGATATGTAAACTAAAGCATCTGTCACCTTCTCCGTTCCTCTATATAGTTATATATGTATAATGATTAATAAAGAATAATAAGACTGATGAACCAAGGGAGAAGCTCAAGAAACAAGGAGAGACTGGGATTTTGGATGCAGGCCTTTAAGGAGAATAACAATACTTAAACAAAATATTACATCCATAAAGTAGCAGAACATTTTCTAAGAACTAAGCCAACATGGGAATGGAGAAAGTAGATTCTACCAATAGGAACAACTACAATTAGAGATATAGATAATAGGCAAGAAGGGGCTGGAATTTATTGGAGAAAACTGGCAAAGGAACTATGGTATTGGGAGCAAGTAACTAGAGAGGTAAAGATGATAGAATGGGAAGAGGCCAGTAATTTATTTGGACTGCAGGTTAGAGATTGCCTTCCCTATCAAGGATTGATATCAGAGTATAGGCAAAGAGAAAGAAATAGGGGAGTTCTAAATGAAAGACCAACACTGGTAGAGTTTTTAACAGAATCTTGAACAGAAGCTGTCATTAAAAAAGGAATAATTAGTAAAGCATATAAAATATTGCATGATAAGAATCAATCAGAGGAGGTTAGAAAGGATTGGGAAGAGAGACTGGATAAGCAATTCACAAATAAACAATGGAAGAATATATGTATGTCTCCCAAATATGCAACAAAATCTAGAAGATTTAGGATTTTTGCCTGGATATGTTTACAGATATAGAATTTTTCCTCTGGCAGACAGCAAATGTTGGAGGTGTGAAGGGAATGAAAAAGGTAATTGGGAACATATTTTCTAGGAGTGCAGTAAGTCTGCAGACTTTAGGAATTCCCTGCGGGTTGCACTGTCGGAGATGCTGGGTGGACAGATTGGTCTGATAAGGTAGATGATTTTATGAGATATGATACAGAATCAGAATTGCCTAGACTTGGTAAGGCCTTGGTGTATCTAATAATGGAGGCTACCAAAAAAGCAGTTACTAGAAAATGGAAATCAAAATCTAAACCAACTATACTGGAAGTAGTGAATATAGTAACAGAGGTAAAACAACTGAAACTGAGATCTTTAGAAAAGGGTAGGAGCAAACTACATAGGAAAAAAATGGAACTGTAGGAACAATACATACAAGGGATGAATTAGGCTTAAAAGGCAGCAGGACTGAAATAAGCTATACAATGTTTGAGTGAGAAAGATTGGTTAGATTATAAGTGGTGTATAATGTTTGCAACTGGGAGTGTGTCTATGGTTAATGATGTAAAATTCTTGCAACTAGGACTGTGTTGGTGTGGTTAGTTTTCATTTAAATAAATATATGATTGCCTATTTAGTAAGTGACGTTTTAATAAAGATGTTTCTTGTATTAAAAAAAGTAAGGAATTGAATAATTTATACAATATTGCTTAGGTTATATGATATATAGCAATATATGTGAAGTGTAACAAACAACACGTACAGGCTCACCACGGAGAAAGGAGGCACGTACCAAATAAAGTCCAGTAGCGAAACTTTTATTCCTTAAAAAACGAGTACAAGATGAGCGCTTTCGCATATAAAGGCATGTCTTTTACTTATGTTATCTTGTTTTCAGAGCATTATGATTCTGTTTTTGATTTTGGCAATGTTTTTATTTATGTTCATATATATATATTTGTATAGTCCTATATATATTCATGTTTCAACATTTGTGCTTTTAGGTCTTGGTTTAATTAGTTTTTTGCAGATTCTTCTCTGCTTTATTCTGACACCCTTTTTATTGGAAATGTGAGTTGGCTGCAGTGTCTGTATCTGGCAAGTTGCCTATTAACTAATTGGATTTTTCTAGTAAATTGTTTAATTGTATAATTGTTTGATGCATCATTTTAGATTCTATAGCTTGTGTATATAAAGCAGTCAAGTTTCATTTTAGTTTAAGATCTGAAGAAGCATATGTTTTATATGCGAAAAGCCATCTTGTGTACTTTTTTTTTTAAAAATAAAAGCTACGCTACTGGACTTGGTATGTTGTGTGTCTCTCCTCCCCGTGGTGAGCCTGTGCATGTTGTTTGTTACATATTTTTTCTTGTTTCATGCACAGACTCTTATGGTTTGAGCAGTGATTTTTTTGAACAATATATGTGAAGTATAATGTTTGTTATGTTAATATAGTTTGATTACTTTTATATGAATGTAAATTTGCCAATGTCACAAGTGATAAATCAATAAATGTGTTTGGAAAAAAATAAAGAATAATAAGATAGCTCAAATATTGAGCTGAATATGAATTGTACAATGAAAAGTAATACACCAAATCCATAAAGTAGCAGAGCACACCAACTCTTTTTTTTTTTTTTTTGCTTCAGCAGATGCTCATTTGCTCAAGCCCCCACCTTAAGTCTAGGATTCCATCTGACAGGAATCCTAAAGGGCAGAAGTCTCAAGATGTTCAAACAGAGTGCCTGACTCAGAACCTGTGAGTGGGAAACTACAAATAACACCAAAGAAAGTACTCAGGAGGTTTAACTACATAGCGGAACAAAGGATAAAAGAACACTAAAAAAATAAACAAATGAGAACTGGTGAATAATATCAGGTTCCTATCCAGAAACTCATTACTTTTACTTACTGGGTTAATGCTCCTTTTTATTTTTTATTATTATTTTTTTTTAAAATGAACAAAGAAAAACAAGAAAAATGTGCAATGTGTTTCGAAAGGGTAGGGCACAGACAAAAGCAGCCCTAACCAGATGGAACAAGAACATACTACTTGAAGGTAAAGCACCACGCAAAAGCAGTAACCCTAAATAGCTACTGCACCACTGCCTCACAAATCAAAGGTGAAAATAGTGAACCAAAAGGGGGGGAATGAGAACAAAAACACCAGGAACTCAACCGCTCACAAAAAGAAAACCTTTAAACAAGGGATGATTTGAAGATCAAGCCCAGGTTGCCAGCACTCAGAAACAAGCCACGCATAACTATTCTCAAGAAAACATTTGTAAGCTTTTACCTGTTAAAGAAAAAATTCTCGTTTTTTTTTTTTTTTTTTTTTTTTTTTACAAGGTCACTCTAACAAGCAGTTCCTGAAATCCTTTGCAGCTTCATTGAAATGCAATCCCCCCCCCCCCACTCCAGGCTTAAAGAGTACTCTTTGGTTATGGAGATAATCAGCATGTACTTGAACTGTTAAGGTGTAGTATTGGTGGTAAGAGCCCTCATCGTCCATCCATGTTAGGATCTGATTTGGACCATTTGATGCTTTGTCAAAACCCAATTGTCTTATACTGATACTGCATGTCTGTGTAGGTGAGCATTGCAAATGTTTTTACATGCTAATTTTATGTATAACATTTGTAAAACTGGTGAGGAACATATGTAATGTGCTTTATGGCATATGGGTTTACAAACATTTTACTTTTTAATTAAACTTAGCTAATGTTTATTGACAACTTGCTCTGACAGACCACTTGCAAACATAATTTGCAGCATAGTAGAAATATGTTCTATGGTAGTTAAGTGACTGGAAACAAAATTTAACAAAGTGGAGTGGGTAACCATAGTAAGCAAGAGCATTATGCCCATACATGACCCTGCAAAAGCAGTCTGGATATACCATCACAGTGTTGGCAGCCATTCACAAATCTGCATTTGAACCATTTGTTATCCCATGGAACTATTTGTCAAGTCTTTGATGAGTGTGTCAGTTTCAAGATACTGAGCAAACCAAAGAACTGACACTTCATTCTTAAAGTCCCTAAGTGTCCCTCATACATGGTATCCAAATACTCTGACATGTAACTTAGGATGAGTTAGTAATCTAGATATACACAGCAGGCTATGTGACATGCAGATAAATGTTTCTTTTTAACAGCAAATACAGGGTATAGAAAATAATCCCATTTAGACCATCTTTTTATGAGAGTGCCATATTCTTGTGTATGCTATCCTTTGTTACGGTGGCTCTTCATCCATCTTTTGTATCCATGGAAAACACTTACATGCACACCTCTACTGGTGCACCTCCCTCTTCAATGTCAGAGCCTCAGCATTTAAGTTACCTTAATGGACTCCATAACTCCTAACTGTGTACCCCACTTCATTAATGTATAAACTTCCAATAACAAAATTATAGGTGTAGTATAGCCAAAAATTAAATGTTATTTTCCTAGTAGTCATTCGCTACAGAATGTACAATTTTTTTTTCTCCATTCCATTCTTCTTTTTAATACTTTATTAATCTCTTAACATCAGGCAGACGCAGTGCTGCAGTGGTTAGCGTTGTTACCTCATCGCAAAAGGTTCCCTGGTTCGATCCTTGGCTGGGCTGCCTTCTGTGCAGAGTCTGCATGTCCTCCCTGTGGTCACGTGGGTTTCCTCCAGGTGCTCTGGTTTCCTCCCACATCCCAAAGACATGCTGTAGGTGGGTTGGACACTCTAAATTGGCCCTAGGTGTGTGTGTGTGTGTGTGTGTGTGTGTGTGTGTGTGTGTGTGTGTGTGTGTGTGTGTGTGTGTGTGTGTGTGTGTGTGTGCCTTCTGTGGAAGGTTGGGCTCCATGCTGATAACTTGACACTGTAAAACTCTACTGCCAATCATGAATGGACAGGTAATCCGCTGCAGTGACTGGGAAAAGCCGAAAGAAGAAGAAGATTAAACTCTTATCACCATAGTTATACTAAGTCCTCAGTGCTCCACATGTCCAGAATATAAGCTTACCTCCATCTATTTTGATTTCACCATAAGAATAATCTTATCCTTCTGGCAAAACCTCTGCTTCAGCAAAGATAAAAGAACCAGTGCTTTTTTTTCCCTTCATTAGGATGGTCTAGAAGCTGTTGCTCTTCATTTTGAATAGTGATTCCTCCTTCTTACACATTCATTGTAAAATTTGACAACCACAAGGTCAAGAATGCCCCCCCCCCCCGCATGTACTGAGAATGTATTAAATTGGTTATGTGGTTGCCATTTCATTGGTGTGATGCCCACTGCAATGGGTTCAAATCCGCATATGCATAATGGTTAAGGTGTTAGATTCACAGACACAAGATGCAATGTTTGATTTTCACCTTTGAATGGCCCATTAAGGCAGTTAGTGTAGTAATTAGCTATGAACTCATGAAGCTAAGGGAAAATGAAAAGTTTTTGGAATGCATAGCTAGGCTTAAAAATCTCTTGTGATCATTAGCCTGGTAAAAACCTATGAACCTATGACATTATTAAACAGTCTTCACCCCTCATGCTAATATACTCCCCACTGCTCCAGTGCCTCTTCACTTGCTTAGTATCCAGAAACATTTTGTTTCACCAGTCAGAAGGAAGATCTTAAAATAAGATGGATACAGCATTCAAAATGTCACTTTCTTTACTATGCATACCTGCATCATGAGGATAAATTAGCCTTTTTTTCCTCCAGGTGTCTGCATTATAGTCCTATTAAAGGCATAGGAGCGTGTCCTTATACTTGGCATCTTACAGGCTGCTGCAAAGGAACTTATGCTCTCTAATCTAGTCTTAATGGACCAGTTGCACATGCACAAAACAAATGGCATTTGAAACACCCAATTCACGGACCTAAATCTCACCTGTAACAAAAATAGGGCAGTCTGGAGGGACAAGTATGTGTCACAGAGGCTACCCTTTCTCTGGAACAGGTTTACCATCCACGTGCAGCAAAGTTCTTCCATTAATTGTGACATACTTGTACCCTATTCCCCCATGTAGTAACTCTGGATGTGTTCAAGCAAGGCAAGGAGCAGTTATGCAGTGTAAGTTTGCAGAGTATTAACCCATCCAAGGCAGACACAAGTACTACAGTGGCTTTATTTAAGCAAAACCTGGATCAGTAGATGGGGAACTGTAAATTTGTCACAAGTCTGGCACCTATGTCTCTATTAGAGGAAAGAAGCTTGTAAATGCTTGACCACTCATCCATAAGTTTATATAGCCTCCACAAAACTTAAGGGATCAATACCTTTCTAATATTCATAGCAAGGATTGCTAGGCCTAAAAAGGCCCTTTAGGGTCATTTGCTTAGTATTCTCCTATGATACTATGATTCTATGATACATACTCTAGTGTCCTCACAAAAGCACCTTTTGCCTCTTCCCAAAGCTGCAAAAGGATATGGTCTTTCAATGCATAGGTGGCAAATCTTACAGTCTTCTGCTGAGGTCTCTTCAAGTTAGCTGGCATTCCAGGGATACATATTGTATAAGCCATCCTGATCTGAATTTCAGATTCAGGTAGATCTGTTGCACATGTGGTTGAACTTCTCATCAAGACCATAGGATGCCCCTCCTCTTAGGAATACTAACTAAGTGAAGACTTTTCCAGTGTGTCCTGTTCTTAAGGTCAGTCAGCCATATTTCCAGCTACTCTAAATACCACTAGAGTATCTGCTTGTCACATATCACTATGTAGTTACATAAATCATTCAAGTGTTGCCTGAGTTCTTGTTCCATATCTTACATCCTCCACTCAGTCCTGGTTTTATAATCATCCATTTTTATGTATATCTTATCTAACATAGAGGGGACAGTTGATCTTGCCATAGAACTGCCTGATGACAGTCTGATATGTAATGTGAACCACAAATGTGATTTTAAAAACAGAGAGAATCAGAGAGCATTAAGCATTTTTGTCTTGACCATCCAACTCAGCACTTCCTTTGCTCTATATGTAAGTTTATCTTAGATTTGTGTTTTCTCTTAGACATAGCTAGAAACTATAAAGATTAGACTAAGTGTTTTTCTATGATGTCAGAACTGCACTACTGAATTATTTCAAGTATTTCTCTGTGATCTCTGAACTCTTGATTATTAAATATTTTAAACCCTTTTAACTGTGGCCGTTTTGTGTAGAGATAATTTAAGCTCTAAAGTACATTGCATGTATTTAGTGATCCTGTACCAAGTCACTCTAATAAGACTTGACTGTTTAGTCACAATTACCAGTTGGATAAAAATATTGCGCAGTAATAATTGGACACCCTTTTAAGGGCCTTTGAGTAGCTGATAAATATTAGTGGGTGGGGGCAGCTGATACTACCGTATATTCTGGGAAAAAGGGGCACAGCTGGAGAGTATGCGCCAGCCTTCCCCAGGAGAGTCTGTGTGGTTGTATAAACTCTTATCTCAAAGTGTGTGTGTGTGTGTGTGTGTGTGTGTGTGTGTGTGTGTGTGTGTGTGTGTGTGTGTGTGTGTGTGTGTGTGTGTGTGTGTGTGTGTCAGCTACTTGGGCAGGGACATGAAGCACTGGTTGGACAGAGAGGGTGCTGGAGGTTTTAGCTTGCCCACTAGGCTGAGATCTGGAACATATAGCTGTGCTAGTGGGGAGTCTTATTGGAGACCTGGAGAGCAAGGGAGTGACCAGCCCTGGATTGACTGTGATCTCTGTGTGCTCTTAAGGGAAATTGCACTTTACTGTTTGTATTTGTTATCCTTTCCTCCTATATGAGATGCCCCTCACTGGTGTTAGTGGTGAGGATTGACGCCCCTTGATTGCTGGGCCAGGACACGAGCATCACATATTAATTGTTTGGCAATGGTGAGATATCCACATCACATATTAATTGGTTGGCAAATACTAATTGGCTTGTAGTGGTGTGGGTAGAGTGAATTCCTGTAGCTTGTGTACAGTGAGCTTTGAAGGTGTTTTGTACTCTAAATTAGCCATGCAGTGAATACTCAGAGTTCAGATAACAATTGTTTTATTTCTTTTGTTAGCTTAGTTAGTCAGGGTGAGCAGGCAGCATGTCAGCAGAGTAGTATGGAAAGCTGACAAGGAGCCAGCTGACTGAGATGTGCCAGGCTAGGAGACTGGTGCATGGAAACCTGACTAAGGCAGACCTGATTGCAGCCTTGGTTACAGTTGCATCAGAAAACAGCAACCAGGAGGACAATCAGAGTGGCAGTGGAGATATAATACCCTCAGAGAATAGACAGCTCAACCTTTTTGCAGAGGACTTAAAAATCCATCTGGAGCTAAAGAGACTTGAGTTGGAGGCCAGGCGTTTGGAGATAGAAGCCAAGGAAAAGGAGTGGTAGAGGAGGCATGAGAGGGAAATGCTGACTATTCGTCAGAGTCATGGAGATAATGGGGAAGGGAGTAACTGGACCCCAGAAGCACAAAAGGACAGTAATTTTTTTCCGCAGTTTAAAGAGGGGGATCATTTTGATAGTTTCATTCATATGTTTGAGAGGGTATACAAACAGTATGGTGTTGACCAAAGACTCTGTGTATGGTTCCTGACCCCCTTACTCCATGGTAAAGCTGTAACTGTTTTGTCAAAAATATCTGACGTTGCATGTTTCGATTATACTGCTGTTAAAAATCACTTATTAGAATTATTTAAGCTAACACCTGAAACGTATAGAAAAAAGTTTTGTGAGCATAGACACAAGGCAGATGAAAGTGTGTGTGAATATGTTGCTGAACTAAGCACTTATTTCTATAGGCGGGTGAGTGGATATCAGGTCACCACTTTTGAAGAGCTGGCAGACCTTTTGGTGATGGAACAAGCCCTTAGCACTTTACCTGAGGACATGAGGATCTGGTTAGCTGATAGACAATGTGCTACTTCAGATGAGTTGGGGAAGAATGGAGACCTATACCTGGCAAACAGGGCAGCCCTGCACAGGAAAGGGACCCCCAGCACTGCTTATGGGTCTAAAAGAACCCATGGTGGGTAGCCCAGACTGCCCCAACAGAATCTGCCAGTAGCAGGAAAGCCACTAGTCTAGGTACATGTCCAGGAGCTAGGGTTAAATGTTTTGAATGCAACCAGTGGGGTCATGTGGCATAGAGATGTCCATGGAGGCAAGCTGGGAAACAAAAGGTGAGGGTGCCAGTAAGTGGGAAAGACAAAATGCCAATAGTAGGTTGCCCTGGGACAACAAGGGTACCAAACTACCACCAGAGGTTATATCCTATTGTAGTGAATGGCAAAGAGGCCATTGCCAAGAGAGACACAGCCTCGGATATAACCATTGTATAGCCTGCAATGGTTACAGAGGAGCACTACTTGCCTGGGCAGTCTACTCCAGTCAGGGCTTTAGGAGGGATCCCATTCCAAATACCTTTGGCTAGGGTTCACCTTGACTGGGAGGGTGGAAAAGGAAGTCAGCAAGCAGGTGTTTTTGAGGATATGCCTGCAGAGGTCCTGATAGGGAATGATTTTCATAATGCAGTACCCTGTGCTTGTGCAGTTACACGCAGTCAGACTTGGAGACAAGCAGGTAAGTCTGGTAGCCTGGGGGAGACCCAGACAGACTGCATACTTCCAGCCAGGACTGGTGGGGTGGTTACTTCAGGGAGGGAGCTACTCTGTAGCAGTGAGACTGAAGGTGAACCACAGCTGCTTGGGGGTACTGATGGCCCTTTGGACAGAGTGACTGCAAAGGTAGAGGTGAGTAGTAGTACCCAGGCTGACAGTGAGGCACCACTGTCAGAGGATGCCAGACTTCCTGTGGAAGGGAAGCTGGGAAGGGGTACAAGGAGAGAGTTGAGACAGGGTCAGCTCTCAGACCCTACATTGCAAGGCCTGAGGCAGGTAGCTAGGGAGGCACCTGATTCTCAAGGAAAGGGGGAATCGTATTACTGGGACAAAGGGTTACTATACAGAGAGTGGACCCCTGAGGGAGGGCTAGAAGGTGAAAGCATACACCAGTTGGTAGTGCCTAGAGCCTACCATCTGGCACTTCTAGCCATGGCCCATGATATTCCCTTTTCAGGTCATATGAGCATAAAACGTACAAAGAGGCGTATTATGCAGAACTTCTATTAGCCTGGAATTTCCAGAGATGTAACAGGGTACTGCAGGACCTGTGAGCAGTGCCAAGAGGTAGGCAAGGCAAGAGACAAGGTGAGAGCTCCTTTGATGCCTTTTCCAGTGATTGAGGAGCCATTTCAGGGGGTAGCTATGGATATTGTGGGTCCTCTTTGTATCCCAAGTTCCACAGTGAAAAAGTATATCCTAGTGATAGTGGATTATGCTACACGATACCCTGAGGTAGTAGCTTTGTCCTCCATTGAGGCAGAGAAGGTGGCAAATGCTTTGTTAGTGATTTTCAGCAGGGTAGGTTTCCCAAAAGAAATACTGACTGACAGAGATGCAAATTTCATTTCAGACCTGCTGGCTTGCCTGTGGAAATCATGTGGGGTGAAGGACATGAAGACTACCTCCTACCATCCCCAGACTAATGGTCTTGTTGAGAGGTTAAACTCTGCAATCAAGTCCATGCTACAGGCATTTGCAGATCAGTTTAAGAGGGAGTGGGACAAATATTTACCCCATCTGCTGTTTGCTTAAAGAGAAGTTCCCCAGGAATCCACAGGTTTTTCACCCTTTGAGTTGCTGTATGGGCATAGGGTGAGGGAACCTCTAGATTTAATTCAAGATGAGTGGGAAGGTGAGTGCATGTCTCACAAGGAGTCTGTTGTGGAATACATCCTAAACCTCAGGACAAGGCTTAGGGAATTCGTGGGCTTGGCCCAGGAGAACCTGGCAGAAGCCCAACAACAGAAAAAGGTGTGGCATGACAGGAATGCTCGAGTTAGAGAGTATGCTGTGGGGCAGCAGGTAATGGTTCTCGTTCCTGTCAGACACAACAGGCTGCAAGCAGCTTGGGAGGGACCCTACAAGGTGGTAAGAAAGGTAAGTGATGTTAACTACATGGTGGAACTGATAGGCAGAAGGCAGGGGTACAAATTGTACCATGTTAACATGATGAAACCTTACCATGATAGGGAGGCCTTTCTGCTGAGCATTTGCAGTGGATTGCAGGAGGAGTCTGAGGGAGATCTGGGGACTGATCTCCTCAGTGAGGCTCGGGCTGACACCTCAGTGGAAGGGGTAGCAATGTCCCAGCACCTGTTTCCTACCCAGGTTCGACAAATATGAGCAGTGTTGCAGGAATTTGGGGACATGTTCACTGGGAAAACAGGGTGCACCCACCTGGGGCAGAACTAGGTGGATACAGGACCCAAAGGCCTATTAGGCAGGCCCCTTATAGAGTGCCTGAGAGTGTCAAACAGACTCTGAGGGAGGAGATACAGGAGGTGTTGGAACTAGGGGTGATTCAAAAGTCCAACAGTCCCTGGGCCTCCCCAGTGGTGCTGGTGCCAAAGAAGGATGGCAGCACCAGGTTCTGTGTGGACTACAGGAAATTAAATAGTCACACAGAGTCAGATGCTTACCCCATGCCCAGGACGGATGAGGCCCTAGAGCACCTGGGTGGGGCTAAGTATCTTACAACCACTGATCTTACCAAGGGTTACTGGCAGGTGCCCTTGACTCCCAGTGCTAGAGAGAAATCAGCCTTTGTGACTCCTTTTGGCTTGTATGAGTTCACAAGGATGCCCTTTGGGATGAAGAATGCCCCAATGACTTTCCAGAGGCTGGTAGATCATATCCTAGCAGGGGCAGGAGGGTTTGCTCTTGCTTATTTTTATTTATTTTATTTATTTTATTTAACATTTGTTGACCGGGAATGTCCGACTAGGTTCCACAGAGCCTGTTTTTTCAGAGGCCCCGGGGAGAATGCTCAGATGCATGTCTTGGAATGTGGAGAGGAGGACCGAGGAGGAGAGGAAACCCAACACAACACAAACACACAACACAACACACAGAAGAGCCAGCTGAGAAATCAAGAAAGAGAAGAACTCTGTGAGGCTGCGCCCAGCTGCAACCGCTGCACCACTGTGCCGCCCTTATCTAGATGATATTGCCATCTACACACATTCCTGGCCAGAGAACCTTCAGCATGTCAGGGAGGTGCTGGGCAGACTACAGACGGCAAGGTTGACCATTAAGCCAAGCAAATGTCAGGTGGGTATGGCAGAGGTCTCCTACCTAGAACATAGAGCAGGGAGTGGTAAGATAAGGCCAGAACCTGCCAAAGTGGAAGCCATTCAGGCATGGCCTGCACCTGTTCATCCCCAGTTATAGTACCATAGCTGCTCCCCTCACAGACCTCACAAGGAAGAACACGCCAGATAAGGTAGTGTGGACCCCAGCATGTGAGCAGGCATTCCAGAAGCTTAAAGAAGCTTTGGGAGGACCCCCTGTGTTAGCCAGTCCAGATTACAGCAATGACTTTGTTGTGCAGATGGATGCTTCAAACCATGGGATGGGGGCTGTTCTTAGCCAGATTTCTTCAAAGAGAGAAGAGCACCCAGTGGTTTATCTCAGTCATAGGCTCCAACCCAGGGAGGAATGCTATGCAGCTGTAGAAAAGGAATGTCTAGCCATAGTGTTGGCACTGCAGAAACTTCAGCCTTATCTGTATGGAAGAAAATTCACTGTTATGACAGATCACAACCCCCTAACACGGTTACCCAGAACCAGCCAGCAAAATGTCAAGTTGCTAAGATGGAGCCTAGGGTTGCAAGCATATGATATGTCAGTGCAGCACCGCAGTGGGATTAACAATGCCAAATCAGATGGGCTCTCAAAACAGGGAATGGGGTAAGGTATACTCAGATAGACCTAACTCCCTCAAGCAGCGTTTCTCAAGGGTCACTTGAAAAACTAGCTTGAGTTCTCCGGGGGGGGGGGGGTGTGAAGGCTACCAGCCTAGCTAGATAGAATTTTATAGATCATTCTGTCATCTGTAAATATTAATGTAAACCACAGGCTTGTTATCTTAAGTGGTAAAAATAGTGTTACATGTGGAACTGAAAAATATTTAACAACAGTGCACTCTACTGACCACGTAAAGCATGTTGTGACCCTTTGATGTAAACACGGCTCCGGACAGTCTAGTTGAAGGAATTCTTGCTATTGTTTTAAGGCCAGAGTTAATGGCCAGAATTTTCATGCATAAATGTCCTTTATTGCTCTGGTTTCTGCCCAGAGGTGAAGAATGTAAAGGTAGTTTCTGTTACCCTGGGAACCCAGGGAGGTGTGAAGAATGATGTAATTTATTTATTTTTTATTTTATTTTATTTTATTTTACATTTGTTAACTGGTAAAGTCCAACTGGACACAGGTCCATTTTCATTGGAGGCCTGGGGAGAAAAGCTCCAAGCAAACAATACAATTCCATAGAGACAAAACAGTAGCATATAAGGCAACATAATAATACACATATAAGATACATATAAGGAATACAACTGACTGCAGATGGCTCCAAATACAGATGTAGTTACAAAAACAGTACCAAATAAGAGAACAGTGAATATATTTGAACATAGTTAGAAGAGATTAACAATTTCTAATTTTTTTCTGGCAGTAAGCCAATATTCATATAAGTATAAAAAAAATAACAAATATTTTTTTTTTTACTTGGGTAGCAACCATTTGATACTAAGCAGATTTCTAGCAACAGGACATAAGGAGCAGCTATTTGATCCCTAGCAGAATCCTAGCATCAGTGCAGTGGTATGGCCTAGCCTGGGGAGTAACATGTGCAATGCCAGTTATTTATGTAGTGGGTTTTTTGAAGTTTTTTTTTAATTGGGAAGTGGAGGTGGTGGACGTTATGTGGCTTGGGAGTGAATTCCAGGTTCTGGCAATGGTGCAGGTAAAGAGAAATTTACCCGCATCATTTTTTGCATTTGATGACATTTATGTGGTTCTGATAATTATATCTTAAGGTTCTGGTGGTGGTGTAGGGGTGAATTAGGTTCTGAAGTGCTGGGGTTTTGTCAGGGAGGTAGTAGAGCTTGTGAGCTATTGAGAGTTGGTTGAATAGTAGTTGAGGTAATTCAAGCCAATTTAGTTGCTTGAGGGCAAGACAGTGATGGGATCTATGAGAGGCATCAGTAGCAAATTTGGCAATCTTGTTGTAGCAGGATTCCAATTTGTTTAGTTCGCTGTGGCAAAGATTAGTTAAGATAGGGGAGGCATAAAGGAGAATGGATAAGAAGTGAGTTCTTGCTAAGGTGGCTTTGCTGGGTCTCGTGATAAACTGTCTATTCCTGTAGAGGAGACCGAGCTTTTTGCTAACTTTCTTAATTGTTTGGGCTATATGTATGTCAAATTTTAGATTATTGTCAATTTCAACACCTAATAGTTTTGTGTGTGTTGTTGGGGTGATTGGTATGTTATCTCTAGATGTTATGGTAAAATCATTATTTGGTGGAGGAGATCTACCAGGACTAAAGAGAATGAGTTTGTTTTTTTGGGATTAAGAATTAGTTTTATGTTAGTGAACCATACTTCAGCTAAGGAAAAGTGTTTTGGGGTTATGGCTTTTAGCTCATGTAGGCACATATAATGGTGGTATCATCTGCATATAGCACAACTGAGGCAGGCAGTGTGGATGAGGATATCTGGTTAGTAAATAGTGAAAATAACAGAGGTCCTAGGATGGACCCTTAGGGGACATCTATGCCTACTGGTAATAGAGGGGACAGTTGATCTTGCCATAGAACTGCCTGCTGACAGTCTGATGTGTAATGTGAACCAGGAATGTGATTTTAAAAACAGAGAGAATCAGAGAGCATTAAGCATTTTTGTCTTGACCATCCAACTCAGTACTTCCTTTGCTCCATATGTAAGTTTATCTTTTAAGGCTAAAGTTAATGACCAGAATTTACATGTTCTACATATTGCTCTGTGTAAAATAATGTAAATGCAGTTTCTGTCAGCCTGGGAGCACCAGGAAAGTGTAAAATATGATGTAATGTTTAGCAGGACTGCAGTTTCAATTTAAACAGTGAGAACCAGAGATTATTAAGTATTTTTGACTTGACTATCCAACTCACAGCACTCTGCCTTGATCTATAAGTAAGTTATTTTAGAAGTGTGTTTTCTCTTAGAAATAGCTAGAAACTAGAAAGATTAGACTAAGTGTTTTTCTGTGATGTCAGAAATGTACTACTGATTTATTTTAAGCATTTCTCTGTGATCTCTGAACTCTTGACTAGCATTGTGTAGTAAAAAGTATTGTTTTGTGTTTTTTAATTATTTATTATTAAATATTTTTAAACCCCTTTAACTGTGGCTATTTTGTGTAGAGATAATTTAAGCTCCAGAGTACATTGCATGTATATACTGATCCTGTGTCAAGTCACTCTAATAAGCCTTGACTGTTTAGTCACACTTACCAGTTGGATAATAATATTGTGCAGTAATAATTGGACACCCTTTTAAGGCCCTTTGAGTAGCTGTTAAATATTAGTAGGTGGTGGCAGCTGATACTACTGTATAGTCTGGGAAAAAGGGGCACAGCTGGAGAGCCTGTGCTAGCCTTCCCCAGGAGTGTCTGTGTGGTTGTATAAACTCTTCTCAAAGTGTGTGTGTGTGTGTGTGTGTGTGTGTGTGTGTGTGTGTGTGTGTGTGTGTGTGTGTGTGTGTGTGTGTGTGTTCCAGCTACTTGGGCAGGGACAAGAAGCACTGGTTGGACAGAAAGGGTGCTGGAGGTTTTATCTTGCCCACTAGGCTGAGATCTGGACCTTATAGCTGTGCCAGTGGGAAGTCTTATTGGGGACCTAGAGAGCAAGGGAGCGACCAGCCCCGGACTGACTGTGATCTCTGTGTGCTCTTAAGGGAAATTGCACTTTACTGTGTATATTTGTTATCCTTTCCTCCTATATGAGATGCCCCTCACTGGTGTTGGTGGTGAGGATTGAGGCTCCTTGATTGCTGGGCCAGGGCATGGGCATCACAGATATATATCTCAGTAAAAGTGTAGACATGCTCACAAAGGTCATTTCATAGTTATAACCTGGTTAAAACAAATGAAATTATAAAGTAAACTCCCCTTTGCACCCCTTCCTTACTTTATTTGAAAGATTATTTACAAGTGCTATTCATAGGTGGTTACTGGGGACCTACCATAGGTGTAAAGGAAATTTGACCTATGGTGAAAATGAGCTTTTGAGAGAAACTGTAAGTAATAGAGAGATTAGAGTTATGAAACCCAATGAGGAAGGGGGATTTGTGCTTATGCAGGCTATTGATTATTCCAGAAATATGTTTGTTTTGCTTAATAATGATCAGCAATATATCATAGCATCTAAAAATGAAATTAATGTAGCCTATAGTAGAACTGATGCTCATATTCATTATCTATTGATGGAAGGGGCAAGTGATTATGATACTTATAATGTCTTAAAAGTAGAACACCGTATAGTGCATAGTATTTTTGATATCCCTAACGTCCACAAATGTATCAATGATCTGTTTATCTGACCTATTGTGACAGCTGGTGGATGTAAAAGACATCTCTTGGTGTTGATTATAGATGCCAAAATAAGAAAGTTTAGAACATTGTATAAATACACATTAAGGGACTCATGGGATTTATTAGGGTGTATTAAGCCAGAGTTTTTTAATAATAGTTGGTATTTAGTAACTATTAATGTTTGTAATTTATTCTCCTGTATTTCCCATGACATATTTATGGAATGGTTTTGAGAATTCTTAAGTAAAAATAGTAATTTGGTGAATGAAGATGTTAATTTGTGTTGTGATCTCGTGAAATTTCTATTGAGCAACAATTTCATCTTTTTGAAGGAAACTATTTCAGGCAGATTACTGGGGTCGCTATGTATACATCATGTGCTCCACTTTATGCAGATATTACTATGTGGAATTGTAAGCAGAAATATGTCTTCAAGTCTTTGCTCAGTTCCTCTTTAGTAACCTATGTTATGATTTTTGGATGATATCTTTATAATATAGAATGGAGATTAAGTAATATTAGAAGAATGTATTGCTTATATTAACGGCACTACTAAGTTCTTGAAATTCACCTACGACGTTTCTTATCAGGGCATTAATTATCTCAATGTGTTAATAATGAAAGACTTTGATAAGCAGGAATTTAAGTCTAAATTATATAGTAAGCCTACTTTTTGTAATAATTATTTAAACTTTATTGCTGTTACCCATTTAAGCAGAAAGAAAGTTTGGTCAGTGGCCAACTGGTTTGGTTAGCCAGGATTATATCTGATAACCATGATTTGGAATGTGAATTAAGGATATTAAAACAAATGTTTATTGAAAGAGATGATTCAGAACAAATTTTAAATGACCTTTACAGTGAAATTATTAAGTGGAGAGGTAAAAAACTTTCCAAAAATTATAGTGGAGGAATAAATGATAACAAGGAAGGGTGTTCCATTTTAACTAATGAACATAGTATGTTGCTCAAATATGGTTCTGAGAGCAACAAAATGTGTCATCATCCCTTTGGGAAAAACCCAGTTCCCATAAATTACCTCATTGATGTTAGTCCACTGAACACAGAAGGCATTATAAGAGCTCTGGGAACACAAGTAGATAACAACCTCTCTTTTGATCACTACATTGCCACTGTGGTCAGAAAGTCCTTCTATGTGGCACATCTCATTACTAAGGGTTTTGCATCCAGGAATAAAGAGGTCATTGTCTCCTTCTACTCCTCCCTCATTAGGCCAATCATTGAGTACAATGCCCCATTTGGCATGTACCTCACTAGACACCTGCAACAACTGGAGAGGCCACAAAAGTACCACACAAAGAGGATCCTAGGCCTTAAACACTTGTCCTATATGGACAGACTCAAAAAACTCCAACTATTCTCTGTCTCATATTGCCTACTTAGAGGCGATCTCGGCTTGATTTACAAAGCCATGTCTGACCCAGCTCTGTTAGAAATGCTAGATCTAAAGAAATCCCAATCCTTCTGCACCACATGCTCCAGAGACCTCAACCTCATTACCACAATTAACAGAACATGTTGGAGGGATAGGTTCATAACCCAGAGGCTGCCCATGCTATGGAACAGACTTCCCATACATGTCAAGCAAAGCACTTCGCTGACCTTCTTCAAGAAAAATCTTGATGAGTGGATGGGAAACAGAAAATTCACCCCAGGGATAACACCAGTGGCTCTACTCAACAGAGGCACTGGGAACTAAGTTTGGGTGGCACTATGCCAGGGTAATTATATGGCTAGGCTTGTAAAGGCCGCAGGGCCATTAGCCTAGTACACACCTATGAACCTATGAACCTTAGTAATGACATGTGCTACATAGAAGGATTTTCTGACCACAATGGCAATGTGGTGGTCAAAAGAGAGGTTGCTGTCAACCTGTGTTCCCAGATCTCTTATAACACCTTCTGTGTTCAGTGAACTACCATTGATGTGGTAATTCATGGGAACTGTTTTTTTTCCCAAAGGGGATTACAACACATTTTTTGGCATTGAGCTTAAGGCCATGGTTCTGACACCAGTCATTGGTCTCAGTGAGGACTTCCTGTAGGATGCCAACATCACTTGGGGAGTTAATAATAGCTCCCAGCTTGCAATCGTCTGTGAAGTTTGTCAGCCAGAGTCCCTTCATCTTGGCATGGACTTCAGAGAAGTAGATACCAAACAGGAGAGGACCCAAGGCTGAACCCTGTGGGACTCCACTCATGACTGGTCGGCAGTCTGACTTGGAGTCAACTACTTTCACACTGTGGGTTCTCTCTGTGAGCCAGTTTGCACCCCACTTTGTGATATAGGGGTTGATGCCTAGCTTAGTGAGTTTTTCTATGATCCCTGAGTGAGGAGTGGTATAAAAGGCCTTGGTCAGATCAAGGTAGGCTGTATGAACCACCTTGCCTTCATTCACAGGTCTGGGGACTGACTCAGTGAAGTTGACCAAGATGAGCAGGTATGATCTACCCTTCACAAAACCAAACTGTGTGGGATCCAGAGTTTGGAGATTCCCTATATCCTTCTTTATTAGGTCCATGATGATATAGGAAAGACTGAATGCCCCATCAACAGATGCATCTATGAAAATTATTATGATGTAAATAAGAAGAACATACATGGCATTGCACTAGTTGTGGGGGAAACAAAAAGTTTTATTGTTTTATACTGGAAGAAGTGATGAAAAATGCAAGAGTTGGTCCTTGGGAATATACCCTGGAGTATAGGAAGTTATAGTGGAAAGTGAGACTAGATGTAAGTTAGAAGCCAGGTTAAATTATACTGTTTCATTAGTTAGTTCATTAAAGTTAAGGGCAACAAAACTGTGAACTTAGTATTTTTAATATTTTAAATTTTTATCAAAGTAATAGAAAGGTCAGTGGTCATGGCAAAGTTTAATGTATTTATTTAAGTTGATTTTAACGTGGGCACATTTTAACATGTATTGGTACTCCACAAAGTATTAATGGTGGAGTTATCTTTTTAAATATATGGTTTGGTTTAATTTATTTATATGTTCATGAATTAGCTTTATGATGATTGATTGCAATCAAATGGTTTTGTGGTGATTGGCTGGTTTCACTAAAGGATTAATGAATTAACATAGCATAAAGAGGTTTCAATGAAATGTATTTTAGTTCTGATGAAGTCCTGATAGTAGGGATAAAAGCACTTAACTTTTGGTTAAATAAATTGTTTTAAACTTGGTTCATTCTTTCGGCTGCGCTGTTAGCGAGGTTTGTTTGTTTGGTTATAAAGTAAATATAGCAAATATGCATGGTATTTTCTAAATAAACATTTGACAAAATGGTACACTTAACAATGCAATGTTATATACTAGTCAAAACAAAAGTATATATTACTTTTTCTTAAGAAGGGCAAACGTAGTATGCATGAAACTCAGAAATACACTGTGTTGCTATGTCACCACTGAAATCAATTCTTATCTCCCCCTGTGTAATATCTGCAAGGAACTAAAGTGTTTGCATACAAAAATGATGGAAACTTTTACAGGAAATTATGAATTGGGACATGATTTATTTATTCTTTGTTGACCAGTTTAGTCCAACTAGGCTAGAAGCCTGTTTTTAGGAGCAACCTGAGGTGGTAATATACTACTAGGGGAAATTTGCACAGGACATCAGAGAAGTTCCCCTACTCTTTAAAGCTGCTAGATGGCACTGGAGGGCTTCTACAGCAGTAAGAAAGAGGCATTAGGGAAGCATCAGCATGGAGGAGCAGAGAAAAGCTACAGAGCCAGCTTTAGGCACCATTGAACCCTGTGGTCACTGGGGGCCCCCACTACAATCAGATATCTTATTTTGACATTTTGTAATATGTTGGCCAAGCCAACAAAAACTAGTACATCAGTCTTTTGTACTTAATAACTCTTATTTATGTTGCTTTTAAAATTCAAAGATATCTCTGGTTATAGTAATTATGTTTTGTCAAGTAACAGACTTCACTATTTCATTAAATATTTTAAAACTGACATAGTGCCCTTGGCTTAGTTAAATCTTGCTGGTGGACATTCTCTCCAACAAAACTAACATTACAACCAGATTTAGGCACCTGCAATATCTATGACTGCAGGGGGCCCCTTTAATCATCCTTGTCTGTGCGGGGGCCTTGCAAATGCTGCTACTGGTTTGGGAAAATTGTATTCATTTCCAGATTCTGCTCTTTAATCAAAAAATAGAGTTGTGATATGACCCTTTTAGGATAAAGCTGATAATCAGTGAATGAACATGAGCATGTAAGCACTAGAGATCAATGTCCTAGACTGACAGATCTCAGTGCATATCTTGGGTTTAAGAAGGGCTGATGCTTCTGATCTTCAAGGATGTTTTTTTCAGGGCATTTTATAAATACTGGCAGAACAGCAGATACTTTAACTCTCAACTTCTTTGCTCAAGACTTCTGGGCAAAAACAAACATAATACCAGAATAAAGGTTCAAACTCAGGAACATATTTTAAATATTACTGTAATACACTTAAAAAACTACTAGACTAACACATTTTGTATCAACATTCATTTTTGGACAATAAGAAATATTGAAACTCTAATGTATGGAATTATTGATTGTCTGTAATCTTGAATGATGTACCAGCAAATCAAACTTACTATGATGGACAGAGCAAAATTATGAGGCAAATTCAGGAACATTCTGTAAAATCAGGGACAGTGAAAAGTATGCATTACTTCTCAATGAGGTTAATAAAAGTGACTTACTCCTGCTGATGCATGATGACTGCTAAACAACAGTCACTGATCTAATATGGCAGTACCAGAGTTGCACAATGTATTTCTATTTGCTGAAATAAGTGCAAAACTACTATTGCTGTAGCATATGAGTGCATGTGTGTGTTTGTGTGTGTTACGGTGTAACAGTAACAAGCTGATTATAATTTATTTAACTTTAGCACAAACAATATCAGCACTCCCAGGTGGGAATAATAGTGTCTTATCATAATGGCAACACTTTCCATATTATCTTTGAATGTGAATGGTGTCCACAGGTATATACAAAAAAGAAAAAGTAGTGAACTATAGTAAGAAATGTGGAGTGCAAACAGTTAGGCTACACAGACACATTTGGAAAGAACTGAGCATGTGAATTTGATAAAGAAAGGATTTCAGGATGGCTATTCAGCAGAATATCTGAGACAAAGGAAAAGGGGAGTACTTATATTAATTGCTAGAGAAACTCCAATTGTGATAGAAGATGAAAAAATATAATAATAGCAGATTCATAGTAGTAAGGGGTTATTGGAAATGGAGGAGGATTATGCTGGCATATGTATATATTCCACATGAAACTGCTGCAATGGAACTTAAGAAAATTCTAGGAGAATAATCAGCTTTTAGCTATGAATATTACTTATCGGTTGAGACTGGAATTTGATTTGCAATAGTGAGGATGTATCTGGGGGCCCAGAAGGGAAAATATAACAAAAGAGGGTAGATTTTTGAAGAAGTGTATTTACATAGTTGGTAAGGAAGATGTGAAATCAGTAGTAGGAGCTCTGAGAGAATTTACATATTATTCCCCAAGGTACAAACACTGGGTTAGGCTAGACAGAAATTATATTTCTCAGGAACATGTGCATTTAATTGAAAATTTTGATATACATCCAATGACTATTTCAGATCAATTGCCAATAATAACTAAAATAAAAATGCAGGGTAATGAAATAAAAGTGAGACACTGGTGCTTCCCTACCTATCCATTAAACAGAAAGGAAATGAAGGAATGGGTAGTGGAAATTATTTGGAAGTTATTAGGGAAAATAGAAATTTCTTCTGAAAATATATCTATAGAGTAGAATAAAATGAAAGTAGAGCTTAAAAATATTATTTAGAGGGACTGACAAAGGTTAAAGTATTGCAGAATATGGGGAATCTCACAGAAATAGAAGAAGGGCACCTGCAGAATGATAAAGAGAAAACAAGGGACTACCTGGATAATATGCATAAGTCCAGGACTGCTGTTAAGCAACTGCTTTTTGCTAACAACTCCAAAGCACAAAACATTTTAACACAACTGCTCAGGTAACAGAAAGTAGAAAGGCTTGCTGCCAAGCCTTTAACAAGGAAGATAACCAGAGATCCTGTAGAGGTATTAAATATTTTGGAAACTTTATGAAAAACTGTACAAAACAGAGACATGTGGAAATCAAGAAAAAGTGCAAATGGAAATATTTATGGAAGAATTAAATATGCCAAGGTTAGAGGTAGATGAGGCTCAATTATTAACAGTTAGGATAGGCAGAGATAAAATAAAAATGGTGATGTATAACCAATTTATATGAAAGTCTCTAGGAATAGATGGTATTCCTGTGGAAGTTTGGAAACTAGGAGGGAAGAAAGTAATAAAGATCTGGGAAGTTTTTTAATGGCATATTAAAAGGAGGAGAAGCACCAACATCCTGGAAGAAAGCTGTGGTGGCTGTAATACCAAAAGATGGGAAAGACTATCAGATCTAGTTTTATATAGGAACACTTTAGTTCTAAACCATGATTATAAAGTGTTCATGTCCATAATGACTAAAAGAATGGCAGCTATGTCACCAAAACTGATATAGATCAGTGTGGTTTTGTGGAGGGGAGGCAAACATTTGACAATATTAATAGACCAATGATGATCCAGAAGGAAGGAAAATGTAAGAAAATACCACTGATGATGGTGGGTCTTGATGGAAAGAAAGCATTCAATGGAATAACCTAGAATTGTATGGAATTTTATGAGTAGGACAATGGAAACTCTTGCATTCCCTGAATAATAAGGTTATTTATGAGGATACATTAGGGATCAGGAATGAAAATTAAAGTGTGTGTGTGTGGGGGGGTCCTCCTTAATAAACTCTGTTTGAACAGAGGAACCAGGCAGGGGTGTCCACTTTCCCCTCTGCTACTTGTGTCATATTTAGAACCAATGGCAAAGAAAATAAGGGACTCAGAAATTCAATGATATAATTGGTATGGTAATCAATGGAGCCGCGGTGGTGGTGCTGCAGTAGCATTGTCGCCTCACAGTAAGATGCTGTCCGGTTCAATTCTCAGCTAAAGCGTCTTCTGTGTGGGGGACATGCATGAATGGGTGTGCCTTCATTGAAGCTTGTGCATCAGGGATGGTAACTCGGCACATAAAAATCAACTACCAATCATTAGCGGACTGGAGTTCCACTGTGGCGACCCCTAACTGGGAAAAGCCAAAAGACACACACAATTGGTATGGTAATCAAGAAAAGTTGGCTTTATTTGCAGATGATATTATTTTGTACCTTATGAAACCAGAAAAGGATGTTTCGGTTCTATGGAATATTTTGAGACAGTTTGAAGTCTTTTCTGGATACAAAATGAATGAAGATAAATCAAAGTCAATAGCTGTAAATGATGTACCCACACATAAATTAGTTCAGCAATATCCATATTTATAGGGGCCTGATGAAATGAATTACTTAGGAGTATGAGTTACAAAGGATTCTGTTATGACAGCTAAGGATATGTGGAAAGAGACTAAACAAAAGATAATACAAAAACTGAAAAACAGTAAGCTCTGTTTTATGGATATCGACAGCAAGAAACAAGTAGTAAAAATGCTTTTAGTTCCTTTAATTTTATACACAGGTAAGCCATATTTTTATCAACCAGAGGAGAAGTTGTGGATAGCAGTTAATAAAGAGTTGAAGGATTTTATCATGGAAGGGAAGATGGCAAGAGTCAAGTGGGATAATTGGTCCTTCCAATAGAACAAGATGGTTTGGGATTACCTGATTTGAAGGGATATTTCAGAGCTACACAGTTAATGCTTCTACACATTGTACAACCAGAAAGCTATAATTCAAATTGGAAAGGGATGATGATGAAATGGGGAAGCTCAAGAAACAAGGATAGACTAGGATTTTAGATGCAAATCCTTAAGGAGAGTAACAATAGCTGTATAGAATATTATTTTCATAAAGTAATAGAAAGTATTCTAAGATATAAACCAACACAGGAATGGAGAATGAAGAGTCTGACAATAGGGGTGACTACAATTAGGGGACCAGAGAATAGGCAAGAGGGGCAGGAATTTTACTGAAGAAAACTGGCAAAGGAACCAAAATACTGGGAGTAAATAATTAGAGAGGGAAAGGTAACAGAATGGGAAGAGACCAAAAATACATTTGGACTGAAAGCTAGAGACTGCTTTCAATTTCAAGGGTTGACATCAGAATATAGGCAAAATGAAAGCACTAGAGGGATCCTAAGTGAAAGATTAGAACTGGTAGAGCTTTTAGCTGAATCTTGAGTAGAAGCCGCTGCTAAAAAGTAGATAATAAGTAGGGCATATATAATATTGCATGATAACGATAGTAATCAATCAGAGGAAGTTAGGACTGGGAAGAGAATTGGAAAATTCACAAAAAATGGGATGATAAATGTATGACTCTCAAACATGCAACAGAGTCTAGAAGATTTAGGATTCTTGCTTAGAAGTGTTAACATAGGTATTTTATGCCCAAAGCAGACTCCAAACAGTTTTTCCTCATGTAGATTGCAAATGTTGGAGGTGTGATGGGGAAGAAAGAGATGAATGGGAACATATTTTTTGAACTTGTAAGGAGCTGACAGACTTTTAAATAGTCCCTGCAGACTATTCTGTCAAAAATAATGGGTGAGGAAATTGGTGTAACTGTTAAGAAAATGTATAACTGCAATGCAATATGTAGGCTTAGTGTATTGAAATATATAACTGCAAAATGCAGGTTTAGTGCATTAAGGGTTAAAAGGAGTTAATACATTTATTCTGCTTATTTTGTGTGAAAATATGCAGCTGCTAGAAGCTCTGAAAAAAGGACAGTGGATGTCTGTAAATCCACCATGGTCAGCAGAATGTGTATTGAGGCCAGGACTGTACCTTGAATGTATCATATCAGAACTAGAGAAAGAATTGTGAGAAACTAAGGAAAGCTGAAACAAGCCCAAGGCCAGGTTGTTTTTCTCAAATATGTTTTTGCAAGACAGCAATTATCTGACCATGTCAGCAGCAAATCTAATAATAGCATCTTTCTGTGAACTTGCAGAAAACTGTATAAAAACTGTAGGCTGAACTATGGAAAATCAGACAAACCTTGTACCTACATGCTTTGTCTCCTTGCTGCAAGTAATAAAGGCTGCCTTGCTTGAACCTAACGTGCATTGATCTTTGTGTTTTCTTTTACAGATTGGTCCTTCAGACCGGAAATCCTCTCTTCACCTCGGATCAGACGGCCAGGTGGCTGAAACCATACGAGGAAGAAACCAAATTGGTTCTTCTTATATGTAAAGTCCTCCGACTGAATTGTCATCAAAAGAGGACAGCCACTTTCTGATCTGTGACTGATGGACGGGCTTTCCGCAAATCGGTGATCAATCATCTAGGCTCAGGTAAGGTGAATCTACTTTTTTTCTGTTTCAGGATCAGGGACTAGATGTGTATTGTTTTTTGTCAGATTGTATTTTTCTTACAGTCAGGGATAGGAAAGGTACTGCCTTGTCATAGATCAGGAAAAACAGAATAAGTAGACTTTAAGTAGTCATTCTAAAGAGACTATTACAAAATCCGTGGTACACGTTAAAACTAGAAAATCAAGGTGAAGTTACGTAACAATCAAAGGTAAAGGAAAATGTGTAATAACTGTACAAAAACACCCCGAGACCCATCGTTAATGGAAGATGCAAAATATATGCAGTCACAGCGCTCAGACAACGTTAGATACTTTTCAAAATGGGTTATTAAATATGAATTTGATGGAAAATTAGAAAAATCCTCACTCATCAAACTTATTAAACAACTTAAAACTGATTCTAAAGGTCAGGTAAAAAAGCAACGACAGTTAGGAATTCCCCAGGCACACAGGTGGCTGGAGGAAGTAAATCATAGGGACCAAAAGAACAAGGATTCAAAGACAATGTTTTTAGATAGGGAGGATATCACCCTAGTAATAGCATCAGCACCTTCACCTCCCCCTCCCTTACCAGAATATGGAGTGAGTAGACAGGTTGATCCACCCCCACTATATCCTGTGGTCACTTAGGATAGGGATGCTATAAAACTGAAACTAGCTAAAATAAGGGATCCCATTGAAACTAGGTCCTGAACAAAAGCAGGTAATCGAGAGTCGTGGCAGAAATCTAAAGACACACAACCTGCGGGAGAAGAAGAAGAGGAAATATGTCCACTCATAGAAGTACCGAACCCTCAGGCAGGGCAGGATAATCAGGATCCAACCATCTTTGTACATATACCCTGGACTCTGGAAGATATCCGGAAAGCTACAGAAGGGATTCCCCATCTGAAAATTAATTTTAGAAAATCTTCAGATGATTTACAAGGAATGAGGCTAAGTTATCATTTAAATGGGGAAGAAATAGAAAGGGTAGTTTGACAAATTGTAGGGCCAGATTGGTACATGATTTGTGGCAATTGGAATCCTCGTGATGCTGAACAAAAACCCCTTCCTCATAGCAGTGCAAATTTAGACGCTAGAGTAAAAGGACTTACAGACCGCATCTCTGAAAAATGGAAACCTAGGGCAGACTGGACGTGCATTAATCAATGCATCCAACAGGAGGGTGAGACAGTTGACAGATATTTCGCTAGGCTGCTGGAATGTTTTAACAACCACTGTGGGATGCAGGTCCCCGAAGACCAAAAACAAGATTCCCCATATGAACAGCAGTTGAAAAATGCATTTTTAAAAGGTAGTAGTGCACCTACAAGCAGTTTTATTACAAAACATATGGTTGATCATCGAACTAGCAGGCTACAATCACTACTCAAATATGCTAGGCATGCTGAAAGGCATTTCAATAGCAAAAAGAAAAAGAAGGCTCAAGTATTTTCTGTAGAGGACAGAACAGAAGTTTATGTAGTACACCCTGGGAAAAAGGGCAGGAAAAATGCACAGGGAGGTAGGCAGTCTGATCAATGATCAGAAGACTTTGAAGGACGTAAAAAAGGGGTGAATATTTCAAATGTGGTAAAAAGGGACATTTGGCAAGGGATTGCAGGAAAAATAAGAAAGCAACAACAGAAGACAAGGAAGGTGAAGACTGACTATATGATAGTCTGGAATCATTAGAAGGGGCTAGTGCAGAAAGGACAAATGAGAATGTGAAAAGGGAAATAGAGGAAGTACAGGGAATTGATGATGGTGAAGTAGAAGATGAATTGCTAGACTTGGCTTTATTGAGCTTGGAGCTCTACTTAGCAGATACTAAACCAGAGGTTATATTTTCAGTGGAAGGCAGGGAAGATAAATTTTTGTGCAACTCAGGGGCATCATGAACCCTGATACACCCCTCCAAATTGCCAGAAAACTCAGAATCATCCGACTACATATTAGTCAAAGCAGCTAATGGGCAGCTATATCAGGAGCCCCTCTCCTACAATATTACAATAACTGATCCTGTTTCGGGATTGACACAGAAAAGTAAGATTGTAGTTTCTGCAAAGTGCCCAGTGAATGTCTTGGGCAGGGATCTCATGCAGTTATTTGGCATAGCAGTAGTCCCAACCATGCAGGGAATGGAAGCACAGCGACAAACTGACACCTTTACAGTGCAATCGGGGGGTGAAATATTTTATTGGTATAGTCAGGACTTGCTCACAACTGGTCCAGGGACTGTGACCAAGGAGCTAATGAATGTAGCCATCAGTAAGTTTCCCTCCCTCGACATTGATAAACAACACTTGTTACATTGTACCCTATATTTTTGTAATACACCAGGACCCGATAAGGAATATGAAGAAAGATTATTTAAGAATCATACAAATAGATTGGTAACCTGTACTGGGACACAGAAGGGAATAGTGTCGTCAGCTGTTCGCTGCCCCAGGAATTTTTAACACTTTATAAATCTAATCGATTACCACATGTTAGCTTGACCAAGAATAAAAATATACAGTGGGTAGACCTAGGGGAGAAAGCCACAAGACAGGAGAAACAAACAGAACTGGAACTGTCAGGACAGGGAATACAAGTACAGAAATTGAATTGGGTGACACAGACCAACCCAGCTGTGCACCTGCATTCTCTCGAAGACAGCTGATGGATGCTCGTACTGAAGGAGGAAGAAAACACCTTGCGAGATATACCAGAGACTCTCTGGTCAACAGGAAAATCAGATGTAGAACTTATCCGTACGGCAGGGCCAGTTAATATCACACCAAAATCAGCATTTAGACCACAGAAAAGACAATACCCCTTAAGGAAAGATGCAGAGGCAGGGATGAAACCTATTATAGCAGCATTACTTAAGGGAGGGGCGCTAGTGGAATCTCTTGATTCTCCGTGTAGTACACCTCTACTTCCAGTTAAAAAAGCCAATGGAGAATGGCGTATGGTCCAGGATTTGCAAGCTGTGAATGACGCAGTAGTATCAAGGGTGTCTATAGTGCCAGATCCACACACTTTGTTAAATAACTTAAAACCTCAACAAAAATATTTTTCTGTGGTGGATATTAGTAACACATTCTTTTCAATACCGATACACCCAGATAGCCAGTATTGGTTTGCATTTACATTTCAGGGAAAAATATACACATATACATGACTACCACAGGGATATTGTGAGAGCCCTATGATATTCTCACAAGAAATGTCAAGTAACTTGGCAAGGTTTAATCCACCAAAGGGTAGTCAGGTCATACTTTATGTTGATTACATTTTGTTGGCGGCCCTCACCCTGCAGGATTGTAGGGAAGATACCATAGCACTTCTACGATTTTTAGCCGCTGAGGGACATAAAGTAAACAAAGATAAGCTGCAGCTCTGGAGAAAACAGGTTAAGTACCTAGGATATGTGATATCCAAGGAAGGTAGAACTCTAGATGAAGACAGAAAAGTGGCAATCTTGCAGGCACCTAAACCCACCACCAAGAAGGAAATGATGTCCTTCTTGGGAACGACTAATTTCTGTCGAAGCTGGATTTCAAACTATGCCTTGGAAACTGCACCCCTAACTGATCTTACATATAGGAAGCCTATGGCAGCGCAGGAGTTGTTACAATGGACATCAGAGGCAGAATCTGCCTTTTGTAAACTGAAACAATTAATAGTGTCCTCTCTAGTTCTGGGATTACCAAATTATCATAAACGATTTTTCCAGACTGTAGATTGCAAGCAGGGTTATATGACATCAGTACTAACACAACAACATGGGGATAAGCAATGCCCCATTGCTTACTATTCATCACAATTAGACCCAGTGGCATGGTCCTTACTCCACTGTGTGCAGGCAGTAGTTGCAGCAGCGATGGCAGTGCAAGCTTCGGCCTCAGTAGTCTTGTTCCACCCCCTCACTCTGAGGGTACCCCATGCAGTCGCGATTATTTTGCTACAAAAAAAGTTGGCATATCTTTCCCCTGCTAGGCATCTCTCCTGCATGACTATATTGTTGAGCCAACCTCATATGACAATTGAACGATACATGACTTCGAACCCTTCTACTCTGCTCCCGACCCCTGCAGACGGCACACCGCATCACTGCCTGCAGGTAATCGAGCAAAAGACATTACCTAGAAAAGATCTCACAGATGTCCCCTTGGAGGATGCCGAGGTGATATACTACGTGGATGGCTCGTGCAAAAGGGGTCCTGCAGGACATAACCTAGTAGGATATGCAGTAGTCTCTGATACTGAGGTTGTAGAAGCAAAATCCTTACCACACAATTTATCTGCACAGGCAGCAGAATTGATTGCCCTGACACGGGCATGTACCTTAGCAAGGGGTAAATGTTTAAACATTTTTACTGATAGCCAGTACGCTTTTTTCCACTGTACATGTGTTTGCACAACAGTGGAAAAAACGGGGAATGATAACATCTATTGGCAAACCTATAAATCATGCGCAGTTTATTTTAGATCTTTTAGAATATATTCAGTTACCTCAGAAGGTGGCCATTTGCAAATGTGCAGCTCACACCAAGCAACAAGATAAGATTTCAAAAGGTAATGGAAGAGCTGATATAGCTGCAAAACAAGTAGCTACAGAAGTATTTATTTTAAAAGAGGAATTACAACCCTCTGAAATTCTGAATCTGGATATGTTAAAAACAATGCAGACAATCACTAAGCAAGCTGAAAAATAGCAATGGATAAAACAAGGAACAATCCTCGAAAAGGGGTTGTGCATCTCTAAGGAAGGAAAAACAATACTACCCTCTAATTTGTTCTGCTATGTGGCATTGTTGAGCCATGGGCAGTGCCATGTCTCAACAGGGGGGATGATACAGTTGGTAAACCAGGTGTTCACAACGTACGGATTTACAAACTATTCTAAAAAATTTTGTTTAATGTGTCAGATTTGTAACAAACACCATGCACAGGGGGCGATAAAGCCCAAACAAGGGAGTTTTCCCACACCACTATATCTGTTTCACACTATCTGTATGGATTTCATAGAATTGAACAAATGTGAGAATAAGAAGTATTGCCTTGTCATTATAGATATGTTTTCCAGATGGGTGGAAGCCTTTCCAACCAAAAACCCAGATGCAGCTACAGTGGCAAAAGTACTTGTTAAGGAAATTATTCCTAGGTTCGGCATTCCGGAGAGAATCTATAGTGACAATGGTACGCACTTTGTAAATCAAACCATGCAACAGCTGAGTAAGTTTTTTGGTATTTCTTTAAAAAATCATTGTGCATATCATCCGCAGTCTGCAGGGCTGGTTGAAAGACATAATGGTATACTGAAAAGCAAACTGAGGAAATTGATAGCTGAGACAGGGAAAACCTGGCTGTACTGTTTACCCCTGACACTGTTGAACATGAGAACCGTCCCTACAGCAAAAGGACTGACTCCTTTCGAGAAGCTGCATGGGAGGGCTTATTATACACCCCAGTGGAAACCTCTCATGTCATCAGACCAGGAAGCTGATTTTATGTTAGCTGAATATATGAAAAAGTTGTTGAGTTCTAAACATCTGTTGCAGTTTAATTCTGTTTCAGGTCAAAAACAAACCGAAACATTGGCAGTGGCAGTGACACCAGGAGCCTGGGTGTGGATTAAAATCGTGAAGTGAAAGAACTGGGCATCACCAAAGTGGGAAGGTCCCTACCAGGTGCTTTTTTCAACACCTACTGCAGTCAAAATAGCAGAGCGAGCTTCATGGATACATCTGACGCACTGCAAGTTGGTGAAGAACTTCGAGCTGGACAAAGACCTTACCTCTCCATCGGGACCCTAAGCACAAAAGTCTGGCTACAAAGGGGGGTCAGATCAATAGGAACTGATCCATCTCAAACTCAGTGAAGCAATCACTGGTGCTAAGGTCCTATAGGGCAGAGAGTAAGATCACATGTCCTAGGCGAAGATGACGGAAGCAAGAAAGATCCAAATACATCTGTTTGGAGGAACCGGAGAAAACAGGAATGCAGAGCATTCATTCCCACAGAAATATTGCATGACCATCCTGTTAACTGTACTGGTAGCAATAATCTTTTTATTGTGGCCATTTCTCTTCTCTCCCACACAAGTAGAACGAAGTAAAAGTGCAAAGTGGCACCCAAATTTCAATACTTATCAGGCTATTAAGCACGCTTATGCAGACACCCTCAATATCTCCAATTGCTGGATCTGTGCAGCTATTCCTACTGCACATGGAGGAATACCCTTAATACAAATTCCCTTAAATATGAACCAAACCTGGCAAGCACTGCTGAAAGATGCAGTGAATGTGACATCAATTAAAAGAGTGACCCTATTCTTACCCAAGGCAAAAAGAGGAACAAAAGCCTGGCAACTATAAATTCAGCAACATCTCAGTCGCAATTCCTGACTGCTACTTCATGTGTGGTGATAGAGCATATAAATGGCTACCAGGCAATTGATATGGAAGCTGTTTTCTGGCATATCTGATTCCAGCAATACGACATGTATCGACACTACCCCAGGGGAAAATTTGAAATGTTCGAGAAATCAAGAAACCCGCTAATCTGGTGGGACAAGTTGATGCATCCTGGATATATCACCATGATTTAGCCCATGTGAATGACAACGGACTGTCGCACATGGATCTGGGTGATGATGTCATATCTTGGGTGGGCATAATACCAGCATATGGAGCAGTGAAATCGATCTGGGAGCTGAGAAAAACTATCCAAACTTTTTGAAACAATGAGTAATGCGACTTTTTCCGCCCTAGAATTGGTGACTGATGAACTCACAGCCATGAGGACAGTGGTGCTTCAAAATCATATGGCTCTTGACTTCACCCTAGCGGTGAAAGGAGGTTTGTGCGCTTTAACCCAGAAGGAGTGCTGTTCGATTATTCCTGACAACAAACATGAAATAGACAGCCATCTCAAAATAATTCAGCAAGTGTCGGCTATGACCAAACCAGGACCGAATCCATTGACAGACTTTTTCCAAAAATGGTTTGGGGGTTGGGGCAGCATCTTGATAAACATTCTGATTGCCATCTGTGTAGGGGCAGCCTTACTGATGGTGTGTGGATGCTGCTGCATCCCCTGTATAAAAGGACTAGTTGAAAATTTCATAGATGCTTCAATTTCAAACACTTTATGTCAGAATGTTGAGTTAGAGGCACTGATTAAAAGCTGAAGAAATACTTTCACAAGCTTGAGCTGAATTACACTCTAACTGCAAATCCTGAGTGGGAAATGGTTAAGGGAAGAAAAACTGTTTATGCTTGTTTTGAAAGTAGAATAAAGTATTAAAAGGGGGGAAATGTTAGGAAAATGTATAACTGCAATGCAATATGTAGGCTTAGTGTATTGAAATATATAACTGCAATATGTAGGTTTAGTGCATTAAGGGTTAAAAGGAGTTAATACATTTATTCTGCTTATTCTGTGTGAAAATATGCAGCTGCTAGAAGCTCTGAAAAAAGAACAATGGATGTCTGTAAATCCACCATGGTCAGCAGAAAGTGTATTGAGGCCAGGACTGTACCTTGAATGTATCATATCAGAACTTGAGAAAGAATTGTGAGAAACTAAGGAAAGCTGAAACAAGCCCAAGGCCAGGTTGTTTTTCTCAAATATGTTTTTGCAAGACAGCAATTATCTGACCATGTCAGCAGCAAATCTAATAATAGTATCTTTTTGTGAACTTGCAGAAAACTGTATAAAAACTGTAAGCTGAACTATGGAAAATCAGACAAACCTTGTACCTACATGCTTTGTCTCCTTGCTGCAAGTAATAAAGGGTGCCTTGCTTGAACCTAACATGCATTGATCTTTGTGTTTTCTTTTACAGTAACAAAGAAAATTATTTTTTTTTTATCTGTGATACGGGAGCTGAATTGACTAGACACAAAAAGGCCTTGCTGAAGTTAATTCTGGTGGCTGCTAAAAAAGCAATTACTAGAAAATGGAAATCAAATTCTAAACCAACCATATTAGAAGCAAAGGTGCCGGAACTGTAAGACAAGGGGGGAGCACCCCCCCACCACTTTTGCATCCTAAAAATAAAACACTACCTTCTATTTAAAAAAAAAAGAGAGAGAGAGATGCTGAATACCTTTACTTCCATATTCATGGCTCTCCCGCATTGCCATTCATGGTTGCTGGTGGAGTCATGGTTGCTTGGCTCTTTAAAAAAAAACATCCACATTTCTGACCATTGCAAATGTAATTTCCACACTTGTTTGCTCTTTCCTACGCTGGTTGCTGAACTTGCTTGCCTGGCTCTGCCCTGCTTTTACTGACTGACTGCATTGGAGGGAAAAAAACTATTTCTGTTGTAAAATGTCCAGCAGACCAGCATTGCATTGTAAGATTCATAAGTAAAACCTCCTCCTGTTCATAAGAAGGGTATAAAGTCTGAAACTGAAATATATCAAAAGTATAAATGCAATTTGTTTGTGTGTTTGATAACTTTCTAGCCTAGTGAACACATTAAATGCCTTTTATAAGTGATACTTATGAGTTAGGAACAAAATAAAAAAACATAAAATACTTATGAGTTAGGAACAAAATAAAATACCATAAAATGCAGCATACAGTAATGATGTACTAGCCTATTGTAGGGTAAGTTTATAGAAAAGTTTTGCACATTAATTTCATTGCCATTTGTTTTGAAAGAGTAAAATGCAAATGGAACATAAAGAAACTGCTTTAGTAAGCTTGTAAGAGGTATAACTTAATAGCACTGAAGCCGAAGACTTGGATAAGACCTCTTAGTAAAATAACTTATGATAAAAATATAGTTGTGTGAAGCTGAAAGGACATCACCTCAAAAATATAGTAGTACAACCAGACATTGCAGTCATCATTGAGAGCCTTCACAAAGCACTTGGAGCTCAGTCTAACCTTACTTCACTAATTATGAATATATATGGCACAAGTTCTCAAGGAAAGAATGGCAGACTATATAATGGTGACAAAGCAGGACTGACAAACACCATAATAAAGCAGGAGGAGTGTGGACTCTATAAAAAATAAAACAATAAGGGTGGGCAAATATTTAATAAAATCAAATTTGCTATTACAATATTACCCGTATTCAAGACCATATCTATATCAGACCTGAGTACTGACCTTCTGTATGGCAATATTTAGTATATAAGTAACATATACAATTGTGATGTTCCAGAAATATTTTATAAAGATCATAACTGTAAGACAATAATTGGGTTGGAAAGAAAGGAAAGAAGGAAAAGACAGCTGTTTGTATGCTTTGATATATTCATGAACAGGAAAGGACATGATTTTGGCTTTTAACCTATTTAGCAATGATCATATTTTGCATGTATGTGTTTATTAAAACCTCAAACCAACATTAATAGTCAAGGCTATGTATTTCAGTAAAAGGTATACCAAAAATGATTTGATTTCTGGGGTATATCTTACATTGGACAAAGAGTAGCTAATGGGCAGACCACACTGCCAGACATAAATAGAGTGAGGCAATATTAATGCTTTCAGATCAGAAATGCATAAGTGTATGAATAGACGAAAAGTGTACCTCAGGAGTAATTGGCCCAATGGAAACATTTTCCATGCCTGGGAGATTTAAAATGGTATGCAATAATCCATCATACTCTTTACGTATTATAATGACATACATCTGTACTTCAGTCATTTTTACCCTCAATATCTTATGAAGAAGAATATAAGCCAAGAAAAGAAGCTGTTTGTGCATTCAGTGTCAGAACAGTGACCTTCTCAATAGTCACATCTTTATTGTGGTCTTTGTCATTCGCCAATACTTCTGAGCATAACTTTGCACAAACCCTTACTTTCCTTTCATCCTTTTCTTTATATGTGGGACACGTCCTTTCACCACTGTCCAGCCATTCACATACTCTTCTTTCAGCTTTTTGCCAGTTAGGGGTTGCCACAGCGGATCACCAGTCTGCTCATGATTGGCAGTGGAGTTTTATGGTGTTGAGTTGCCAGCCCAGCATCCAACCCTCCACGGAAGGCACACACACCCATGCACTCATCCCTAGGACCAATTTAGAGTATCCAATCCTCCTACAGCATGTCTTTGAGATGTGGGAGGAAACTGGAGCACCCAGAGGAAACCCACGCAACCAAAGGGAGGACATGCAGACTCCACACAGAAGACACCCTAGCTGAGGATCAAACCAGAGAACCTCTTGCTGGGAGGAGTCAACACTAACCGCTGCACCACTGTGGCCACCTTTCCAGTGATTCACATACTCTAAATGTCACAAAATATGTCCACATTGTCTGTTTCTTAAAAAAAAATGACAGACATCTTTGTTAAGACACCTGGAAGCATAAGTATTTGTAGAATTTCTTCTTATTTGTCTCTCTTAGTCTTTCAGCATGATTTAAAATAAGCAGTCATATACAAAGTTTGTTCTACTCTTTAATATCAAATAACATCCTTAACCACAAATAACAAGTAACTGCCTAAAAATGCTTATTATTTGTAACTTCCTTTCTTTTATCATTACTCTAACAAAACATGAATGATGAGACCTATTCCAAGGCCACCTAAGGTGCACACTTCCTATAGGGATTTATTCCATCAGCATTGCATCAGCATCTCATTGCATTGCTGCATACTCCGTGCTACTTGGAAATCAAAACAATTTTTGTCTACCTCCAAGGTGTCAGACCCTCTGCAGCAAGGAACATCCATAATGTTGGCTTCTACCCTCTTGAAACATCTGAAGCAGTAAACAAGGCAGTATCAGCAATACGTCATCAAACTTCACACCTATGTCACTCTCCAGGACATACTTCACATCACTGAAGCTGTCATGAAGTGTTTTTGAAGAATGACATAGCCCAAACATTTTGCAAGTCTTTAAATTTAAAACTCGGCTGCTTCCTGATTAACTGAATAAACTGTAACATGTTTGCCCCTGAACATTTCCTCCCATTACATTATGATTGTACGATATCTCATCAGCTTCAAAAATGTAACGTACCTTGATTTCTTATAGTAATCAATCCACTTGTCAAGTTTTTACAAAATATTGCCTTCTGAAAGTTTCTTCCATTCTAACAATTTGGCATGTATCTGTAAAAACAGTCTCCTTTATTTTCTACTTATTGCTCAGTTACAAGCATGGCTTAATATTAATATACTCTTAAAAATATTGAATCTTCCCTTATGCATTTGGTTATCTTCCCTCTTTCATGTCTGTTCTGAACAACATTAATGTAGTTGCTAATGATACTCATAAATGTTCCCACAGGCCAGATTATGTGGCAAATGAAAATTAAGACAGTGCTTTGTTTATGTATTTATTTGTTTCCATTTAATTTATTGGTTAGCAAGATTTTACACAGAAAAGGAAAGCTCAGCCATCGCAGTCTCATCAGTTTATACTTGTCTGTACACAATACTACAAAGACAACATATGGTGGGATTTGAAAGCTGTAACTTAAAGGCTGACAGGTTTAGTCCCGTAAATAGTTATGTATAAAGTATGGATGGCTTTCAGTATATACCAGGTCTGAGACTCTGGTATTTTAGATGATCCTTGTTACTTCACTGTCCAGTGATCTTAGAGTTCTCAGAATTAATATACAATAAAGTTGAATGGATGGGGCAGCAACAGATTTTTGCATGTCAATGATATTGGGGAGCAAAGATTCCCTAGAATGCTGTTGTACTCTAAAAAATAATTTTGATGTTCACTGTTTTACATGCAAAACATTCCTTAATGTTTGCATTTATGATTGTCAAAATTTTGTTTCCTGCATGAATGTCATAAAACTGTGTGTCTAATTTGGTGCATGCATTTGTTATAAATACTGATAGTTAACAAATCCCAGACTTGAAGCTAGCATTAGTCATTAATTATTACCCTACCAACAGTTTTGCAGCTCTGCTGATACACATTTTACCTCAATATACGATTGCTGACTTGTTTGTATGTAGGTTTGCTTGCATTTTATTTCATTATTGCTTCTTAGACTGCCAGTAGTAACTTGACTGAAAACATATAATGGGGAATTGCATCTATATCACATTATCGAAAGTTTACTTAATCAGCACCCACCCACACACCCTACACCTAATATACATACTCCATCCACACACCACACTACATTGCGAATCTCCCCTTACAGAGATTGAGATTTTACTTTGATACTTGCTCTTCACTTATTGCCCGTGCCGACAATCAGAGACTTCGATTCCGATTGCCTAGCAAAGAAAGGTAGAGGAATTAATTAGCATCATTAGGTTGTATGGGTGTGTATTTGCTATTCCATATGCAGATGTTTTTATTTTCTTTTTTTTTTTTCTTATGCATGTTCTGTATGCGTAAAAAATAAAAAAATGGTTTTTTACATTTGTTTCTGACCACAGTCGTAGCAGCCCTTATGAAGAGATTTAATAGAACAAGTAAGCTGCTTAGCAATATATAAAGTGTCTGGTATGTTGTTAGCTTTGCTTTGTAAAGTATATGGGTGGTATGGTCAGTGTTATGGTCAGAAGATAGATCCATAGCATCCTTTGCAAAAAGCTTTTGCAGCTCTTCTCTTGCAGGTCAAGTACTGCATCAAGAACTTTTTGTATAATTATAATACTATACTATAAAAATATAAGAATGAGGCAGAAGTTTAGAGATTTAGATGATGTTTTTGTTTTAACAGTACTGTCATTTAGCTACATACATACATATATCAACACTTTTTCTATTTTTTTCTCTTTTTGTAAGAATTTTAATGCGAATATCCTACATGAAATTTTATGCATCATGGCTTGAATTCATGTGCGGTAGTACTAATTAAAAAAAAAAATACCTTTAAATCATTAATTGCTCTCTTGACCTTTTGCCCCTTGCTTGACCTTTGTCCCCAGCCTTTGATTAAAACAGTGATAGTAGTGAAAAATATAAAAGAGCGTGAACAGAAGGGAAAGAACAGATAAAGTAACAAAAAAAAAAATGGTATGTTTTGGAGGATAAATAACAATTAATGGAAGGATAGGAATTTAAGGGAGGAAAGGGGGAAGAGGAATTGAATTAGCTATGTGATGCTTATGTGACAATGACTGTATATAATATTAGCATATAATAGCATTTGATGCAATGTTCTATAAATTTGTCATATTTTCTATAAATGCATGAATGCCTAAATGCATGATAAATAATAATTTAAAATGTTAATTCTGTACAAGTATGCAACAAAACCATACTTGTAGTGTAATAGTGTGGTGTGATTGCAGTGATTGGTATTTAATTGGCCATATTTTCTTTCCAATCCCAACATAACATGCAGATTGTTATACTAAAAATGTAATCTTTTGTGGTTTGGCAGACTGGGTACTGTTACTGCAGCTGTTCACTGCTGCCACAGTACAGTGCACTGCCATATCACAGTTCTTGCTCTTTGCACATGCCCTCCCCTATGTGTGTGTGTCTGTATGTGTACCAGCACTCAGCATTCATCTCTGTCCATGCAATCAAAGGTGAAAAATGGTGAACCTCTTTTCCCTGAAATTGTGAAGTGTTGTGTGTGTGTGTGTGTGTGTGTGTGTGTGTGTGTGTGTGTGTGTGTGTGTGTGGGGTGTGTGAAAAAAATATCTCTGATTTATATCTGTGCCAGGACACATACTTTACTGTTCTGGGTAGCAGTAAAAAATGCAAATAAAAAAAGTAACTAAAAGTAAAAAAAAAATAAAAAAAATATAAGATTCATATCAGAGAATTTTCCAGAGTCTAGTGGATCCAAAACCCCCATGGAAAAATAAATTTTGACTTTTGAACTATACTTGGTATGACATCTTCCCTCAACTGCACCCATTTTAAAGCCATCCCTGCTCAGAAGTGCTCCAGTGTGTGTGTGTATTGGGTTGTTGCTGTAGGTTGGTGGTGGGGAGGTGGGAGTGTGGTTATTGTGTATTCATTACTCATTTTTTAGAGGCATTAGAGGGTCATTAGCATGTGTGTTTGGGCTGGGGGGTGTGGTGTTGTGGCTGGGGACTTTGTGGTCATTGTTTCTTTTACTTTTACACAGACCTCAGAGAGGTACAAAAAGTTACTATACTGAGGGTAGGGACAGTGTACTGTATAGGAGCAACAAAGTGGAATACATTACTGTAATCATTATTTTTTTTCACTTCCCTCACAATCATGTATCAGGCACATATACAAGTATTTGTTGTTTATTGTAGGGAAATATGTGTATGTTATGTATTGATGTGATGAGATTGACTTGAAATACATGACTGTAGCTTTTTTTTTTTGAGGAGAGAGGGTGGGAGGACTTTTTTTTTTTTTTTTTTTTGGGGGGGGGGTGGAGTCATAGGATCTTAGGTAGGTTCCCTTGGCTGGATTCCCACAAGCTATACCCCCCTTCCCCCAATTCCTGGATATTTCTTCCCACAATATTCACTTCCCTGGACCCTCTACGGGGGACCCCCTGTGGTGAATCCCCCCCTATCTCCCCCCCTTTCCCCTAGGTCCATTCAAAGATCCTTGGAGAGGGGGAAGGGGCTTGTCTGGGGATGATCTTATTCATATATGGGCAGGTCTATTCCCAAGTCTGGGTTTTCTCTTGGGATTCTCATTTTGTTTGTTATGATGTTTCATTGTGATGTAGTGGGTTTAGATAAGTGGCAGCATGTGGGATTTCTGGGGGTTTGGATTGGCCTATTTATGTCCAATTGCTGTGTTTTGACATGGCCTTGTATGTTGATTTTGAATTTTTATGTATCTTTTTTTGAACTTCTTTTTTGATTTTTTATTTTACTATTTTTGATTTTTTTCTTACTTCTTCTTTTTTTTTTCTTTCTTCTAAATTTTTTTAAAAAAAAAAAATATTTTTTTTATTTACTTATGATTTTTTCAAGTTTCTAAAAAATAACCCTAAATGGTTTCCCAAAAATGCAAATGGTTGAATTATTTCTAAATGGTTTCTGGGGGCCAAAGCATTGATTTTGAATTTCTTCCTTTGAAAAACAACAAAAAATTTTCTTTTCACTTCATAAATTATAGAAAAAAGAAAAAAAAAAGAAAAAAATAAAAAAAAAAAGAAAAAAAAAAAAAAAAAAAAAGCTTCAAAATGAATATAGAAAAAAAGAAAAAAAAAAAAGAAAAAAAAAGAAAGAAAAAAAAAGAAAAAAAGAAAAAAAAATGAGGATGATGAAAGAAAAGGGGAGAGGGAGGGATGATGTAAAAACTGAAAAGATGTGGGGGAGGGCATCTCATTTAAATCCAGGCCTGTACAAAGAGTTGTTGTAAGTATCACTGTTGCAACTAAATGCCAATAACTGTCAGTGTCCCTTTGTAAAATGTGGCAACAGAGTGTGATACATATGGATTTTTTAATGTAAAAGCATTGTAGCTACAAGTAACTCTGTGTACACTACTCTTAAAACTTTGCAGCATGAATTAAAAGGTGTTTAGGAGGGGTGGCACTGATAGGATGATACCTAGACTGAAAGTGCATAGGGGGTTCCCAGGTTGATACTTGCTGGGAGCCTCTAAAATGCTAACACTGGCCCTGAAAACTATGGAGAGTTTGGAGGTGGAAAATGTAAAAGAATTTGCTTGATATGGAGCTTCAGAATGTAAACAAAGCTTCCTGTGTGGTGGATGTTACTAATGAGCTGAGTTCAGCTGTCTCCATGGAGATGGAAGAAAATGTAGAAGTGATGCAGATAACAGAACATCAGGAGGGCTCACAGATAAATCAAACAGGATGGTCCGGGTGACAGTTCTTCTGTTTCATGGGGTGAGATAGCAGATCATTTTTTGGAAGTGCTGAGGATAGTAATATGTAAAATAAATCAGGTGCTATGTCAGCAGGGAATACATCAGTAAAAACTTATGCAGCTGTGACAGAAAGTAAAATAGGAAGGAAACAACAACTGAGAAGGTGTCTGGTTTTGTAGCAGCAGATAATGCAGCAACTAAAACATATGCAGCAGTGACAGCAGGCAAAAACAAAAAAAGACAGCAGCAACAAATGTTAAGTAAAACAGTTTATAAAAATAAGAGAAGACTGACTAAAAATAAGAACAAACAATGACACTATAATAGACAGATATCATGTATGGGACAATTTGGTAACTGTTCTGGGTTTTAAAGCTCAAGACATTCTGTCTTTTATACATAATGGAACACAGACTATTTGTGACTTAACATTTAAAACTAAGAGACTGATGATGAAATCCCTGGAACTGTGTAACAAAAAGAAAGACATTTATCCATGGAACAACTATTTGTTTTCTGGTAGTAACTTAAATGTTAGAAAAATGTTATTTTGTAGTTTAGAACTGACACACTGGAAGAATATAGTTTTTAAAAAATTCATGCAGGATTCAAAGATGGCTGCCGTTCTGTGAACTCCATTGATCTACAGCTCTCCATACAATCAGAGGAAAACCTAACCCTGAGGATTATATACTGCTCTTTTTCACTCAAAACATAAAGGAAATAAATATTACTTCAGTCAAATACCATATAGGAGGAGATTGGAGCTGAAAAGCATACGAATCAGGCAGGATTACAACAGATCTTTTGTCTCTGAAGAGAGTCTCAAACAAAGGAACTGTGTGTTTAGAAATACTGACCTAACTACATGGATCTTTTACCAAGTTCTTTTGTTAATCTAGGATGTTGAAAGAAGAAAAGCATATGGATACAACAACATCAAAAACTAAACTATCTGAACTTCTATCACTGGGAAAAGATTTAAATTTGAAAAGACAGAAAACCACAAAACAACAGGAACTTTCAAAACCAGGGAATAAAAACAAACCGGAGCAAATGGCAAACATGGAAGATATTAAAGCAGCTTTGCTACCCATGCAAGATGCAATAAAAGAACTATCTAATCAAGTGCAATCATTTGGAATTTCTTGTAGTCAAATTCTGGAAAGAATGGATAAAAATGATGCTCGAATTACTGAGAACGAAGATAAAATAGCATTGCTAGCTAACAAATCTGAGTCACATGAACAGGACATTCATTCTATGCAAGCCAAAATCATTGACCTAGAGGCGAGATCTAGGAGAAATAATATAATCATCAGAGGTATACCGGAATCTGTTCAATACAATGATTTAATTTAATCAATTATGCAAATATTCACAGTATTATTCAGTGACCCAGCAATAGTACAACAAATAATAATAAAGCGTGCACACAGAGCCCTGGGGGAATCACAAGCTTCTAACATGCCACGACCTGTTTATGTAAAAATTCTAAACTTTCAGGATGTACACAAAATATTACTAACTGTAAAAAAAAATGGGGACTTTATCATGTGGCAAAATAACAGAATTTATTTGGCTCGGGACCTGCCTTTGCAGATTAGACAAACCAGACAGTTATTATCTCCATACTGCAAGTTTCTCATTGAAAAACAAATAAAATTCCAGATGAAATACCCAAATTCCTTAATATTTACAGTGGATGACTCTAGACATTCAGTTGCAACTAAAAAAGAAGCAAAAATGACCTTTCTGGCAATTTTTAAAAGTTTACCTGCTTCTGAGACGTAGAGGGGACTTCCAATGGGCCTGGCAGGTTATCCGAGGTCAGATCCACATTGTACTGCAGGTCGAGATTTTATACTTGCTTTGTTTGTCTTTTTGAGGTTGTAGGCCATTTTTTATAACAGGTACGATTTTTTTTTGGTGTTATCTATGTGTCCTGGGCCATTTCTGATGTTTTATTGCTTCCACGAAGTTGAAATGCTTCACGAATGGTCTTGAAAGGGTTTAGATGCTTCTGAGGGTGTATTATCGAGGTGGCACTTCCGGTAGTCCGTCAGAATAAAGAGTCCCCCTTTGCAAAGCTGTCAGTCGCTCTGGAGTGTTGCAAATGCAACAAAGAGGTTCCAGGACTATTTAAATTGTGTAAATTGTGTATATTAACTATTTAGTGCTGGTAAAACCTTAAACTAGCCCTATATATCTTACTATATCTAGTTAAAATAAATGTAAAGACACCAAGTGCTTACATGTTAACATGCCATAACTGTACATACAATCAGCTCTGAGTTACAAGTTTTCTAGTAAAAAAGAGATACAAAACCAATCACAATAATTTACCTAGCTGTAATCAATTATGGCATTTTAGTTAGCACACATATATATTTCCCATTTATAGATTTTATTTCACCTATATTTTCTCTTTGTTAATAACTTTAGTATAGGAATTCATAGAATTTGCAACAATATATATACTGAGATATATGGGTGATGTTTAGAATGTCTCTGTGGTGACACTTATGTCTTATTACTAGATTAAACCAGAAAACTAACTTAAAATTATTAGAGGTTAAATAGGCATAAAGTTATGTTAACATGTATTAACAGTGGACAGTAAGCTTTAAAATATATTCTGATGATCTGTTGATGTAGATTTAGGGTAACTGTCAGGATCTCACAGGTTAACTATATAATTATCGGAATGTATGTGGTGGTATGAAGTTTTTCCAAAAGTGAACTGAAACTGTTTAATATCAAGTATCTGAGGTTTATGTCTTATTCTGTTGTATTAGCTGAAGTGCAGTTTCATTTATAAACTAAGAAAATAAGCTTATAAGTTATTTTATGAACACAATGGTATCATTTATCTAAAGACTATGGTTCGAATACTGTTTTAGATTCTATTGACAGATAAATGTGGATGTTTCTATTGAACTAAAGAACAACAATAATATGTTTTCTTGTATAGTTTCCCTCTGATGTTCTTTTTTATAACTATAAGGACAAAAGCTGTAGAGGTTTAATGGTGTTTTTTTTTAGGGAATGGGTAGATTAGGCTTTGTAGACATAGTTGTTCTGTATATAGGTCCATAACTTGTTATATGTTTTCTAGAAATAAAGTTTTATAATAATTACCTATTTATACCACACATTTTTATAATGTTTAATGTAGTTAAAGACCTATACTATTCCTGATCCAGGGGTATAGTGGGTAGGCACTGGTATGGGATGGGATTTCAAGAATGCTTTCATAAAACATTTCGGTTTAACTTTAAATTGTTTGTAATACGCAATCTACGAACTCAAAAATATCAACAGGAAAGGAACCTTTTGGAATGTGGGTAATAGATTCATGGAACATTAAAGGGCTCCAGAACTTAAAGAAGAGGAAATTGTTGCTTCATTTATGTTTACAAACTAAGGCGTGTTTTATATTACTTCAAGAAACTCATTTGACTAATGAACAATGGATAGAAATAAAGAAAAAGAAATGGATAAGAGAAATTTTTGGCTCGGAAGGTAAAGCTAACAGTGCAGGAGTTGCGATAATTATAAAAGGGCAATATCAGGGGAAAATATTGGACTCTAAAACTGATGAAGAAGGTGATGGTGCTATGTGATTATTTCTTCTCCTTTTTATGATAAACCGATTATAATTCTCAATATATATGCTCCATGTACGAATCAACAGTCATTCTTAGCATCACTGTACCCTATTTTAAATAAACATTCTAGTCAATATATAATTATAGGGGGTGACTGGAATGCATATCAGAATCCTAAGTTTGACAAATCAAGCCCACAAAGGTCATTTAATAGTCAAGTTGTAACAACACTAAGTGAGCTTAAACATGACTTTAAGTTGTATGACCCCTTTAAATATACAAACAACCTTCTCAACACAAATAGTTTTACATTTTACTCAACCTGTCACAAAATGTGGTCCAGAATAGATTTTTTTTAAATCTCTGAAACACTGATTAATTATGATCCTGACGTATCCATACATGTTCATTATCTATTGGATCATTCAAAAATTTCACTAAGTTTTGCCAAGGATCTTAGAAATAGTAGAATTCGCAGGAGTTATAATTGGTCTTTAAATCCAAATTTATTAAATAAAAAAGAAATAATCAAGGAAATTAAAAAAAATTTTAATTCCTCAATGGATAGATTATTCAAACAGCAACATACACCTGATATTGAATGGGCAACTATTAAAGCTCAGATAAGTGGAGTCTTCCTTCAAAAAGCCTCCTATTATAAAAAAAATCCAGCTCAAAGAAGAACAAATCTTAGAGGCTAAAATAAATTTGTTAGATCAGGAATTAAGGCAAAATTACAACACACAAACTGAAAAGGAATTATTTAAATGCCAGAAAGATCTTTTCCTGAGTCAAAACAATAGGATAGCATTTCATGAAGCCAAAATGCTTGCAAGATATGCTAATCATATTCAAACTCCATCTAGAGCTTTAGCTCGAATCATTAACCAATCTAAATTACCCTCTCAAATTTCGGAAATACTCTATAATGGGAAAATCTATACCAAATCGGAAGATATTATTAATTTCTTTGAATTGATTTATTCAAAAATTTACGGTGAGCTAGAGGAGTCACATATTAACGAGACTACTAACGATTTCATTCAACAAATTAGTTTTCCAAAATTAGAAGATAATGTACACAGAGATTTAAATAAACCAATTACTACTGAAGAAATATTAACATCAATAAACAAGTTAAAATCACACAAGGCGCCGGGCCCAGATGGTCTTACTTCTGAGTTTTACAAACATTCAGTGAAACGATTGTGAAAATACTTGCATATGTTTATAATTATATTATTAACAATAAAATCAACGACCCTCACTTTAATGCATCTAAAACTATTTTAATACATAAAGAAAGTTCGGATCACCAAAACCCAGATAACTATAGGCCTATTTCACTCTTAAATATTGATACAAAGATTATGACTACCATTTTAGCTAATAGACTGAAAAAAATAATGAAGTTTATAATTTCAAATGAACAAATGGGTTTTTTAACATCGAGACAACCTTGTGACAAAACTTTAACTCTACATACGTTAATCTCTTATGCAAATCAAAAGAATTTGAATTTTTATGCTCTCATTATTGATGCACAAAAAGCTTTTGATAGAGTGAACATAAAATTCCTATTTCATATTTTACCATTTTGTAATATACCGCAAGAATTTATCAAAACACTACAATTATTATATAGTAATCCATACACTACCTTATATATCAACAAAAAGTTTTCTAAAAGAATACAAATTAAAAATGGAACCCGTCAAGGTTGTCCTCTATCCCCCTCTATTATTTAACTTATACTTAGAACCATTATTTTTACATATTAAACAAAATGTATATCATAATGCCCCAATACTCTATGGTACGAAGATTTCTATGGCAGCTTTTGCAGATGATCTTAATGTATATTGTACAACTCCAGTTACTGATACCAAGAAATGATTAACAGCTATTGATAACTTTACAGAAATATCTAACTATAAAATAAACCTTAAAAAAAAAACAAGCTATTTCCATTAAAAACTCCAAAATCGTTTTCACTTTTACCATTGGTAGGGCAAATCAAAGCAGAAGAAAAGATTAAATATTTAGGTATTACTTTTTCTACAGACAATACTTGTATATGAATAATGTCAAATTAATCTGGGACAACATCTTGTCAGACCTAAGGAGATGGAACAAACTAAAATTACCATCATTAGCTAAGGTTACAATTATCAAAATGAATGTATTACCCAGATTACTATATATCTTTAGAGCTGCTCAGGTACTAATCCCGAAGAAGTTTTTTAAACAAGTCCACACTGAGCTGCTAAATTTATTTGGGAACTCAGGATAACTAGAATCTCATACGATAAATTGATGACCCCTAAAGACAGAGGGGGCTTAGAACTACCAAATTTTGAAAAATATTATTTAATTATTAATGCCAATAGAATTTTATGAATCGCTAATTATGATACAAATAGCAAGAATTGGTTAAAATTGAACCATAAACATGTTGAGAGTTTGAAAATTAATCCTAAAGCATTACCCTTTCTAAGGAAAGATATGTTGAAATCGTTGGCTTTAATGGAGCATATTAAAATACAAATCACTTTATTACAAAATCTCTTTACTTCGTTAAATCTTACCCAACATCTTATGTTATTGCAACCTATTCATAGAAATCCAAATTTGAGAATTAATAATAAATTAATTGAATTAAAAATCTTTCCGCTTATTATTAATTTAACATTACGGGATATATACCTCTATTTGAAATTTTTGCTTGAAGAAGTAAGACAACAATGGAACCTTCTCAAATCATATTTAATAATATTGAGACAGATTAGAGAGGTATCTGCAAGTTATTTAAAAGATTTCAAAATTAATGATGAGGATTTAATGAAATGTACTGATCTATGCAAGCCCTCTTACAAGAAAATAAATATATAACATCTGCATATAAACTAATAAAAGAAATTACATATCAAGATCAGGTTCTCTAGAAATTAACTTAACTCGGAAATCAATTTCCCTTCAAAAGCTATCCTTTACTCAACTTATGATTTTTTAACAATGCTTATTATACGCGTCTTAGCTTACATAAATTAAATTCTAAAAACTCTTCTAACTGCCTATATTGAAAAAAATGAGACGGCAGATCTTCTTCATATGTTCTGGAGCTGTAAGTGTATATGTAGACTATAGAATTCACTGAAACTGAAACTGCAACTGAAGAAGATGGGTTATCAAACCTCTACGCTATCCTGGGAATTTACAATTTTACATATTCCACCGAGTAATCTAACTAAATCCCAAATGATTATATTTATGAATATCTTTTTATTAATGAAACTTTATATTGCAACCAATTGGTTGAACCCACTACAAACTTCATGGGATAACTTTAAGGTTCTAGCAATAAAACACATACTAGCCCACAAATTATTAATTACTGAACATTCCAAATACATTAATAATCGGAAAATCTGGGAACAAATTTTTAACATTATATTGGCTTAATGTCTAGAACTTAGGAGAAACCTCGGATGGTAGACTATAAAGTAACTTTAAGACTATCCAAATTAATATAAGATAGATTATTATTGTCTAGACTCTACGGATGTTTTTTTTTCTTTTTTCTTTGTGTGAAACCAAAAGCATTCATGTATATAATGTAAATATGTTTTTAGGATTGTTGTTTCTCCTTTTTTTCTGTTTTTTTTCTTCTGTGTCATAATGTGTGAAACTATTTGTATACATCAAACTCAAATGTATGTTTGTACAATTATAAAAGCAATAAAGAATTATTATTGAAAAAAAATTCATGCAGGATTTGTGTGAAAATTGTTGATAATATTGTGAATGTTAGAGATAAAAGAAACTTATAGAATGGAGGGTGGCAGTTAGAAGATGTTTTGAAATGTGAGATAAACTTGATGAAACATTTGCCAAGTGCTATTTTTTGGCTGGTCATACAAGGATATTAAGATATGCTTGCCAGCCTAACTCATGTTTCTTTTGTGAGGACTTTTCTCATTTAATTAATAATTTTGACAAGGTACAATATAGCCAGTGTGGGGAGAAAGGACATACAGCAAGAAGGTGTGTATCTGAATGCAAGTTATGTTAAAAAAGGGACACTTTGGATGAATTGTCAAGAGCAAACAGTAAATAATGAAACAAAGGAGAAAGAAAATAAAACATACACGAGGAAGGCAATAAGAGGCTAGGGAGAGGTCAAACTAAGTGAAGACGCTGTAGAAGAAGAAAAATATATGGTTGGGAAAAATGGTGCCTGCAGGAAAAGAGGGCTGGAGAAGGGATTGATACTATTTTTTCAAGTTCTAGCCAATGAGAAATGTGATTCTGAGTATGAGGGAGTATTTGGCATAAACCCGGGAAAAAAATATTCAATTGAGGAAAGCATAAAAATAAGAATATGAAAATGTAAAAAATATTTCCCTTAATCTTAAAAAGAAGGACAAACAATTTTTTCAGTGCTTGCAATAAATTATAACACAATTTAACATCATTATATAACACTGTAAGAAGGAAAAGGATACTGTAATTGTGTGCTGAATGTGATATGAATGTTATTCGATTAGAGGGTGCAAGATTCCTGACAAATGAAGAAAGACTGCAAACAGGAAAGCTGTGGGGTGGAAATATAATATGAAACTTAGGAAGTGAACATTGTTGTGGAGTGGCTATGTTGTGTAAAAAACAGTAAAATTACTAGATGTAACAATTGTAAGGATGGACAGGTTAACTGTTGCAGATGAGGTGGAGAGAGCATGTTTATGAAATTGTAGCAGTATATGTATGTATAACTAACAAGGAAAGAGAGAGTCTGTTTCAGTAAATGTTAGACTATGTGGTGGCTAATATAAAAAATAAAATTGTAGGAGACTTTAATTGTGTTTAGGGGAAACTGCTAAAAGAAAGAGGAAGATATAAAAAATACAGGAAGTGATAAAATGTGGTAAATTAGCTATGTAGAACAAAAGTCAATGGACTTATAGCAAGGGGCACCTGGATTTGAAATGTATTATTTTGTATTATTGGAAGGCTTGGGGTAACAGATGGTGACAGAGTTGTGATGGGGTTTTCAGACCATTTAGCAATATGGCTAGAGATGATGGAAGAAATGGAGTATATTAAAATAAGAAAGGGAGTAAAAAGAATACATGGGAAATTGTGTGAATAAATTGGAGAGTTGGAAGTATTGTAGTTATGGAAGGATCATATAACCATGAAAGACTTCTATAAAAAAATGGTCCGAATGGTGAACTGAATTTAAAAAGAGGTATGGCAAAATGTATACACTGTATTAGATAATTTAGAAAATAATACATGAGAGTATTATGATAAGGGAAAGGAAAAGACATAAAAGATATCAAGAAAGTTAAGGCACTACTGTTTAGGCAGAGATGTTATTTACAAGGGAGAAATGAGGAGGTATCTGCATATTTGGGTAAAATAGTAATGGAGAATATTAGTATAATGAGGGAAATGCAAAAGTAAAATGAGATGTAAAAAGAGCAGAAGAGTGGAATATGAGTGTTATAGTACAGAATGTGAAAAATATGTATAAGAGTAAAAAGAAGTAAATAAAAGAGAATGGAAAGTAAAAAAAAAGAATTCAGAGTGAGTTATGGAAAATTTTAAAAAAGAAATTGGATGAAGTACTTAGGAAAGTAAATGCTGATTCTGTATAAGCCCAGATAGTATAGAGTATGGAATGTACAAGAAATTAGTGGATTGGCAAAGAGGGTATTTTGGAAATGTATTGAATGAATGGCTGAATGAAGGGTTTGTTTGTGAAGAGTTATGTAGTGAGATATTGCAATTTATATGAAAGAAAGATGAGAAGAATGAAATAAACAATGGAGACCCATCACACTAAATAATGCAGACTATAATTTGTATGAGAATAATGCAGAAGAGAATAGAAAGAAGGATGAAGGATATTATGGATGCAATTATTTATGGTATAAAAGGAAGGGGTGTCAATAATTGTTACTGGCTGTGAGAGAAATTGCAGATGATATTATAAGTAAATGGAGTGTGTGAAACTTTTGGTAGGCAATATTAGTAATGCATTTGATGCAGTAGGGCAGTAGGGATGTGGCGAAGTATGGAATAGGTAATAGAATTAGGAGAGTATGTATGCCAGCATATCAAAATATTACAGTGAGGGGGATAGTGAATGGGTGGCTGAGTAAAGAAATATGTGTGAAGTGTGGTATAAGACAAATTTGTCCCATGAGTAGAATATTGTTTAATTAGTAATTAATGTGATAGTAAGTGAAGTAGCTTATAAAATGAAACATGTTTGATATGTGATGCAAAAGGAGATGATGATTTGAGTAATTTTGACAAACTCAAATGATATAGTTATAGTTGCTAAGAACAAAATATGGATGAGAGAAGTGTTGGTTTATCTGAATGGATGTTTAAAGGAAATGTGAATGACTTTGAATAAAGATAGAAGTAAAGGTTTGGGTTATCTGGTGAAAACTGGGGGGTATTTTTCAATGAATAAAGTGTCTTTGTAAGAAATAAAATGTGGGGAAAATTGTGTAGTTAGGATACAACAGGAGGGTTTGATAAAAGAAATGAAAGAGATATGTCTTCTGTGGAAGACATACAGATTACCATTCAGGAAAAGGGTTTATCTGGTAAATTCATTATTATTGGGAAAGAGCATATATGTCCATGTTTATATGATTACAGAAAAATATGAAAAGAAATTATGCAGTTGTTGTTTTCTTTCATATGGAGTTCAAGATTAAACCCAGCAAAAAGAGGTGTGCTGTATTGGAGTGAAGATGAAGGGGGATTGTAATTGATAAATCCAGTTGTTTATTCTATTCCATTAAACTTGTATAGAGGGTAGATAAAGGAAGAGAAAGAGAATTTAACAGTGAGAATGTTTAAATATAAATATAAAAAATTCTGGTTGATGACGAGAATAAGAAAAACAGAAAAAAGGAATATGTAAATGAAACTAAAAAATATCAAGAAAAATATTAACATGAAAAATACAAACTGATGATAAAGGGAAAGACAGAAGGATGCAATATAATATTGTGATGAAACATTATTATGGAAATCCATGTCAAAATTTACAAGAAGTGAGCCATTAAAGTAAGGAAAAATGTGTGTACCAAGGTAGCAGAGTGTCAGGAGTTCCTAATGAGACTGGTAATAAGTTACCAGTAAAGGAGAATATGCCATATAAAAAGAAAGTTGAAAGAGTGCATTTTATTTATTTATTTACATATTATTTTTTTAAATGTAAGAGTGGTGAAATTCTGGAAAACGTGTGAATATTTTTTCAGCATATTGATGTCATAACAATATAGATATGTATATGATTATGCATGATATTATAACAATAAGAAGAAAGACAGTCTGAGAAGGGTAGATAGGAATTTATTTTGTGTAATATGGGTTATTTTAAATGAAAGCTTGAATGAAATTTTGTTTAATGGGAAATGGATTTTGGTAGATATATTGCAGAACAATCGGATTATGGCTATAGAAGAAGATATGGGGTCACTCATGAAAGAATAATAGTGAGGATGTTATAAGAAAAATGAAAAACAGTAAAAAATAGAAATGTGTATATATATGCCTTTAAGTATGTACATTTTGTAAATATTTTTATGTTATGTTAAATAAAGGGCCCCTACTTTTTTAATAGGTACTGCTGTGTTTTTACATCCACCTCTACTACCACCAGCTCAGGCAGATGGAACCTCAGTTTAACAGCTCATCCAAAAGATGAGACACAAACATTTAAGATACTGATATACCATTACCTTTCCACTTAAAAGCATAACCTAAGTATAACTTATAATGAATGGCTAAAGTTTGTATCCAGGAAGTTGTGTTTTGGTACAGTAAAGTAGTTTCAAAGACATAAACCTTGATATTATGTTTTCATAAAAGAGCAAACGTAGTATGCACAAAAATTAGAAACACCCTGTGCTGGTATGTCATCACTAAAATCAATACTTGCTTGTCCTTAAGTGTGAGGTTTACAAGGACCTGAAATGCTTACATACAAAAACATGGAAAATATGAATTGGCACACAAACATTTAAGATGTTAATATTCCATTACCTTTCCTCTTAAAAGCATAACCTAAGTATAGCTTATAATAAATAGCTAAATTATACCCAGTTCAGAAAGGTTACAGTGAGGTGCAAGCCTGATGTATACCTTGCAGCAAACATTTCCAATTCAGACACAGACCTAACAGATATGCAATGAAGAGGTGCAGCACCTCAAATGCTAAGGAGGCATTCCAGGGGAGTGATCTATGGTAATTAGCCATGTGCTTCCCCCTGACTCTGGATATGCCTGCAGTATGGCATTTATGTAGCCAAGCAGTTTAAAGAATCACAAAGTCATGTAATTTACCTCAGCCAGATGTGTTAATGAAGACAACCAAAAGCTTACATTCTGAGTGAGACTGCATTAGAGGTAAGTGCTGGGGAGTTTAATGGACAAGTAGTGTTGGGGGTGTATGCATGTGTGTATGAATGTGGCTACATGTGTGAGAATATGCAGAGGGAAGAGTGGACTCAGGTGCATGTGTGTTTGTGTGTATCTGCCTGTGGTCACAGCAGGGAGTTAGTTAGGGTAGGGTGTGTGTGTGTGTGTGTGTGTGTGTGTGTGTGTGTGTGTGTGTGTGTGTGTGTGTGTGTGTGTGTGTGTTTGTGTGTGTGTGTGTGTGTGTATGTGTGTGTGTGCGTGTAAGTATATATGGGGTGAGTGTGAGTGTATCCATTAGTGCAATCAGGAGGTGTGTGTGGATGGGTGAGTGTGTGTGTACTGTATGCATGTATGCATGAATACGCGTGTTGGAGGGCTATCATACCTCTGTACTCCCCTAAAGTAATGAGTAAATCCCTTTAATAAAGCAGGAACAGCTGTTAGGCTCTTCTCCAGGGTGACTGCCAGTAGGTAGAGAAAGCCTGACACCCAATTGTCCCACATCCTAGCCCCAAACATAGCCATCTTCTTCTTATCTAAAGCTACCAGAGCTGCTGTTAAATCCTGAGAACCTAGAGTCTCAGCTTCCACAATACTCCAAGATCCATCCACATCTAATACATCAAAATATATGCATACTCACCCTTCCACATTTTGTCTTTTACTGCTATAGGGATATGCACCATGATAGGTAGTTTATTCCCAAGTATGGGAAGTCTCTGGGACAGGAATCTATCCCTCTGACATGTTCTGTTTATTGTAGTGACAATGTTTAGGTCCCTAAAGTGTGTAGCTCAGAGGGATTGGGATTTCTTTAAGTGGAGCATGTCCAATAGCTCTGGGTTTGACATAGCTTTGTAAGTTAGGCAGAGATCACCTCTGAGTAGGCGATATGCGATGGAGTAAAGCTGGAGTTTTTTGAGACAGTCTGCACAGGGCATCTGTTTAATGCCGGTAATCCTCTTTGTGAAGTATTTCTGCAGCCTTTCCAGTTGTTGTAGATGTCTTGTGAGGTACATACCAAAAGGGGCGTTGTACTCTATAATGGGTCTAATGAGTGATGAGTAGAAGGATTTCCTGACTACTGTGGCGATGTAATTATCAAAGGAGAGACTACTGTCCACCTGTGTCCCAAGGTCTCTTATCACACTTTCAGTGTTAAGTATACTACTGCCTATGTTGTAGTTCATGGGTACAGAGTTTTTACCAAAGGGGATGACAATGCACTTTTTGGCATTGAGCTTGAGGCCATGGCTTTGACACCAGGCATCTGTCTCAGTGAGGTCCTTTTGTAGGATGTCCACATCGTTGGGAGTTTCGATTATGGCTCCTAGTTTGCAGTCATCTGTGAACTTTGTTAGCCACAGACCTTCTGTGTTAGCCTGTACTTCAGAGAAGTAGATACCAAACAGGAGAGGACCCAGGACTGAACCCTGCGGTACTCCACTTGTCACTGGTCTGAAGTCGGATTTGGAGTCTGCTACTTTCACAGTGTGGGTTTTGTCAGTGAGCCAGTTGGCAAGTATGAACGTATGCTTATATGTATAAGAACATTTTAAATGTATAATGTCAGTATTGAATTTAGCTGTGGCTTATAGTAAGAAAAATGGATTTAGAATGCATATTTTTTTAAAAAACTGCTAAAGAGAACTGTGAAGACTGGTAGAGAAGGGTGAAGGCTGCCAGCCTAGCCAGATAGAATTTTATACATAATTCTATCATTTGTAAATAAGAATGTAAATCACATGCTCGTTGAACTTAAAACAATGTGGCAACATTGCCCTCTGCTGTAAAGAAAGCTAAATCAAGCATTTCTTGTTGGTCCTTTGAAATTAAAATTACTTTATGTCTGTTCCTTTGAAGTTAGAATTTGGAGTCGATGAGTCTGCAGTAAGCATCCTGCCTATTGTTTTAAGGCTAAAGTTAATGACCAGAATTTACATGTTCTACATATTGCTCTAAGTGTAAAAGAATGTAAATGCAGTTTCTGTCAGCCTGGGAACACCAGGAAAGTGTAAAAGATGATGTAATGTTTAGCAGGACTGCAGTTTCAATTTAAACAGTGAGAACCAGAGATTATTAAGTATTTTTGACATGACTATCCAACTCACAGCACTCTGCCTTGATCTATAAGTAAGTTATTTTAGAAGTGTGTTTTCTTTTAGGAATAACTAGAAATTAGAAAGATTAGACTAAATGTTTTTCTGTGATGTCAGAACTGTACTACTGATTTATTTTAAGTATTTCTGTGTGATCTCTGAACTTTTGACTAGCACTGTATAGTAGAAAGTATTGTCTTGTGGTTTTAATTATTTATTATTAAATATTTTAAAACCTTTTAACTGTGGCTGGCTTTGTGTAGAGATAGATTAAACTGTAGAGTACGTTGCATATTTATAGTGTTTACTGTGCAGGTCACTCCAAATAAGCTTTGACTGTTTAGTCACATCTACCAATTGGATAATAATATTGCACAGTAATAATTGTACACCCTTTTAAGGGCCTTTGGGTAGCTGCTAAATATTATCTAGGTGATGGCAAGTGATACTACTGTATAGTCTGGGTAAAAAGGGCACAGCTGGAGAACCTGTGCCAGCCTTCCCCAGAAGTGTCTGCATGGTTGTGTAAACTCTTATCTCAAAGTGTGTGTGTGTGCGTGTGTGTCAGCTACTTGGGCAGGAACACAAAGCACTGGTTGGACAGAGAGGGTGCTGGAGATTTTAGCTTGCCCAGCTAGGCTGAGATCTGGACCCAATAGCTGTGCCAGTGGGGAGTCTTATTGGGGACCTGAGGAGCAAGGGAGCGACCAGCCCCGGACTGACTGTGATCTTTGTGTGCTCTTAAGGGGAATTGCACTTTGCTGTGTGTATTTGTTATCCTTTCCTCATATATAAGACACCCTCTCTGGTGTTAGTGGTGAGGATTGAGGCTCCTTGATTGCTGGGCCAGGGCACGGGCATCACAAGAACTGTTAATAATTTTCTTGTTTTTATTGGCTGTGCTTAATAGGGTTATGTATTTAAGTATACTTTATTTGATTGTTTTTATCTAGCACTGATGAAGGGTTTCTTATGAACCTGAAAGATTTGCTTTTTTCTTATTAAATTTGAGATAGCACATTGCTGTGGTTGTTATTTTTTTGTTTTGTTTTTTTTTTTTGCTATACTGAACTGTTGTATCAACTGATGCTCTTATTAATATTATCTGTAAATACACAGATACCCCCCAACAGGAAGGACTGTAAACAACTTAGCCAGGGAAACTGATCATTCTGCTAAAGCTCTGAGTCATCAGCAGAAGGCACTGTAGAAACAATCCCACCTCTACTTCATCTGCCCAGTTCAGCAGGCCCACACAGTGGCCCATGTGGGTCTGTGTAAGAGAATTCCATGACTGCTATTCCTGGACAGATATACCCAACAATTTCTGAAGTCCTTCCCTGCCTTCTGCATTTAACACATGAAAAAGCCAGTTAATTACTCATCAATGGACTGGATTTGCACTTCCTCTCCATTTTCAAATATAGAATTAAAATTATTAACCTGCAGGAAGAAGGGATGGAACCCTCATCTCTAGATCAATACTGCCATTCTTTCCTTGCCTTCTTTTCCCCCTCCTTGTAGCTGACTCAATAGATGTCCACTCCTCTGGGGTTCTACAGTTTCTCTTGGAGTTGTGCCCTGTGTACCCTCTCAAACTGATTAGGACTCCCTTGTTACTTCATCAGAAAGACTTCAACTTAGATGTAATGCCCTGCCATCACCATTTCAGATCTTCTGTATCAGCCGCTCTGCAAAAGAAATGGAAAAGAAAGTACAAGACTAACACTGGAAGACAGCAATGTCATCCAACTGCCCCTAGCACAAAAACTAGCTTATAAATCCCACACAGGAAAACTACCCTCAAACAAGGTTCATAGGCTCAAACTTATATACTAGGCTAATGACCACCAGGGCCTTTATAAGCTTAACTATGCAATCTAACTCATTTGTGTCCCTATATGTTGTGAGTGTTTATTAAGAGAGAGTATGTTAGTTAGGAAGTTTCTAGGGGTTATTTGGGGGGATATGTTAGTTTGGGCAGTACTGTGTGCCTCGGTCTATCAGAGACATGGGGGGACAAATCCAGATGAATTTCTGATGTCCCATCCATTGGTCAAGGTTACACATAAATAAAGTTAGGGATGTACTCTGTTTCACATGGATAGGTAGCCTGTTCCAGAACATGGGGATCCTCTGAAATACATATCTGTCTTATTTATGTTACAAGCAAAATTTAAATCCATGGATCTAATGTTCAGGAATGGCCTCCACCAATCTTCACCCCCCCCCAGTTTAATGATCCCACAGTCCCCTTTTCAGTTACCGTCCATAGCCCCTGCTAGCCAGAAGTAGCATGCACCATAGTGCCCCCCAAAGTATAAATCCTGCTCTCCTTCCCCACTTAGTTTTCAAAGCCCCTTACATGTATTTGTACATTCAGTGCTTCTACACTGAAGAAGAGGCCAGGAACCCCATGATGAGCTTATAAATATCCCTATTTGGCATCATTCTGAATACATCACTTCCTCCCCCTGAACTAAAGCTTTGTTCACCCTGTCATTATTCCTGTCCCCTTCCCTAAACTGCAAATGTCTAAGTAACTCACTAAGGCCAGGAGGCCTGGGGTAGAAGCTTGTGCAAGCAAACTACCTTTACATAGGGGGATTTCAATTATTCAACTATGAACTGGAATACCTACCTTACTAGTGTTGGGCATGCCGCATGATACCTTGCCCTAGGAAATGCTAACTCTTGGAACAAATAGTCAAGCTACCTAGTAGAGGGTTCTAACATCTTATAACTTGTTCTGCCCAACACTGACACCTTCTACACCTCTTACACCTCTCCTACCATCTCAAATCCAATCATAATTCATTGATTTATCCTGTCAAAAATTCCATTAATAACAATATTAGTACTCTGGTCAGCTTGGAATTCAGGGGCTGTAAAAAGGCAAACAGAGGAAAACATTTTACATGTTCCCAAAATTCCATTGTAATATTTCCATTTCCTGTGCAGACTCTGTGGCATCCTATAGCTCAAGACTGTATTCACATCTGCTAAAATGTTTAACTAAAGCAACCCCTGACAGTATTAAATATAATAGGAAATTCAGAAAATAATCCACCTCAGTGGCCTACCTGCATTAACAACTGTTATAATAATAGAAAACAAATACTAAGTATCTACAATAAATCATAATATGCCCATATAAAAAACTCTGATACTGGAAATGGTAAAGAACTGAAAACAGTTAGAAAAGTGAATGGTAAACATGAATTGAAAGTTGTAGCTAAAATAAAAGATAATTGTAAATCTTTCTTTAACTACATTAAAAAATAACATCCAGCAATGCTCTGCATTAATTCACGATGACATTATCTGCTCTAACCATAGGGATAATGCTAATATACACTCAAATACATTTAATTCTAACTTCACCCTACAGTGATTGTGGATACCCAGATTCCCAATTCCTGGTCTTATCCTTTGATTACCAAGAAGAAAATCTTAACTGCCCTCTCCAAAGCAAAAGTTCTATATCTTTTAGCCTAAACATTATACCTGGTTGCCTAATAAATATTGTCAAACATGTCATTCCTGAGTGTCTCTTAAACTTTTCTAATTTAAGCCTGTATGCAGACTATATGTTCCAGAAGCTTGGAAAATGGCTGTTGCTATGAACCTACACAAGGGTGGCTCTATCTCAGACCCCAATAACCATAGACTTATCAGTTGAACAATCTTAATATGTAAAGCCGTGGAATGTACCATTTCAAACTTCTGAAATACTGAAAGTACAGTAAATGCCTTCTTGCCTGGGACAAACATCAGCTGTGCTTTGTCAAGTGTAGGTAATGCCTATAAATCCAGTTAATGTCTTCTCAGAAAGTGCATGGAAGCCATGGGTGGGAGCTATGTAATCCACTCACAATACCTAGAGCACCCCAGAGCAACAGTAAATAATTTCAAAGACCTTAACATTAACCTTAACATTAATTACATGTTATTTATGTAATTTTGTTGTGTGTAGATAGCTCATACTAGTGTCTAAATTATTTCTATAAGGTTGTGCTGTTACTGGTGGATAGAATCACATTAGAGAACCACGACAGGTTGCTGCTCGCTATATTTTTATCTGTGACTGCATAACTGTCTGGGTCTTTTGTTTTCTAATGTTCTTCCAATTGGCTCAGTATCTGCATATACTAAGTAGTGGTTCAGGACATTGTCCTGCATGTGGTAGCTATTTGCTGAGTGTGTTTTTTATAATCTTTATAGTATATATTTACCATCTCAAAAGTGCTTACTCCTCTCCATACTCTTCTTTTCTAGACCTAACACCACGCTTAAGTATTCAACTGCGGTACCACCTTTAACATTCTTATAAGAAAAGCGCAGACTGGGTCTGAACTGTCTGCAAACAGCTACAGTTAACTTTGAGTATGTGTCTACCTGTTTGAGCCAATCTTCATTTTCCCCTGGAGAGCACTCTGCTTTGGCTGTAAGCAGCCCCCCCACCACCACCACCACCACACACATCTTCCACTTTCTCTTATTCCCTTCTGTTAGCAAATAGTATCCATAACTGATCAATACTGTGTGTTTGTTAATTTAAACTATGACCACAGTAGCCTACTGATACAAGGTTATCCTGTTTTTCCACCTGAGAAATTAAGAAAGGACTTACAGTTTCAGAGCAGTCCTTGGTCAATTGTGATTGTTTCTTAACACATACTTGTCTTTGCTTTGTGATTGTTTCCAGCCCCTCATACAAGAACCTAACAGGGTCTCTACCCACTTCGCTCCCCACTCTGCCCCCTATTCCCTCCCGCCCCCAGTGGTCCCACCTTTATTGCACTCAAACCCCTCCCATCTTTCCAATAGCCAACCACAGCGCTAATCCAACACTACCTCCTCCATATTCCCTCTACTATCACACCTCCTTAACTAACATGTACAAGCATATCTTTCCTTTGCTCACTGTATGCACTCTCCTTGCATATATTACATCCTACCAAAGCTCCATCATTCCCCCACTCAACCACTACCACTGTACTACTACTCACACCACCACTCATGTCTCACCCATACACAGCTCCCCTCCCACCAGCTCAAGAACCATCCCTATGCACCCCCCACATATTCTACCAACTATATTACTCAAACGTAAAGCATCCCTACAACTTAACATAGTAACCCTCCCACCATACCTATTGCCCACAGAGCACAATCATAAAGTTTCCCTTATAAACAAACACATTCAAAAACTGAGAAAACTAATAATCTCATGCATATCAAAACTAGCCCTAAGTGGAGACATCCACCCCAACCCTGGCCCTACCATCTCCAACCCCAATCCTCATAATCAGACTAGAAACCACAACTTCTCCCATATTACAGCCAATAGAAAGCCAAGCGACTTCCTTCTACTAAGCCTAAATATTAGAAGTATATCCAACAAAGTCCATGAACTCCATGCCACCATAGACTTGTACTCCCCAGATATAGTCATCCTGACAGAAACCTGGCTAAAACCTCACATTACCAGTGAGCAAATACTCCCTACAGGTTACGGCATACTAAGAGTAGACCGGCTAAACAAAAAAGGAGGTGGTGTAGCTATAATATTTAAACAGCATCTAAACATCCAGATCTTAAAATCATCAGCTCCACAAATAGGCAATGAAGAAATAATATATACCAACCTCAAAATTAACCAAAACAAAACCATCAACATAATTGGATGCTACTTCCCACCTGGCCAAAACATCCCTCCACTAGAAAACCTCCTCAGCTGGTCTACCCACCATCTCTCCCAAGAAACTATCATCTTAGGTGATTTCAATATTGACTGGCAATCCTGTTCTGGCAACAATCCAACCCATCATGTACACCTTCATGGCTTCACCCAACTAGTCCAGTCACCAACAAGCACACTACCCTGGATTGGATACTAGTCAGTAAGAACCCCCAGTCATATATAACAGGCTGCTTATCAGATAGCCTCAGTGATCACTCCCCAACATTCCTACTCAAAAAATACCTTTACCAAGCTAAACCTGTCATCTATCGTCAAATACGTAAAAAAATAAACTTTAACCCACTCACATTCATCTCATCCCTCAAAGAATGTAACTGGCATGCTCTAAAGTACCTCAGTCTAGATGACGCAGTTGAATTTTTTAATACTACCTTCCTGAACATCCTTAATTACCATGCCCCCATAAGATTTTCCAGAACCAAAGCACAACCCTCCCCATGGCTACAGAAAACCACTAAGTCAGAAATGAAAAACAGGGATAAAGCCTGGGAGCACTGGCGCAAAACCAAAACCCCCGCAGCTAGACAGAAATTCCTAGAACTATGCAATAGAGTCAAAAAGCTAAAAAAACAGGACAAATTCCAATACTACCAGTCTGCCCTAGACTCCTCACAACACAGCCCCAAACAATTCTTGTCCTCCATAAACTTCATCCTCCACCCAGGTAAAGTCAGTACCCCTCCTCCTAACATCCCTCACTCCTCAGAAAATATTGCTACCTCATTCAACACACACTTCACCCAAACCATACTATCACTAGCTAAACAACACAACCCCCCTCCTCTCCAACCCACACCTTCAACTAGTAATCTCCCCACTGCCTTCTCTTTTTCTCCTGTACCTACCTCCAACATAAAAAACTCTTAACTAAACTTAAACCCACCAAATTAGCAGCAGACAACCTCCCAAGTGAATACCTACAAATCGCAGCTGATGCTCTGGCCTACCCAGTATACATCTTGATTAACCGATCTCTGTCAGAAAGTTACGTTCCCACATTGTGGAAAGTCTCACATATAATTCCCCTCCACAAAGGTGGACCCTCTGCAGAACTAACCAATTACCACCCCATAGCTATTCTCTCTCCACTCTCCAAAATACTAGAAAGATGCATACACTCTCAGGTCTCAGACTACCTCCTTACTAACAACCTCCTTTCCAGTACTCAGCATGGTTTCCGACCAAAACCATAGCACCACCACTGCCTTACTCTCCTTTACTAACACTATCCTTCAGCATAAAAACAATGGCTATCTCTCCTCTGCTACTTTCCTAGACCTATCTAAAGCATTTGACATGGTCCCACACAAACAACTTATCTCTGTCCTCAATAACCTATCCTTCTCACAATCAGTCACCAATTGGTTTCAGAGTTACCTGTCTGACCGCCAACAATCCGTTGTATGGCAGAATGACATATCTCCCCAACTACCTGTCTCCATAGGGGTTCCCCAAGGATCCATCCTTGGACTCCTACTTTTCTCTGTTTACACCAATAATCTAGCCTCTGCCACCAAACATGGCACACTCATCCAATACGCAGATGACTCGACCATCATCTGCTCAGCCCAGTCCCTACCCAAACTGCAAAGAGTCACACAGGAAGCCTTTTCCTCTGTTGAAACATGGTTATCCAATGCCCAATTAATACTCAACCCAAACAAAACTAAACTACTCATCTTCCAACCCACCAAACATACTCAAAACAACTCTCACTTTAACATCACAGCAAAAGACAACACCACTATATACCCAACTGAACACACCAAATTGCTAGGTGTGGAAATAGACAATAAACTAAAATTTGACATTCACATATCCATGACCATAAAAAAAGTCCACAAAAAACTAGGAGCGTTATACAGAAATAAACAATTTCTCACCAAAGCAGCAAAGATTTCAATAGCAAATTGTTCTAGCGACAAAACATATATTGGCTCATAAATTACTATTAAACCCACAAAATAAAAATGTTAATAATCCAAAAATTTGGGAACAGATTTTTAATATTATACTAGCATAGTATTTTCATCTTGGAAATATTAATAATTATTTATGTGTGTGGAGAGAATTTAGTAATCAACTGTCTATTACTTGCATTTATTCTTATGCTTTTTTATATTTAACTGTATTACATGGAAGCATTCTTGTAAATATTGTATATAGAGTGTGGTTATTAGTGATATTAGTTAATGCTTGGTTTGTGAATATATGTTATTTTTGTTCTTACTTGTGTTTGAAAATAATATAACAATAAAGATTTATTATGGAAAAAAAAAGAGTAATATGCTAGCCACCTTTGAGAAGAATCCTGACAATTGGATGGGTATCCATACATTCTTCCCCCCACCCCTGGCCAAACTTGTTTTGTCTTCCTGACAGCAGGAGTTGCCCCCTGGGGTGGGTTCTAACTAAATATAAATGGTTCTTGGACTCATTCTGCCTTGTTTCTTTATGATGTCATGATACTTTGATATATGTTAGTCGAGAGGCTGCAGGGCTGACCTGCACGATAATACATGAGGCTGTAAGTAAACTGCCTACCTACTACACTAGTTAAAAACCTTACATAGTCATTCATTCACTGCAGTATATAAAACTTAACAGCTTTTTCCACAGCCAAGCACATTGCACAGTCTTTCGTCTAGTATAGCACTGGTTACATATGGAGACTTAGCTCTGCATGTTTCTCCCATTATCGCTGACTTGCAGGCAAATAGATGTATTAATTAATATTTTATTAATTTCTAGGTCACCACAGAAAAAATACTTCTGTGCAACTAGCAATGTTATTTATTTTCTTGAGCCTTCCCTGAAACATTCTGAAATATGTCTGCCCAAATGGTTGTTTGTTTCACCTTTTGACAAGCCCTGGGTCATTAATAAAACTAAAATGGATATACTGGCCTGTTAAATAAATAGCAAAAAGAACGAATTAAACTGAATATAACTAAAAATATGTCAAACCATTGCCATAACAAATTATGATATAGGCAGCTTATAGTTTAAAAACAGAATAATGACTCAAAACTGGAGTACAAGACTTAACCTAAAATAACTTCAGAAGGGAGACGTCAGGATTTATCTAAACAATGTTAGGAATGTGACAACAATTCGGGAACTACTTACTCAGTATCAGTTGACAGAACACAATGCAAAATACAGAACCTACATTCCAAAAGAATAACTGCACTTTTAGTGCCTTCTCTAACACTGAATCTGATCAGTTTTTGCATTTCAACATTTTGTACAGTTTCATTTAAAAAAATATAGAAATGTACTTTCTGATTAATAATGTCTCATTCACCTTTCA
>NC_056744.1:900226403-900263903 GCF_019279795.1 Protopterus annectens | reverse complement strand
CACTGTTTGTACTTTAGTCATTGGGTCCTTGCACACAGTTTGCACTGATTCTACCAATGTTTCTTGGACTTCAAACCATAACAGAACTGCCCAGATAGCTTTCTTGCTGCCCCTTGATCCGAATATGAACTGCTCATTTCCCATCTAACTTTCTACTACTCTACATATTCATTTATTCGTCTCCCTGTCTAGAACTTTCATGTAGTGTGACAGGAGTTTGATACCTCTGTACTGCTCACATTTGTGAATCTTGCCTTTGTTGTTGAACACTGTCACTAGTATAATTATTCTCCAGTCATCTGGGATACACGTTTCTCTCCATACTGCTACAGATACCCTAAAGAACCATTTCTCCCCATCTCACCCGACATCTTTATCATATCTGCTGTGACCCCAGCTCAACCTGCTGTAGAGTGCTGTTCCTGAGTTTAGAGTAGCAGATAAAGATTGTGCTGCAGTTTATCAACTTCATTTTCCTTAGTGCTGTTCTTACTTCTTCTGTGGTGGGCTCCTCCTCTTCTCTCATTGTAGGCTGTGTCTGAGGCAGTACAGCTTCTGTGGGGTTTTCTTTATTCAGAAGCTGCTGGAAGTACTCCTTCCATTGCTTTTAATATCCTGTAGACTAGTGAACAGGCTGTTGCAGACATCCCTAATGAAGGGTGTCTGACAATCATCATTATCTTTCTGTCTTTGCCTTGCAACCTGATATAGTTTCTTTGTGTCATCTACTGCGTCACTTTCCAGAAGCTGGTAGAGTACTTCTGATGCCTTGTTGTTTGCTATTGCAACTCTTTTCTTAGCCTCTTTGCTACCCAACCAGTATTTCTTCCTAGCCTGGTCCATCTTTTCTTTCCCCCACTTCTTCCTGCACTCCTTCTTTCTTTTGATGACCTCTTGAACTTTTGCACTCCACCACCAACTTTCCTTATGTGCCTTATTTCCATACCTGGCTCAGGGTCATATCTGATCTATAGTCCTCACACATGTTGTTTTGAGGTGGTGCCATTCTTCTTCAACTCCACCTATTTCCTCATCTTTTTGAGGTGATAGGTCCCTGAGTAATTCCTTAAACTGTTGTCCTTTCTCTCCAGTCAACTTCCAGGTCTTCAGCCTGGTCTTTCTTGAACTTAGAGCCTTTTCTGTCCACAGCACTTTCTCTGACCACAGCTTGTAGCTGATTCTGGCAACCAATGGTTTATAGTGTGGGCCAATTGTTTCAGTGGGGATGACTTTGCAATCACTGATTCTACCCCAGAACCATTTCCTTGCTAGCAGGAAGTTTATGTGAGTTGCATGTGACTATTCTTGTATGTGATCTTGTGACTGTCTCGCTTTCTGAACCATGTGTTGGCTACTAAAAAGCCATTTGCTAGACAGAAGTCTAGGATGGCCTTTCCTTCTTTATTCCTGTTGCCCCACCCATGTGGACCCAGGCAGTCTTCATATCCTGTTCTGTCTGTTCAAATGTGTGCATTCAGGTCACCGATTTTAAACACCCCCATATACCTATGTGTGTGTTCATCGGTTCATAGGTCTTATTTATATAGCAGGTCTTATTTATATCACAGGAAATGTTTAAGTCTTTATATCAGGTCATTTTGATGCTGTTTGTTTTGCAGATATGCAGGAGGTCTGTCAAGGTGGATACTGGCAATGCCTTTTATGCGAGGCATAGATCTCCCCTCAACAGCCTGTAGGAGACAGATGGAAGGATAGGGCCATGACATGGTCTGCATAGGACATCTTACTTATGCCCTGTATTCTTTTACAAAGGAACTTCTGTGGACGTTTCTGTTGTTGGGTGTGTCTGGTTAGGTGCATACCAAAGGGGGCATCGTACTCAATGACAGGTCTGATGAATGCTGAATACAGTGGAACAACAACATCCTTGGAACTAGATGTCACATAGCCCACCTAAATTATAAATGTCAAACAGCCACTGATACACTTCTTTGCAAATTATTACTTTTTATGTTTATTTTTAATGTTAATTTTACCTTTCTCTTTAACTAGACTAGATTATACAGTAGGACTCAGTTATGTATTAGTCGATTGAAACCACTATGGTTTGGTTCACCAAAGGCAGATCTGATGATGTTTAGAAATGCAAAAGCACTGGCTATTAATTATACAATATAAAAATAAAACAAAGCTGAGAAAGAATGTCTAATCTAATAAATCAATAAAAATAGCATAGGAAGCGGTACAAACATTGTAATGATTGTCAAATTGACCAAACATTTTGCAATGCATTTCTTTTACACATTTATTTATTTACCTACCATTGGACAGTCAAAACATACTCATTACATCCGAGTAACGCCTATAGGTGCATCTGCAGTTAATGCCTACTGATGCCTCTAGGCATCAAATATTGCTTGTTCGTATTTTTATCACTAATTCCAAAACATGCTATGTACCAGGTTTTAAAAGATTTCATCTTAAAGCTTAAACCTCAACTACATTAATATTTGATCACTGTCTAGTGCAGGTAAAGAGATGTTAACTGTTGTTTTTATTAATTAATTCATTATTAATTCATTTATTTATTTATATAGATATACTTTTTCACATTTTTCTAAATAACTCAACAACCAAGTAACACAAACAGAACTCTTTAACCTCTTATGGAATCTCTCAGCTAGATGAATAAAATGCTGCTGACAGCATGTATGCAACTTGGCTAGTTGCTGATATATTGTAAGTTGTTTACAAAATATTACAAATGTAATAGTTACTACCCCGGATTTACTATTCCATAGTGCAGGACTAGCTTAGTCCTGCACAGAGGTGGCCGTTTAGGAGCAGGACGGCAGCACGCCATGCATAGTAATGAGGTGTGCTGCCTGAGCTCCTAGTCTTTCATGGAGCATGTAAGAGTGCAGGGGGTGTGTCTGAGAGTAGAGCTTCCAGAATATACACCCCCCCCACAATGAAGAACAGCAGAAAGGGGTAAGAAGTGAGCGAGACCACTCATAGTTGTCTGCATATCCCCACCAACAGTCCCCCTTGTCTACAACAGCAAAAGTATACATACATAAAATGAACAAACCCTTTTATTTTATTTTTAAACTCCAATTAAAGCTAACTGTAGGTGCACAGGTGTGCCCAACACTTAGCTACAGTTAATACAGCTTAAATGGTTGAAGAGGATAACAAGGAAGATATATGCAAATGAAGCAGCATAGCAATAGTGTAGTGGTCAGAGCATTTGCCTTATGAGCAGGCATTCCCAGTTCAAGTTCCACTGCAGTACATTTGATTTTCCATGGAAATGCATGTTATGACTAATATTTATGTTGCATAACCCACTAAATAACATATTTTTATGAAGTGGAGTACTGCAGTAAATGCACATGTGTGGTGTCATTGTCAGAATGAATAAAACACTAGTAAGCAGGTTTAAGCATCAATAAGCAGTAGTAATCATATTTAAGCACTAACAAGCGAGCTTAAGCCCATTTGCACAGCAGTAAGCAATGCCTACACTGGTTAAGCAATTCTAAGCTAACTCTCTTTAAGCAGATGTAACGGCAAGTTAGCAGTGCTTACCGTCATGCAAACCCACACAAACCTGCTTACAAATGCTCAAAAGTGCCTTAATCACTCTGTACCAATGGCACTTGTTCTGGCCAGCAACAAAATAAACAGCCATGCAGGTGTCAAACCCAGGACCCTATACACTATAGTCACAGTAGTTAACCACCAAGCCATCACAGAAGTACAGACAAATGAGGTATCAGCAAACAAGTCTTCACCATAGTAAAACCAAACTGAACCTGTGAAAGGAATCAGTATACAGACATATGTGCTATAATCCACTACATAACACAAATATGTGAACCAGAGTACAGCAGTAAGGCCAGAAGTCAGGTGTAATTGTAAGAGAGTGTTGAAGTCAGCAATAAAACACAAGGACCCCATATAGTGTACATACACATGAATTATGGATACCAGGCATACATATAAGGTGTAATGAATAATAACTCAATGCCAAAAAGGAATTATAATGCAAAGTCTAATGTAAGCAATGCTAAGCATTGCACAGGCCAGTTTAGGAGTTGTAAGCAATGTGTAGGCCAGCTAACTCAATGGTCCCAGTCTTATATCCCTTTAAACAATGCCAACCTTAGGTAAGCAGGTTTGCCCATAGCCTAGCCTTTTCAAAACTGACCAATCATGGAAAAGTGAGAGAAATTGGCCCTATTTAAACCCAAGCGGTGGGAATACATCTCATAACTGGTTGTAGCATCCCCTTGCAGGCACAATGGCAGTAAGGGGAGAAGGTGTGCGCTTTCGAGTGCAGTGCTGGTGTATCCAGGAGTCCAAAGTCAAGGCAGGACATTGTCAAAGACCATGATCAGAGACCACTGCAGGGCCAGTACCAGGGCTCCCAATATAAGGCAGAGGCCTGGGACTTTCTCACCCATTACCTCACCAGTGCCACTGGCATACCCCAAACTGGTGAGCAGGTCAGGCATCACTATGCCGACCTGAAGCAGTGTAAGGGGACCTCTTGGACCAGTGGATCAAAGAGGCTAGAGCAACAGGGGATGTTCCATTTGTGTGTAAGTATCACCCCAGTATGTGTGTAATAATCACCAGCTCAGGTATGTCATGGATAGATATGGCTAAATATTCCTCTTATGTCCCCCACAACTACAATGGAGCAGGCTGCAAATCAGGAGGCCCACGCCAGTAGCCTGGTGAGGTTGCGATGCGAGGCAGGTCAGTAATACGTATGGATTTACTGTCATAGGATTTAAAACTAAAAGTAGTAGTACATTAATTGCCTGTATAAAACCTGTATTGTTCAAGGCAAGTACTGCATACACTAGAGAATATGGCAGGAAGAGTCTCATATTGTTTGTATGTTAATAAAAGTGTAATAGCCTGACAATAAAGGTCTAACTGTTGGACTACATGTGTATACTCTGGTATCATATGGTAATGTAGATTTGCAATCATGTAATAGTACTGTTGTATTAAGCACTGTTACCCATACCGTGCACCATAAATTGAATGTGTAGGAATGCCTGTATATGACAAGTGTAATCCCCAGAGGCCATTTAGTACAATTGAAAGGCACATAGTAAACAAGGAAAATGCAGACACCCAAACCTGAATAGCATATGCAACTGAGATGTGAACTGCTGATTTTTAGCACACACAGCCATGGTTCGAATCCTGCCAGTGGTAGTAGTCTGCATACAGAATTATACCCCACAACTGTACAGATATGTTCAGAATGTCCAGTAAAGTGGCCCATATCTGTTGCCTATCAACCTGTTCCCCTGGGAAATCAGTGGGATGATCCCAGATGTATAGGCAGCAAACAGGAACTACAACTGATTGACACACATCTATGAGAACAAAGCTGGCACACTAGCAACTCCCCAATACCTTATGAGACTAAGAAGCCACGTATGTCCCATTTACACCCCAACTTGTCAAGCTGTGGTCAGAGTGTGTACAGTAACAGAGTGAGATGTATGTGCATAATAGTATTGTGGAATCTGGTACTGTGTGTGGGAACATTCAGGTAGTGCTAATAAACATTTCTCCCACAGGTCTGTCAGATACCAATACTGTGCACAGAAATACAAGAATGATATCCAGTACTGGTACTGTTTACATTGGTATTGTATGGCATTGTGACTGATGCAGTTGCTCTGAATAATAAGGCATTACACATCACTGTTGCCCACACTGTCCTACAACATATAACTGTCTAGGAAATCTGTACAAGAGTGTTGTAATACAAGGTCAGAATGCAAAAGCACAGGGGATTAATAAGACAGAAAGCAGATAGGAGATATACAGCAATATCTATATAGCAGACACAACTGTGATGGACAGTGTTTAAGTTGTAGCAGACACAGCCATGGTCTGAATCCTGGGAGTGGAAGTAGGCTGCATACAGAATCATATCCCACAACTGTACAGAGGAGGCCAGAATGTCCAGTATATGGGCACATATCTGCTGCCTGTCCCCCTGATAAGTCTGTGGGATGATCCCAGATGTTTAGCCAGCAAACAGGGAATACAAGTGATTGTAAAACATCTATGAGAACAAACCTGTCACTGTAGCAACCCACAAAACTGTTAGGAGAGTAATATTTCAAGTATGTCCTATCTACGCTCCCATGTTGTCAAGCTATGACCAGAGTATTTACAGTAAGTGAGTGAGATGTATGTGCATAATACTAATGTGTAATCTGGAAGTTTGTGTGGCAACAGTCAGGTAGTGCTAACAAGCATTGCTCCCACAGGTACGTCAGATACAAGCAGTGTGCTGAGAAATAAAGACCATTATAACCTGTACTGGTACTGTTCACTCTCATATTGTAGGGAATTGTGAGTGTTGCAGTTTCTCTGAATAATAAAGTATCACTGATCACTGTCACCCACACTGTGCTACATAATATAATTGTGTAGGAAAACATGTATATGTGTGTGTCAGGTCACTAAAGGTGGAAGAGGGCAATATCCTAGATATGTCCCAGCACACCAGCATGTGGTCAACACACAGCCAGAGTCTGTGCAGAAAAAGTTGGATAGCTATGTGCACAACATCAACACAGAATCTGGGAATATGTGTAGAAACAGTTAGTTAGTGTTAACAAACATTCCTTCCACAGGTATACCAGGTAAGAGGTGTATACTGCAGGTAAAACCAGTTCATGTGTAATGATGATGACAACCATATCACTGTCCAAACTAAGGCTATAGGGTAGTGTAGTAAGACTTGTAAGGTACAGATAACAGCACTGACTAGGAAAGCAATGTCGACTAAAGGAATATACTAGGTGTTAATTGACATCTTTCTCTCCCCTCAACCATAACTCCAAAAATAATCAACATACCCACCCCAACTTATATGTTATGACACCTATGCTCTGATAATGTCCAATTGTTTGATAAATATTTTAACTGTTCCCATGCATGTGCTATATTGAATTATTCCAACATTGGTGGCATGGTGCCATCAATGCACCTGCATGCTGTTCTTATTACCACTGTGGTTCCATATATGCATGTGTTCTGTTTGCTATGCAACTGTTCCATATCTGGTGTCTGGGTTAATGGGAATATCTATGCATGTTGTTATACCTAACCCTGGAATGTGTTGACTATTACTAACCCACATATGATGAAATCAAAACACTATAGCATGTTTGGGAAGGCCGGTACCAGCGGACCCACCTGTTCCACCTCAGCTGGCCGTGGGACCGGAAACCAGCATGTCTGGGGCCCAACCCAGGACCTCCCTCTCCATTGGTCCTGCACCACCTTCGGGTGGAACCATCTCAGGGGATGGGGCTCAGGCCCCCCCCCACTGGGAGCGGGTGCAGACCGGTACCTGTCACTCATCACCAGGTCCGGGTCGTGGTGCATAGAGAGCTCAACCAGCAGCTTGGTGATCTTCTACACCAGCTTGAGAGCCATGTGTCACAACTAGAGCATCAGTCTGGCTCTGCGACTCAGCCCCCAGCACAGCCTCCATCAGGGCTGTGAAGGTGCAGTGGGGACTACACATGTTTGGAGACCTCAGTCCCACTGTTTACACTAGGGGGCTCATGGGCTTCTGATTTCCCAACACCCCTCCTCATCAAGGTGATTAACCTCCACATGTGTCATATACCGCCCCTGTATGCATCTTGTTTGTCTTGTCTGTTAACCTACCCAACCTACCTCCCCAAATATACCTACTACCCCTCCCCAACATCCCACTCTCACCTGAAAAAAAAAAGGGCAATCTGTTCCAACAAAAAAAATCTCACCCCATACATAGCTGTCCATTTCACACACGTGTCCACTGGACACATGTAATCTGGTCTAAATGGCATCACAACTTATTATTGTTGTCCTCAACCCCTCCCAGGGGTTTGAGTGTCCAAATCTACCTGCAAATTCAGTGTATATGCACAGCTGTTGCTGTAGAAGAAATGGGCAGCTATGGACCTTCCTACACCCTTCCTGCACATCCCTGTCTAGTTTCCCTATTGTCTTTCCCTCTTTGTGCTCCTTTTTTCACCACTTTCCTATCAACCCCATTTTTCTTCTCTTTTAAAGAAATTAGCATGGGGGTAAGCAGGAGTAAGCACTTTTAAGCAGCGGTAAGCGGGTTTAAGCCTGTTTGCATGGAGGTAAGCAATGCCTACACTGGTTAAGCAATTTAGAAGCTGAATATAACAAACTGTAACCGGCAGTTAGTAGTGCTTACCTCCACTCAAACCTGCACAAACCCACTTACAACTGCTCAAAAGTGCCTTAATCACTCTGCATCCAATGGCCCTTGTCCTGCCCAGCAACAAAATAAACAGCCTCTTCAAGGCTCAAACACAGGACCCTGCACACCATAGACAAAGTGATTTACTACTTAGCCATGTCAGATATACATAACCCTGAGGTATTCACAAACATATCATCCAGCCCAGTCATTCAACAGTACAGAGAATGTATTTCAACATGTAGATGTATGTGTGTGTGTATATATATTAATATCTAAACAGATACAACATATCTATATATGTTGATATATATATATATATATATATATATATATATATATATATATATATATATATATATATAGGTATTCCAAAAATCACAAACCAGCGAATTGTGAACCAAAAGACAAGAGAGATGCTCCGATGAACAAACCACTTTATTCAGGATACTTCTTGAAGTGCGAAACATACACGTACACTTTTCGTTTGCTAAAATCCAGCTAACTTCCTCAGAAGACAAAATAACACAAACCACAAAACTGTTTAAATAGTGACTCTATACCTCAATAGGCCAAGCAATTATTCAATTTGGCTTAATTGGGGATGTGCTTCAACGTATATTAGTAGTAAATTCTGAATTGCAAGGTAAAAAATGTGTGTACTAAACCAAGTTTTGATCTGGCTGTCAGCAGGGTCAAACAGACAACAACACAAGGGAAACTAGTTGTCTTAATACAGTCGCTATATTAACATCAGATAGTAATTGGAGGAGTATACTATCTGATAAACCAAAAATTGTCTTTAAGAGAGGCCAGAATTTTAAGGAAATTTTACAATTTAAAAACAACAATATCAGGCCTAATGGAGGTATGTTCAAATGCAATATGTGCAATTATTGCAAGTTTATTGAAGAAGGCTGCACCTTCACAATAAAAAAATCATACTTATAAAATAAAAGACAAATTTAATTGTAGTAGCCGTCAAGTGGTTTATATGGCTAAGTGTGTGAAGTGTGCAGCCTTCTACATTGGGAAAACTGATAGAAAACTACAGGAAAGAATTTACGAACATACCTATAGCATTAACAGAGAGAAGTTAGAAAATGCACTTGCCAGGCATTGCCATTTGAATGAAGGCCATTTTTTTAAATTTAAAATTATTGACCAGGTTATTGAAGATCCTAGGAGCTCCTACGAACCATTAAAATTGGAACGGAAAGAACTCATTTGGCAACTAGCGACGAATGCCAATCAATTCTCTGGTATTAATGAACTGTCGTCGATTAAATGCATTTTAAGACTTAAAAATTTGGAAAGATGTTTAATTAATTTTTTCATTTTATTAACCATTTGTTTAGTTGGTTGAATTTTAAAGTTGTAAACTATAATATAATATTAATAAACTTGTATATTTAAATTTAACTACTATAGTATTATGATAATTTATAGTTTCATATTTAAACTGACTAATTAATTTCTAATTTTTACTTTTAGGTGGCAGTACTTGATATATACATTAAAACCATAATTAGATCAAATTTAACCTAGAAATAAATGATTCTAGTGGGTAATGGTAATAATAATAATGTAAATATAACCAAAGTAATAATATATAAAATATAAAAATATAATTTTTTGTATATATATATATATATATATATATATATATATATATATATATATATATATATATATATTTTTATTATTTATGACTTATTATTTATTATCCACTATTTATTCTTTATTTCATTTATCAGTTACTATTTATTAATGCATAGGTTTTATTTATTTATTTACTACATTTTATACATTTATTAATTATTGTGTATTAAGTATGATTCTACCTATAGTGGTCATAATGTTGAGAGTTAGGAAAGCATGCTCTCACTATAATACATCCCTATTGCTTTTGGTGTATTTAGATTAATTATGATTTAATTAAGGTTCATAAAGTTTATTATACATATGTGTTTAGATGTTCTAGCTCATTTTAAATTTAAATATTTTTAAACCCGAGCCATACCAATTCATGTAATTTTATGTTTTTTATGTTATAATTTTAAAAGCATATATAATTTTTTGTATATATATATATATATATATATATATATATATATATATATATATATATATATATATATATATATATATATATATATATATATATATATTACTTATTATTTATTATCCACTATTTATTCTTTATTCCATTTATCAGTTACTATTTATTAATGCATAGGTTTTATTTATTTATTTACTACATTGTGTACATTTATTAATTATTGTGTATTAAGTATGATTCTACCTATAGTGGTCATAATGTTGAGAGTTAGGAAAGCATGCTCTCACTATAATACATCCCTATTGCTTTCAGTGTATTTAGATTAATTATGATTTAATTAAGGTTCATAAAGTTTATTATACATATGCGTTTAGATGTTCTAGCTCGTTTTAAATGTAAATATTTTTAAACCCAAGCCATACCAATTCATGTAATTTTATGTTTTTTATGTTATAATTTTAAAAGCATATTAATAAAATGGAAATACTCTTTTATCAAGAATAATTCTAGTAAGACGAACTACTAATATAGCGACTGTATTAAGACAACTAGTTTCCCTTGTGTTGTTGTCTGTTTGACCCTGCTGACAGCCAGATCAAAACTTGGTTTAGTACACACATTTTTTACCTTGCAATTCAGAATTTACTACTAATATACGTTGAAGCACATCCCCAATTAAGCCAAATTGAATAATTGCTTGGCCTATTGAGGTATAGAGTCACTATTTAAACAGTTTTGTGGTTTGTGTTATTTTGTCTTCTGAGGAAGTTAGCTGGATTTTAGCAAACGAAAAGTGTACGTGTATGTTTCGCACTTCAAGAAGTATCCTGAATAAAGTGGTTTGTTCATCGGAGCATCTCTCTTGTCTTTTGGTTCACAATTCGCTGGTTTATATATATATATATATATATATATATATATATATATATATATATATATATATATATGAACATATATACATGCAAATGCCTACATCTATAGATATATATGTCTACATCTATATGTTTAAATATCTACAGCAAGTTATATATGTGTAAGCAGATATATACATCTATGTAGGTATATAAGGACATAGTTTTATATATATATATATATATATATATATATATATATATATATATATATATATCGACATACATCTGTAGATAATGGGGATGTGAAGGCTGCCAGCCTAGCCAGACAGAATTTTATAGATAATTCTGTCATTTGTAAATATTAATGTAAACCACAGGCTTGTCTTAAATGGTAAAAACAGTGCTTCTTGTGGAACTGCAAAAATGTAACAACAGTGCACTCTGCTGACTAAGTAAAGCATGTTGTGACCCTTTGATGTAAACATGGCTCCGGCTGGTCTAGATGAAGGAATTCTTGCTATTGTGCTAAGGCCAGAGTTAATGGCCAGAATTTGCATGCATAAATGTCCTTTATTGCTCTGGTTTATGCCCAGAGGTGAAGAATGTAAATGTAGTTTCTGTTAGCCTGGGAACCCAGGAAAGTATGAGGAATGATGTAATGTGAACCAGGAATGTGATTTTAAAAACAGAGAGAATCAAAGAGCATTAAGCATTTTTGTCTTGACCATCCAACTAACCAGCACTGTCTTGCTATATATGTAAGTTTATCTTAGACTTGTGTTTTCTCTTAGAAATAGCTAGAAACTAGAAAGATTAGACTAAGTGTTTTTCTGTGATGTCAGAACTGTACTACTGAATTATTTTAAGTATTTCTCTGTGATCTCTGCACTCTTGACTAGCACTATGTAGTAAAAAAAAAGTATTGTTTTGACTATTTATTATTAAATATTTTAAACCTTTCAACTGTGGCTGCTTTTTGTAGAGATAATTTAAGCTCTTTAGAGTACCTGCATGGCTTTAGTAAAATTGTACAAAGCCACTCCAATAGCTTTAGCCATTGTCTATACCACCACTTGGATAATGATATTGCACAGTAATAATTGGACACCCTTTTAAGGGCCTTTGAGTAGCTGATAAATACTGGTGAGTGGTAGCAAGTGGTACTACCTTTTAGACTGGGCAGAAAATGGGCACAGCTGGAGAACCTGTGCCAGCCTTCCCCAGGATTGTCTGTGTGGTTGCATACACTCTTATCTCAATGTGTGTATGTGTCAGCTACTTGGGCAGGGACCCGAAGCATTGGTTGGACAGAGAGGGTGCTGGAGGTTTTAGCTTGCCCACTAGGCTGAGATCTGGACCCAAAACAAAACACGTGCAACACATAGCTCACAAAGCCAGTGTGCCGAACAGTCACAGCCCTTAAGGCTAAACAACACACCTGATACACTTGTAATAGGTGACTCTATCGTCAGGCACACTGACGTCCCGCTCACCAGGCTGAACAAGGAGAAGGTCACGGTGAGCTGCCTGTCGGGCGCTAGGATCCGCCACATAACACAAGCACTCAGGTCACTCCAAGGCAAGTACAAATATGACTCAGTCATTGTCCATGCTGGTGTGAATGACCTGAGACGTACCTCCTGGACTACATGAAAAGAGACATCGAGGATCTCTCTGAGAATGTAGCCCAGGCCGGTATGACCCTGAGCTTGAGTAGCATCTTACCCTCACTAAGAATGATGCCACAGTATAAAGACAAGATAATCAATTTCAAGAATTGGCTTAAGTATTGGTGTCATTTTAAGGAGATCCAATGCCTGTCAGCCTGGGATGACATGCTCGGCAAGCCACGATGCTTCGCTAGGGATGCTTGCACCTGTCACCCCTGGGCTTTTGGATATTGGCAAAGGCTCTTGCCACCCCCATAGTGCCTTTTTTAGGCAAGGCTCAAAAGACAAACCCACCTCCATAGGTATCACAAGGGATAAGAAACTAAGAGTAATGCTACTCAATGCCAGAAGTCTAAACCTCAAGATGCACGCACTTGAAACTCTCCTTAGCATGGAGAACATCGATATCTGTGCAGTAACAGAAACCTGGTTCAAAGCTCCCGAGAGCACCCCAGCAGTATGAGATTATACCTCAAACCATGGTTTTCGGCCCCAAAACTTGGACCGAACCACAAAAGGAGGGGGAGTATCAATATTCATCAAAGATACCCACACCTCCAGGTTAGTGGCACAGCACGAAGCATCAGAGACTATCCATGTGCAACTAACAGTGGGTAAAACTGCCTTCCAGTTTATAGCCTGCTACAGACCACCCTCCCAAACCCAGGAACCCCACTCGGCCTTCATGAGAACACTGGAAAATATGAAGGTCTCTCCAAACACCATTATATTGGGCGACGTCAGCTACCCAAACATAGACTGGGAGCATTACTCTAGCTCCAACACCCTAGCCCAAAGGTTCCTAGAATTTATAAACTCAAATGCTATGGAACAACTTGTTACCACTCCCACAAGAGGGGAAAACATACTGGACCTGATCATCACCAACATGGAGGCTCTGTGCTCCAGACCAGAAGTTTATCCCTCACTGGTAAGATCAGACCATAAACTAATCTCACTGGATATTCACATCCCGACCCCACCCCCTGCCCAGAAAACCACAGTGAAAAACTTCTCTAAAGCAAATTTTACACTCCTCAAAACCGAGGTGGAATCATTCTAAGCCCCTGGGCCTGTGGAAAATACGGCCCAGACCGCAGAATCCTTTATAAATACATTCTATGAACACCTTCAGGAATGCATGGATCATGCAATCCCAAGTAAAACCAAGACCAATCCTCCAAAGGCAGGCGTCCTGTCTGGTGGACCACAGCCATAAACAAACTATACAATAGAAGGAGGAAGCTACTACATGATAGAGCAAAATCCCAAAAAGGGAAGGCATCTCTGATCAGTATTAGCAAAAAACTACGGGCACTCATAAAATCGTCTAAGGCCAGCTTCGAGAGAAAAATTGCACAGGACACTAAGGATAATCACAAGGCTTTCTTTAGTTATGTTAGGAACCTGGGTGGGAATTCCCAGATATGCTCAGAATTAGTCCAAAATGACAAAAAATACACCAAACCCACAGACATTGCCAACATCCTAGCTGACAGGTTCAGCACAAACCCCCCCCCCCACCAAAAGGGCAAATATCTATCCCAGCAGAGTGCTGCCCCCCTGACATCTCAGATGCTCAGTTAAGAGCCGCCCTCTCCAAAGCAAAAAACACAGCATCAGTGGGACCAGACGGTGTCCCGGGCTGCATCCTACATGAACTCCAAGAAGAGCTAAACCCAAACATAAAACTACTGTTCAATCTCAGTCTTAGTACAGGATATGTACCCAAAGAGTGGTGTACAGCAACAGTGGTCCCTCTCCACAAAGGTGGTGCCTCAACAGATCCTGGAAACTATTGCCCCATAAGCCTGACTAGCTTGGTCTGCAAAGCTATGGAAAGGATCATTATGGACCTCATAAATAAAGATATTGGGGACCTACAGACACTGGATCCTACCCAGTTCAGCTTTGCTAAGGGCAGATCCTGCCTCTTAAACCTGGTCGATTTCTTTGAAACAGTCACCAAGGCCATTGACGAGGGGAAGGTGGTCCACACAGCCTACCTGGACCTCGCAAAAGCCTTCGATACAATATCCCACTCAGGCATTATAGATAAGCTCACCAGCTTAAATATAAACCCCTATGTCACTAGATGGGTTGCAAACTGGCTCAAGGACAGAACCCACATGGTTAGAATTGCTGGAGCCATGTCAGACTCCAAATCAGTTACAAGTGGCATCCCACAAGGCTCAGTCCTTGGATCTCTCTTGTTCGGTATATATTTCCCAAAGGTACATGCCAACACGGAAGGACTGTGGCTGACCAAGTTCACAGATGACTGCAAACTAGGTGCCATAATCGACTCTCCAGCTGACACAAGCATCCTACAAAAGGGTCTCATAGAAACGGACAACTGGTGCCAGAGCCATGGCCTCAAGCTAAACGCCAAAAAGTGTATAGTCATCCCCTTTGGCAAAAACAAAGTGCCCACAAATTACCACATAGGTGGTAATCCATTAAGTACGGAAGAAGTAATTAGAGACCTGGGGACCCAAGTTGATAGCAATCTCTCATTTGAAAACCATGTGGCCAAAGTGGTTAGAAAAACATTTTATATAGCCCACCTAATCATGAAGGGATTCACATCTAGATCAGGGGAGTTCTTCGTGCCTCTTTACTCATCCCTCATCAGGCCCATAATTGAGTACAATGCCCCTTTTGGGATGTACCTTACCAGACACCTGCAGCAACTGGAAAGACCCCAAAAGTACCTCACCAAGAGGATCAAAGGGCTCAAACAGATGCCATATGCTGCCCGGTTAAAGAAACTCCAGCTCTACTCAGTGGCATACCGCCTGCTCAGAGGTGATCTGTGACTGACATATAAAGCCATGTCCAACCCGGAATTAATGGACATGCTGCACCTCAGAAAATCCAAATCCCATTGAGCTATGTGCTCCAGAGACTTGAACCTCAGCACTGAAATAAATAGGACATGCTGGAGGGACAGATTCATAACCCAGAGGCTCCCTTCACTCTGGAATAAAATCCCAGTCCAGGTTAGGCAGAGTCCCTCATTGACTCTCTTCAAGAGGAATCTTGATGAGTGGATGGGAGATCATAGGTTTACCCCGGGTATCACTTCTGTGTCACTGTTAGACAGAGGCACAGTATACTAACCTCGAAATAGGGCAAAGCAAAATTCATTTAAAATGGGTGGCGAAAGCCAAACACACTCTGGCTAGGCTTATAAATGCCCTAGGGCAGATAGCCTAGTATGAACCTATGAACCTATAGCTGTGCCAGAGGGGAGTCGTATTGGGGACCTGGAGAGCAAGGGAGTGACCATCCCCGGACTGACTGTGATGTCTGTGTGCTGTTAAGGGAAATTGCACTTTACTGTGTGTATTTGTTATCCTTTCCTCCTATATGAGACGCCCCTCACTGGTGTTAGTGGTGAGGATTGAGGCTCCTTGATTGCTGGGCCAGGACATGGGCATCACAGGGAAAATAACAAAAACATATATGTCCACATGCACTGTTAATGGGGTTGAGAGGCCCCAAACAATATACGTCTTGTACGAATAGGTATACCCCCCACAGCCAAACACATCCCCCCTGCAATACACTATCAAGTAGTGCACATCCCATAACCAGGACCAGACACAACATGGGCATCCCTAGGATACAGATACACAGACACATATATGCAGATACAATATACATATATATATATAAATATATATATATATATATATATATATATATATATATGTATATGTGTATATATATATATATATATATATATATATATATATATATATATATATATATATATATATATATATATATATATATATATATATATATATATATATATATGTGTGTATATATATATATATATATATATATATATATATATATATATATATATATATATATATATATATATATATATATATATATATATATATATATATATATATATATATATATATATATATATACATATATATATATATATATATATATATATATATATATATACACACATATATATGTAACTACACATACACATGCAGAGATATGTATAGTAAGATACATATGTGGTACATGCACACAATATGGAACAGACACTATTCCTACAGTTACCACCTTACCAACTGGAGTCTGTATGAGCCACCCATACAAATGACAATCATTTCCTGCAACATATACCCACAGAGAAATCAAAGGCTATAACACCACACACAGATTTGCATAAATGGGAAGGCTTTACTTGTGTACTATTACAGTTGTATATGCCATGCTGTATAGTTGTTTAGACACGGATATCCATATAAACAGAGTAATGCAACTGTGAAACAGTTATACTAATACAGTAGCCTGGAAAAGGTAACAAATGTTGCTGTCCAGGCCAACGCCATCAAGTAGTACAATAGTAATGACAGACTGGGGCCACAGGATACCAAACAATCAACAGTAAGTAATGCAGATGTATAGTTCAGCAGCCTCTATCTATTTTATTTATTTTCCATTTGTTTACTGGGATAATCCGACTGGATACATGTCCATTTTAAGCAGAGGCCCGGGGAGAAAAACTCCAGATAGTCAATATTACATAGGTTACATAAGACGTTAGATAACACTAGAAACTGTAGGACAGCGTATTTAGTACAGAGGTTTAGTAATGTTTCCACATAGGGACTCACAAATTCTGTGGTCTGATACAATTTTAAGCAAAAAGACATCAAGAAATGGTCTCACAAATTCTCATGATCTGACACAATCTTAAGCAAAAGACATCAAGAAATGGAAACATAGCTTGGTTAGAAAACAAAGCTTAGTTAAGCAAATTACATGTTACGATAGTTACAACTTATGCTTTCAGTTTATAATTTAATCAGTGTTAGTGCATGGGCAAAGCCAGTTTGCTTTGAGATGCTGTTTGAAATATTTTTCTAAAGAGACTTAGGGAGGATTGAAGGATTATATGGTTTAGCAGTGAATTCCAGGTTTTGCCAACAAAGTTGGCAAATAGGGATTCGCCAGCAGAGTTATTAGCTTTGTGGGTTTGGACCAGTAGTTTGTTAGCTGATCGTAGGGATCTCAAGTTGCTATATGGCTTAATAATATTTGCAAGTGAGGGGGTATCCTCAGGGTGGTATAGAATTTTGTGCACTATTAGGAGTTGATTGAATTGAACTAAGCTGGGCAGTTCTAGCCACTCTAGTTGTTTCATGTTCTGGCAATGATGGGTTCTATAGGTAGAGCCAGTGGCGAATCTGGCAATATGGTTGTAGCTATGGGAGCACTTAGTTAGTTCCAATTTGTTGAGATTTGAGAGTGCAGGTGAGGCATACATAAGAGTAGAGAATAGGTGTGATCAGGCAATTGCAGTTCTAGCCAGTGGAGTTAAAAATGTCTTATTTCTATACAGTGATCCAAGTTTCTTATTGATGGTCTGTATGGTTTTGTTGACCTGTAGGTCAAATTTAAGATTATTATCTATGATAACCCCTAGAAGCTTGATGTGGGTATCTGGGGAGATAATGGTACCATTGTTGGACATGACAGAGAATGAGAGTGTGGTGGATCTACTAGTTGGGGTGAAAAGTAAATGTTTGGTTTTATTGGGGTTCAGGAGTAGGCATTGGTTGGTGAGCCAGTTTTCAATATTATTAAATGTATCCTGGGTTAAGATTTGCAGTTTGGATGGGGAGGTGGCTGAGCAGGTCAGAGTGGAATCATCTGTGTATTGAATGCAGGTAGGTTTAGGGATAGCAGTGTGAAGGTTGTTGATGAAAATAGAGAAGAGTAGTGGACCTAGTATGGAGCCCTGAGGGACACCAAATGTGAGAGGTAGTTGGCTGGACAGCATGCCCTGCTACAATACTGCCTGTTGCCTACCAGTCAGGTAGGACTGGAACCAGTGGATTGCATGCTCATTAAGGGAAACTGACTTTAGAGAAAGAATGAGTTGTTCATGGTTGACCACATCAAAGGCTTTTGATAGGTCAAGAAAGAGGGCAGAGGATAGCCTATTGTCATTCCTGTTTTGGTTTATGACATTAGTAAAGAAAAGGAGGGCTGAGGTGGTGCTATGGTGAGGTCTGAAATCATGCTGGAAGTTGGATAGTAGGTTATTTTGTATGAATGGCAATGGGTCTATAGTTGGATAAGTCTGTAGAACTTCCACCTTTATGGAGTGGGATGATGTGGGATATTTTCCAGAGGGAGGGGATAGTGCTTTTGGATAAGGTTCTGTTGATCAGGATAGATATGAGAAATGCAATGGCATCTGCAGCTATTTGTAGGGACTCTGCAGTGAGGGGGTCAGCAGAGAGGGTGGTGGGTTTTAGTTTTTTTATAAGTGTCTTGATAAAACTTGTGGATATGGGTTGGAAGCTAAACTGGAGGTTGTTAGTGGATAAATTAGAGGTGGGGTTTAAGTTTGTGGAAGTTAGTTGATTTGCTAGTGATTGGATTGTTTCAGTGAAAAAGTTGTTATAAGCATCAGCTACGGTCTCTGGGGGACTATGGGTGTGGTTAGCTGGGATTCGGGTGGTAGAATGACCTGGGTGAAGAAGTTGATTTAAGTCTGCCCAGGACTTTTGTGGGTTGTTTTGGTGTTTTGTAAGAGATTTTGGTAGAAGCTTTTTTTATCTAGTAGAATGGATTTTTTTGTTTCATTCCTGAGTTGACAATATTTTAAGTGGTCAAGTGGGGCTTTAGTTGATCTCCAGTTGGCCCAGGCTCTATTTCTGGTTTTGATTTTTGATTTGGTATCTTTTGTGAGCCATGGTGCTGGGTTTGATCTAGTTTTTATTGTATGTGCAGGAGCATGGGAATCTAGGATACCTAGGAATTTAGTGTTAAAGTGAGCTATAGCCTCTTCTAATGGCAAATTTTTTAGCTGCGACCAGTCAACTGCTTTTAGTTCATTTAGGAAAATAATAGGGTCAAAGTTTTTCCTGTCTCTATGTGTTTTAAATTTGGTTTGGTGGGGGTTTCCTGCCTTATGTTTTATGATATAGGTTAGTAGATGGTCGCTAAGGTCATCAGGGAGAGTCCCAGCTGTGTACAGCTGGGGTTGGTTATTGACTAGGATCCAGTCTATGATACTTTCCCTGTTGGTAGGTTTGTTTATTCTGGTGGGAGAGTTTATGGTCTGTGTAAACCCAGACAAGTTTATAGGGGTGAGGGGGGGTTCACAGGAGCAGGGGTGCCAGTCAGTACTGAAGTCGCCAAGAACTATGGTTTCTTGGGGATAGGTACTGGATAACTAGTAAAGGATATCCTCTAGGGTGTTAATGTTGTTGCCTGGCAGAATATATGCACAGATTATGTACAAGCATTTATTATTGTTGATGTGTATTTTTGTTATGAGAAGTTCTGCATTGTTGAATTAGGGTGGTTGAATGGTTTCTCTATTGACAGTTAGAGTATTTTTGTAAAGGACTGCTGTCCCACCTCCTTTCCTTGTAGTGCAGTCTAGTTGGTGAATATTATAGCCTGGAGGTAGTATGTCATTATCAGTAGTATTTGGTTTTAGCCAGGTTTCCGTAAGGCACATAATATCTGGGGAGAGGGTTGCTAGGAGGGCATGTAGGTTGGGAATTTTATTGTTGATACTTCTAATATTTAGGTGAAATGCAAGGAGGGAACCAGTGGGAGCAGAAAGGGGTAGCTTGACTGTGGGGGTTGTGGTAGGGGAGTGAAGGTTATTGGGTGTGTGTGGGCCAGGGTTGGGATGAATGTCTCCATGTATTATTAGGTTATAGTGACAGGATACACGAAGCCTTAGGAGTTTATAAGTTTTATATAGTCTTTGTCTTTGGAATTATGTTTAGTAGCTTTACAGGGTTGATATTTAGTTGAGGGTGGTAGGCTGAGTGTGCAGAGGATTATAAAGTGTTTGGTCTTATGTGTAAAGTCATAGGTGACTGTTTGACCATTTGGGTAGCGAATACCACGTTCAAGTTTTTGCTCATAGGCAGTAAGGTGGTGAAATAGAAGTAGTAGGGGCAGTAAGGTAATTAATATTATTCTACTTGTTTGCATTTTGTAAGGAGGGCTGGCCAATTATGATGGTTAATTATGCTAACAGGTTGTGGTGGAAGGAAGAGAAGGAAATAGGTCAAGGGGAGAGGATTGTGGTGATGTAAGGGGCACGGATTGGTAAGTAGCACAAGGGGAGTGGCTAAACTTGGTTTAAATCTAGCAGTAGTGGGGGCATGTGGGAATTGGGGGCAGGGAGAGGAGCAGAGCAAGCCCGAGTGTATTGAGGGTGAGCGTAGCAGGGCTAACACTGACTCTAAGTGTTTCTCTAGGCTTTGGTACGTATCGTGGTATTTAAAACTGACTGTGTTTGGCCTGTTTCATTACACTGTTACTGAAATAATGTTATGTTTTTATCTACATTCTGTAGACAATCCCTAGGGGGTGAAGACCTCAGCTGACACAATGGGATGTAACTGTTACATAACAAGGCACAACTGATACCATCACAAGCCCACTGACAAACAGAACAGTCTGTATGGCGGGTGGCAGTAGGCCTGCATTTAACCAAGGTGTATTGTATGGTAATGTACATCCATATACCTTAAGGCAGCTCACCTCTGATGGTCTTCAGGACTTTGGGCTTTCAGGATTCTGTAGCGCTCCCATATACATATATGTTTATATAGATATATGTATATATAGATATACGTATATGTGTATATAGATATATGTATATCTATATATGTATCCACATCCTATGTGTACAGATATGCCTAGTTATGTTGTATATATGTAGATATCAATACCCATATGTACATACATATCTATTCTGATATACTTACTACTGTCAATATATATGTAGATATCCATACATATATGTGCATATTTATCTCTATCTGTATATGTGTAGACACATATTGCTCTGTATATGTATATATCTGGGTGTTTATTTGTATATCTATGTACATATACATATCCATCTATGTATGTCGATATGTATATGTGTATGTCTATATAGATATCTGGATAAGTATATGTACATATATCATCACCATATGTCCTGAACATGGAATGTAGCCTTACCTCAGCCCCTGTAGTACCAACTTTTTGGTGCAAGGGGATGTCAGGTATGTATAGCAGGTATATTTGTAGAGTATTGCGACTGTAATAGGGATTCTCTTCAAAGACATGGTGTGTGTGGGAGGTCACATCTGCTTTTAATATGTGCGCCATTGACTACTGACAGACATCCTAAGGATATCATAGTAGAGTACCACTGCTAGCATGTACTGTCCTGTGGACTACAGCAGAGATAATGGCCAATATATGTGGACAGTCTGACACAACCTGGACAGTCCAGAGGTATACACATACCCCCTTAGTGCAAGACATGTGAACCAATCCTGACAATGTGGATGTTAACAGCCATGTAGATGCATATAACACCTAACTACTGGTTTACAGGTGCCCCCATAGGATATGTATTCACACATCCCTGTCTGTCCTGCCACATAATAACCGCTGGTACGGAGGTGCCATGGCCACATATACCCACTAGATATTGTCATATATCTATACAGCATCCCACTGCTCTGTCTGACATACATGACTGTTATGGTGGCCCGGCAGCAGTACATCTGGCAAGTATCTGGACATTACATCTCACTGAGTAAGTACACTAAGCTGCTAGACATGTAACAAAGCACTGTGCAGGCTACAGGTAGACCTTCTCAACATTGGTCTACATTTCCTATGGGGAAATGCATATGCACCTGCATACATAGCAGGCTCTACAGGCATGCCACAGCACAGAGTAACATACACCTGTGTGAAAGTGCATAACCACAACCAATGTGAACACAGCCAGAGCTACATATGGCATGTTCAACACCAACCTCATATGTGCCACTCACACACTAACCCTACATATACTAGGCTACTACACAGTGTGGTCCGATGCCTGTCTGTGGTATGGGATATGAGTGTGTATGGCCCTACAAACATGTAAGCCGATACTGTAACATACAGTGGAGCAGCATGTAACATCAGATAGGACAGGACCAAGAACAATGACATTTACCACAGTCTGTACACAGGCCAAGGTACATATTAATAATTAAACACACTGCCAACAATCCCCATAAGTATACAGACCTCAGTACTGTACACACAATTACAGAATGTCCAGGTTATGACATCATATATAACCTCTAATATACATTACATATTTATCAGTCTGATATCTCACTGGCTTGTTATCAGATATGATGTCACTAATTATAGTGTACAGTACATATGCACCCCTTACTGCATGACATATGTACACAGGTTGACAGGGTTGTGGCTGGAAGCACAGACACAGGGCCAATATTGACATGTTGCTGTGATAACCTCATACATTTACTGTTGTAATAAGTTTTTTTTGCACCATATGTCCTATGAGAGATATGAAGTCAGTAACTCTCACGGCTGTCACCATCTACAGACTGCAATCCTCAAACTACCCTCTGCAGTTCACAGATAGGTGCTCTGTGGATAACACCTGAAACAAAAGGCACCACACACTGGCCAATCTACAGATGTCCCTACAGATTGGTCTTCCCTCATAAACATAGCACTGACATGGCAGGTATGAAAACATGTAAGACAGCCATATCCACACACACCCTCTTAAACCAACATTACTCCAAATGCAGTATAGCAGCACTTACAGTCTGTAGTCAAGTCAGGCACATCCCCCTCCTGTGTGTTGGCCTGTTTCCACAGTGTATGTTGTTAGAGGTAAACCCTAATCCATCTGAGATGCTGTTTGCCAAACAAAAGATTGAGTTCCTGCTCACAGTGAATGAAAGGCCCAACACCAACATGATTTTCCTAGATATTGGTGTGCATTTCTATCCAGTTGGCTATGGGAATGTTACCACAGCTGTTACACATGCAATCAGCTGGAAGAGGGCTGCAATTTGTGCAGAGGCCATCAACTGATCCTGAGCATCACTTAACATACACATGCTGCTGCCTAAGCAAAGCAGGTATATGTCTCCACATCAAGAAAACACAAATCCAACCAACACCATACCAGTAATACGTTTATTGCGATCTGGTACCTCGGCCTTTCGCCTTCAAAGGATCACAGATGCAAGGTGCTGTTAACTGTTATTTATACAAAAAAACTTAAGTTAATCAGCACTAATAATTCAATTAACTCATTAATTCATTCATTCATTCATTCAATGATCATGTTTTAAAGTGCTCCTGCAATATTTTCTTTATATCAAAATTAGAAATACAGTTAAAATTAAAATCAAATGCCTTCACATACAAAAATAACCACATGGATTAAATTTAGAGTTGAGTGTTTAAAGAATAATAATTAAATCTCTCTACACATAATATAGTATCATGAGACAATTCTGTTTACAAAAGCTTGATTTTCATGTTAAAATTATTATAGATTATTAAAAAGGAGGAATTGTATATGTTATATAATTAAATGTATTTTTGTATATGAAGGCATTTGATTTTAATTTTAACTGTATTTCTAATTTTGATATAAAGAAAATATTGCAGGAGCACTTTAAAACATGATCATTGAATGAATTAATGAGTTAATTGAATTATTAGTGCTGATTAACCTAAGTTTTTTTGTATAAATAACAGTTAACAGCACCTTGTATCTGTGATCCTTTGAAGGCGAAAGGCCGAGGTACCAGATCGCAATAAACGTATCACTGGTATGGTGTTGGTTGGATTTGTGTTTTCTTGACAGTTGCTGTTTTTCGATAGTGTATGTGGAATTTGGTTCGTTTTTGCCAGCACCTTTTTACCAGTTATGACTCAATCAAGTGGAGTTTTGGGAGTAAATAATCCAGTGGGAGCATCCTGCTTTGCCGATGTAGTAAGTGAAAGAGAGAAAAAGTTCTCTAACTCAAATTTTGATGTATGGAACATGGGCATTAATAAGCAGATTGATGATCGTTTTTGCTCCTTGGAGAGACTTATGAATAAGGAAATAGCCTTATTCTTGGACACTTGCCTTCTTGAAAAATATGTAGACCTAAACCTGACACCTAGAGGTTTACGCATTGACAAACTGCCTGCTGCTGAATTCGCTGAAGAAGAACATGATCTGTTAAATGAATGGAAGGCAGCATCCCTTGAGTGTACTAATAAATGGCTCCGTATCTTAATCAAACGGAACCAGAGAGCGCATGACAAGTTAAAAAATGAAATCTTGCATCTACAGGATGAGGTGGTGGGGGAGTCCGGTTTTAAGATGCAGTTTGCAAAAATTATGGACAAAATCACAAAATTGGAAGCAGATGTTCTGCTACAGAAAAGAAATAAGCTCTTACACGACATGAAGGACTACGAAAGTGGAGTCTTATTTTCATGACAACGCGATACTTCACGCAGCAGATCAAAGGTCAGAAAAAACCCGCGAACTCAACGAACACAGCGCAGCACTTCAGCGTCCTCAGGGGAATGGGAAAGGAACTATATTAAAAATGTGACTTTTGCTAACATTACAAATGGACAAAGTGAAATTGATTGCACTAATGGCTCTCCTTCTAACATCTCTACCTCTGATGCTTCCTTTCAGACCAATAAATTTGGTCGAGGAAGAAATGGGCGAAAGGGTAGAAATCGTTTTAAGGAATGAGCAAGTAAGTAATTTACTTGAGCACAACTTATGCTTGGTTAATTTATCTCATTTAACTGAGAATCAAGCTATGAGATCTGTATTGCAAAAAGGCAGCAAGTTTGTGCCAACTTTTTTTCCCTCATTGAGTGATATTTATTTTTAACTTAAGAAGTTTGTGAGAAAATTATACTTAAGGGTCTTTTTCTACAGTGATAATAATATGAATTCAAGTGATAGAACATGTGAGAATGATGTACATGATACTACTGAAAATGATGATAATGATTTATTAAATCTATCTATTTATGACTATGAAAATGCTGATTTGAATTTAGAAAATGAAGACACACTTGGCAACACTAATAATGATGAAATGTTTTTTACTGGTTATGGGACGTTTACACCTTATATTAAAGTACCTGCAATTTCCACTTTTTTCAAAATAGTATTTAAAGAAATGACAGTTTTAATGGAAAGTCTGAAAAATGTACCTAAATATTATAATTTAAACAAAAATGAATGGATGGCTTTAAAACATATGAAAAAAATAAAAGAGGAATTTATCTTTAAATGTGCAGACAAAGGTGGCAATTGGGTAGTGTTAAATAAATCAGACTACTGTGAAATGATTTATGATTTGTTGAAAAATCAAGATGAATATTTGTGTTTAAATAAGGACCCAATTGTAGAATTTAACAGTGAATTGTTGAATCTATTGGAAAGAGGGGAACGTCTTGGTTTTTTTAACCAAAATGATGTAGGAAAATTGTACATAAAAAAACCTATGACGCCAACTTTTTATGCATTACCAAAAGTGCACAAGAGTTTATCTAAGCCACCTGGAAGGCCTATAGTATCAGGTAGAGATTCTTTTCTTAGCAAAGTAAATATTTTTGTGGACTTCCATTTAAAAAGTCACCTATCAAAGATCACAGCTCACATCTCTAATACTCAAGATTTATTAGAAAAAAATGTTAATGTTAAATGGAACAACAGTTATTATTGGGTAACTATAGATGTGAAGGCATTATATACTAATATCAACAAAAGATGGGGGCTTGAAGCTGTTCAAGATATGTTGGGAGACGGTCCTAGAACTACTTTTTTGATACAAATGTTGGAATTCTGTCTTTCTCATAATTACTTTTATTTCAATAATGATTTCTACCTTCAGATCAAAGGGACGGCTATGGGGGCTGCTTTTGTGCCCTCATATGGCATTCTGTATATGGGATATTTTGAGAAGTTATATATTTATTTAACTTCCTTTTACCAAAAAAATGTAATATTTTACAAGCGATTTATTGATGACCTCTTATTGATATGTAGTGGTGAAATAACTGAATTTCTAGAATTTTTTGAGGAGTTAAATAATAATGGTCATGGATTAAATTTTTCTTATGAATATGATAGAGATAAGATTAATTTTTTAGATATAACATTATTTCATGAAGATGAAAAAATAGGGTATAGACCTTTTAGGAAAGAGACTTCTGTAAACATGTTTCTACATGCAGAGAGTATGCATCCTGAACACTTGATATGGTCATTACCTTTTGGTGAATTTCAGAGAATTTATGACCACACTAGTGATACTAATGAGAGGTATAATGAGTTAAAAAATGTAGAATTAAGATTATCTGAGAGAGGTTATAAAAAAGACCATTTATTATTTTCAAAAAATAAAGTACTAGGAATCACAGACCATATTGAACATGAACAATATGAAGGTAGACAGGAGAAACGAAGTTTCTCAATAGCAGAAAGTAAAAATTCTTTAATGAGGGGAAGAAATGATGGTGACACTCAGGTTAGTGAGTTTAAACTATTTTTTGTCACTAAATACTCCCCTTTATCAAAAGACTTAAGTAATATTGTGAGAAAGTATTGGTATCTGATATATAAAGATGAAAATATAGGTTTTATGTTTCCCAAACATATATTTTTTTCTTATAAAAGAGGGAAGAATTTGAAGGAGTTATTAAATTATAACTTTTTTAATAAAGGGGAAGAGGAAAGGAGAAATGTTACAGTAGGTACTTATGTATGTGGCCAATGTAGTGTCTGTGGAAGAATTAGTAATATAACTAACATCAATGGTGTGTCTTTCAAAGATAGATATCGATTTAATTGCAAATCAGTGGGAGTGGTATACATTCTAGGTTGCTCTTGTCACAATACTTGGTACATAGGACAAACAAAAAGAATGGTTCATGTTCAAATCTTGGAACATTTAAAAGACATTAGGAATAAAAATGAATTTAGTCCTGTGGCCAAGCATTTTTTGGAAAAACATAAAGGTGACCCAAGCAGTTTAAAATTTTGTGTTTTGGGTAAACCCTTTAATTGTGAAAGTGGGGGATTATTTGTTCAAAAATTACTTGAATTGGAGACTAGGATGATTTTGAAATTCAATACATTAAAACCACACGGATTAAATTTAGAGTTGAGTGATTAAAGAATAATAATTAAATCTCTCTACACATAATATAGTATCATGAGACAATTCTGTTTACAAAAGCTTGATTTTCATGTTAAAATTATTATAGATTATTAAAAAGGAGGAATTGTATATGTTATATAATTAAATGTACTTTTGTATGTGAAGGCATTTGATTTTAATTTTAACTGTATTTCTAATTTTGATATAAAGAAAATATTGCAGGAGCACTTTAAAACATGATCATTGAATGAATTAATGAGTTAATTGAATTATTAGTGCTGATTAACTTAAGTTTTTTTTGTATAAATAACAGTTAACAGCACCTTGTATCTGTGATCCTTTGAAGGTGAAAGGCCGAGGTACCAGATCGCAATAAACGTATCACTGGTATGGTGTTGGTTGGATTTGTGTTTTCTTGACAGTTGCTGTTTTTCGATAGTGTATGTGGAATATGTCTCCACATCCACCAGAGAGGGAGTGAGAGAGGCAGACAGAGACACAGAAAAGCCAGGGAGGAGTGGGAGAGTACATTTTAAGCATGTTTGTGTCACACACCTACCAGTACAGGGTATCAAACCCCTGACGACTATGTAGTGCTATCACATGTCCATGCAGTTATTGGATGTGCCACATAGTTTACATGTTGGGGAGCCCTCAGAATGTATATGTGATGGTGAGTGACATCTGCAACAGGGATATGGTAGCTATGTGGTAGGTGTAGTACACGTGCCTGTCCACATGAACAGGTGTCAGAGTCAGCACAGCCACACTCTCACAGGAATGCACACACATTGACACACTTGCCAGGGCCAGGAATACACCTCATCACTAGTGGGATTGCCAAAACACAGTACTGTGCAGGTATCACATGCACCACAGGGGTCATACAGAGGTTATATGTGCAAAGGGTATGTGGAGGTGTCTGACATTGGACAGCATGCTTCAGTATGCCAATGGGAGTTGTAGTGAGTGTGAATGTGGTCATATGCATCATACACCATACACACAGACACTGGTGCCAGTACTGACATGCATGGGTACACTGCTTCATGGGTGTGTTGTGGTTGATGTTGCCAGACAGCTATACAAGGCTAGGTGATGGGTATACCTTGGCATCAGGCCACATGACAATGGTCTGCAATGTGGCTCAGGGGTGTAGTGTCTGGAGTTGCCCACATAGGTGGGTATTGTAGTCACCATCCAGTCACCTGGGTGACTATTGCATGTGGCTAATGCTGTACATTGCTTGCCATGTATGTGCCCCTCAGTCCATGATATGGACAGTGTCTGGGATGTGCACACCTCCCACATGCATGTACAGTGACATGTGAAACTTTACCTGGGGTGTCTGGCCCATGTTGTGTACACAGATTATCATCAGATGTGCCAGTCCTGGTCTCATGTGGCAGGAACTGTTACTGGACAGCAGGTTGACCCTGCACCTACATTGCTAGCATAATACCGGTATTCCCTAGTGTCAGTGGCATCTGTCCATACAGGGCATGTGTTTCAGGCATGGTATGTCCCTTGTGGGTCACATTTGATGGCACCACAGGTGTTTTGGGTGTCCAGTGGGGAATATGGGGGAGGTGTACTGTCAGCATGTACATGCCTATTGGACTAATGGACAGGGTGCCATGCCCTCTGTAGCCCACTGCAATCACACCATGGTTACTATCAGTGGGCAATATGCAGGGTACTACCAACATAGCAGCTGTTGCCTAGGCAAGTGTGTGTGCATATGAGACATGGGTTGAGAGTGTTCCCTGGGTAATGCAAGGGTTGCTAATGTTGTTTAGCTGGCATTGATGTCACATCTAGGGGTATAGATTTGCACCCCAGCCTCTCAGCTATGTCACATCTGTTATCCCTGTAGGGTGGACATTGTGATATATATACTTGGCCCACCATATAAGGTGTTTGCAAAACCCACTCCACATTGAATCCAGTTGTTACACACTCACTACCACTGCCACACAGGATACGAATGACAAACACAGACACACACACACACACACACACACACACACACACACACACTTGTTATGTCTGAGATTAGAATCCCTACCTAACTAGTATATTACACTACAGCACTACCCCATCATGGGCAACGGAGATTACTAGGGTACTTCTTCCCCAAAGGTGTATTTCACAGTGAATGACATCAGCAGGATTGCCAAAGTAGGGAATTTGAATTGTACTGAGTGTGACTAGCCTAAACTCCATTGCTCCCTACACAGACATAAAAACACACACAAAACATCCACAACTGCCATGTGTGGGAATAGAACCCCTACCAGAGTTCTATATCACACTACAACATGATGCTGTTATAGGATGCACCACGGGGATTGCTGGAGTGCCCCTTCCCCAAAGGTGTATTTCGCAGTAAATGACATCAGCAGGATTGCCAAAGTAGAGCATTTGAATTGCACTGAGTGTGACTAGACAAAATGCATTGCTCCCTACACAGACATAAAAACACATAAAAAACATCCACAACTGCCATGTGTGGGAATAGAACCCCTACCAGAGTTCTATATCACACTATAGCATGATGCTGTTATAGGATGCACCACAGGGAATGCTGGAGTGCCCCTTCCCCAAAGGTGTATTTTACAGTGAATTACATCATCAGATTGCCAAAGTAGGGCATTTGAATTGTACTGAGTGTGACTAGCCTAAAATGCATTGCTCCATACACAGACATAGAAACACACACAAAACATCCATCACTGCCATGTGTGGGAATAGAACCCCTACCAGAGTTCTATATCATACTACAGCATGATGATGTTATAGGACGCATCACAGGAAATGCTGGAGTGCCCCTTCCCCAAAGGTGTATTTCACAGTGAATGACATCATCAGGATTGCCAAAGTAGGGCATTTGAATTGTACTGAGTGTGACTAGTCCAAAATGCATTTTCTCCACACACACAAGCACACACACACACACACACACACACACACACACACACACACACACACACACACACACACACACACACACACTCACACACACAATTGCAAAGTTTGGGATTAGAACTCCTACCTAACTATGTTATCACACTACAGCAGTAGGCAGCTATGGGACTCGCTACAGAGATTACTGGGCTACAACCTTCCCAGAGGTGTATTTCTAGGTGGATGACATCAGCAGCTTTGCCAAACCCGAGCATTTGTATTGTAGGGAGTGTGACTACCCTAAAAACATTGCTCTCTACACAGACAGAGACAGACACACACACACACACACACACACACACACACACACACACACACACACACACACACACACACACACAATGCCAAGTCTGAGATTAGAACTCCTACCTAACTATGTTATCACACTCTTCCCAGAGGTGTATTTCTGGGTGGATGACATCAAAAGCATTGCTCTCTACACAGATAAAGACAGAAAGACAGACACACACACACACACACACACACACACACACACACACACACACACACACACACACACACACACACACACACATATATACACATGCCATGTCTGGGACTGGAACTCCTACATGACTAGTTTATCACTCTACAGCAGTACAGAGTTATAGAACATGCCACGGAGATTACTGGGCTGTAACTTCACCAAAGGTGTATTTCACAGTAGATGACATCAGCAGCCTTGCCAAAGTAGAGCATTTGAACTGTAGGGAGTGTGACTACCCTAAAAATCATTGCTCTCTACAGACACACACACACACACACACACACACACACACACACACACACACACACACACAGATGCCATGTCTGGGATTGGAACTCCTACCTAACTAGTTTAGCACACTACAGCAATATGCAGTTATAGGATACAGAGATAACTGGGCTGCAGCTTCCTCAAAGGTATATTTCACAGTGGATGACTTCAGCAGGCTTGTCATAATAGGGCTATGGGGAGGGCAGTGTGTGTGCATGGGCCATAACCCATTCATCTAGAGGTTGACACACCATATGCGGGCACACACAGGGTCATATTTCACAGGTACTTGTATACAGCTGCTAGATGACTACTTCCTTGTACAGTCATGTTGCACAGCTAGCACTTGCACCACATAGTCTATAATGCTGACAGATACCAGTGGCTAGTATCTACAGTAAGTAACATCTGAGCCTCATGTGGTTGTGGCTCTTTGGCTGTGTGCTGGATGGGATAGGCCTAGATGGCTCCTTGTCACAGTCACCCTCTTCCACACATCTATGTATGTCTACCTTTGGCTTATTATATTGTGTTATCCTTAGATACATGTCTGTATTCCTATCCACTGTGTGTGCAAAGCATGGGTGGTGCATACTGAGGAGTGTCTGCACTAACATCTGCAACTGCCAGATATGTCTGGTACACTGGTGTTTGCAGACATGGCCTTCATTTAGTGTGTGAGCATACCCAGTATGACCTTTCAGTATGCTGTTGACTGACATTGCCTACATTTCTCCAAGTGTGTGAGCATGCCCAGTATGTCCATCTGAGTTGAATGTGTGGATCACGTCCAGGTAGTTTTGTACTGCAGTGCAGACCTTTATGGTGTACACCTACAGGTAGCATACTGTTTCTGCAGGATATCCATCGATCATTTGGCAATATGTGGGCAAACTGTGCAGGGGATAGTGTGTACTGTAGGTGATAGTGTCTGTGCTGCTTCAGCTGCATGGTACATCTGTTAGCAGAGATATTCAGACATGTACTGTTATACACGGTGATGTTTTCTGTCCTCATGTATTGTTAGGAGGACATTCATACTCATAGTGGTGTCTTAGGGGACAAGGGTGACTGTGGCTGTGTCCGGTATTGTGGACAGACAACTACATATTCATGGTAAGTTATGACATTCTTGAGGGGGAGCTGCAGACATTTGGTGCTGGGTTTGTGTATCCGGTTCAGCACCTTGGTACAGTACTGGCAGAGGATCCCATACTTGTACGTCCATCAGCATGACAGTATAGGCTTATCTTGCTGTGGCAATGCCTCACAGCTGTACAGATTTGCACAAGTCAGCCAGGGAGACAGGGGCCATGGGTCAAGACATATACCCTATTGTGGTGTATGAGCAGGTGTGTAACCACTAATGTATATGCTTGTAGCCAGGGACAGTGTGTGCACACAGCTTGGTGTCAGAGCCTGCTCATTCCATGCTGCCCATGCTCCCATACCCCCTCTGTTATTCTAACCTCATCCGTACATTATGCATACATTTTGTGATACTTTCCCTAAGGGTATCACCCCATCACAGGTGTGTGTTAGTGTTGGTCCATAGTTCATGCAGTGGGACATGGTGGACATGTTACTGTGATTTGTCCACAAGGCCTTGCATATGGCTTATGTGGGATGTGTTATGTTGTTATTTGGGTGTCCGTGACATAACATGTATTGGCAGTACGTGTGAGACACAGGCCTTTGGCAGATGCCTGTGGGGCATTAGGTGTTGCTGCATGCCAGATATGGCAGGTTGTTGCATTCTGTCAGTCCTACAGCCCCAGACCACCATACAGTATATTCCCCTGGGGTAACAGGGTAGGTGTGATAGGTGTTCATTCCAATACCTCCTAACAGTCTTGCTCAGGTGGTGTGGATGCTGGCAGAGCGCTACCTACAGCTAGGGAAACACCTGCATGGGACACCTGCACTGCATGCTGCAGTCTTCCGCTATTGCCATGTACAGGTGGGGTCTTACTGTATCCATTCCCCACAGCAGGGATATGACCAGAGAGGTGTCTTTGGGTGATGTTTGCATGAGCTGGGTGCATGTGTGCTATGGACACTATGTGCATCTGACACACAGATATGCATTGGGCATTCCAGTTATGTTTGCATGTGCAGGTACATCAGCTGTTTCCTGATACATCAGTCCTACCTCCTGTGTGATCTACAAGTGTTTGGGCAGAAAACACCAGTATCCCCCACTACAAGACCAAATAATGTGATGTATACCTGCATGTACTTTTCCAAGGGTGTGTTCATTTCACAGTGACACAATACATACTGTATGTCTGGGGTACTTTCCCCTGTGTACTGCTTGTATATGTTGCCAACAGCCATGCCATGTTAGTCTTTCAGATGGTGATACATATTACCATCATACATTTGCAATGGCTTACTGCTATCTTGTGTTATACTGATGGGTATTGCGTATGGCACTGCAGTTGTGAGGACTTGTCCCTGTCATCAGCGGTAGTGGACAATGGCCACCAGGCTTACCTCAACATGCATTCATAATGACCACTCACACACGATATGGGACACACACCAACCTAACACACACAGATCTGCATATTGTGCAGATGCTACAACCTATCCTGCTTCCTTGGCCACCTCTGTGCAGCTGCACTCCACTGGTATTGGACTTGCACATACATGTTATTACATTTCTACATAGGGTTGTGGGGGGCACACATGACTGTTACGATGTGTGTACATCACATTGGGGGAGGGCACACCAGACCATTACTACATAATTAAGTAGGGTTGGGGGAGCACACCTGACTGTTTCTGCATTCCTACATAAGATTTGGGGGGCACACCTGACAACCTCTACATATCTACACAGAATTGGAGGGCACACCTGACTGTTACTACATTTCTACATAGGATGGGTGGGGGGGCACACCTGACTATTTCTTCATTTCTACACAGGATTGGGGGAGGGCACACCTAACTGTTATTACATTACTACGTAGGATGGGGGCACACCTGACACTTGTACACATTTGCTATGACTGTACTGGTATGTCAGGTACTCAGTTTCATGCTGCAGCTGTTTCCACAGGATCATATTGTGTAGCATGGCACATATGATGACAATTTGGGTACATGTAGCGGGTGAGTACTGCAAGGCTCCACTAGATGTATCCAGGCACTGGAACCATGGCTTGAGCATCCCAAACACACATTCTACTATAATTCTGGTCTGTGCATGTGCCTCATTATGGTGCTCTTGTTCAGGTGCGTGTGCATTTCTGATGGGTGTCATCAGCCACGGCTCCAGTACGTATCCAGCATCCCTCACTAGGTGTCCGTGAGGGATGTCCCCATTGGCAAATCTCTGGTACAGCTGCATCAGATGTCAGATGTGGGAATCGTGATAGCTTCCAGGGCAGCCAGCACACACATTCAGTATTATGCCCTGGGCATCACACATGACCTGGCAGTTGATGGAGGGAAAGCCCTTGCAGTTGATGTAAACCCTACCCCGCTCATCGAGTGGTGCTTTGATGCATATGTGCATGCAGTCTATAGCACCCACTACCTCAGAGTATTCTGCTGTTTGGTGGAACAGTTGCATATTGCTGGCCAACACCTCACGGGTGTTGGGGAAATATACGTGCTCACTGACATGTGTTGACATGACATCCAGGACGTGGTGTAGTACCTTGGTTGCTGATGCCTGTGAGATCCCCATCATATCCCTAGTTGGCCTTTGGAAGGTACCTGTAGCTAGTATTCTTAGGCCTACACATACCTTGGTATCCACTGGGATGGGTTCCCCTCTGTTAGTTCTGTGTGTCAAGTGTGTCCGGCACAGCTCAACAATTTGCTGTAAGAGGTCCCTGTCCACCCTATAGTGCTCCACTATCTCCAGCTCATGTAGCCCTTGGGAGGTTACCCTGGGTCTGTACACTCTTCTCCATCTCCACACTGTGGGTTGGTCGACAGCATTCACATCCTCACCACTCTCAGCCTATTCCACATGTTGTATGATAGTTATTGCAGCCCCTATCATTTTGTTGTTTTGATTGTTAAAAGTTCCCCGCTTGTATACACTGGTGGTGTAGAATGTGGGAAAAAACAGAGGGGAAGGTGTTTGCATAGTTTATAGTAGTGTTCAGGGCTGGGCTGGTCTGCTGCTGTGAAACTGGCTGATTCTGATACATTTCACCTGCCAGCTATGTTAGCTCTCCTAGATTACCTTCCTACTGCTGTTTTCCCTTCCCATTGCCTTTCTGTTTAAGTCCGGGGCACGCCGTGCAAACACAGTGCTCAAGTGTGCACAGAGCTGCTATTTCCTGGTTTAACTTTTTTTTTAAACCTTTAAAACCCGGAGTGCGGCGCGCACACCAGCTTAGGCAATGTAAAGAGTGCTAGGCAGACTCAGACACATCCCCTTGATTAGATGTGCTTAGCTAGCAGCAAACCTGAGCCATAGGGCTCCAATCCACTTACAGTATGCCTGACACATACCCCCATGATGTCAGCTAACTTCTAGGCTTGCACCAAGCTATTCCTACTCTTACACTGTTGGGACCTGACTAGCATGTTGGGGAAAGCTGGGATTCACTATCCTTCCCCTCATTTACATAGGATTGCCTGCTAATGCATAGTTACATGTCTCACACTGAGCCTCCCCCCTTAGCAACCACTACTCACTGGCCATGTTGTCTTCTGCCTGCCATTGACTTTCATGGCAGAATAGTGATTTTACTTAGGATGCTTATTTTAGGTTTATTTTTTTATTTTCCACCCGATCTTGTTTGCGCGCCGCTGCCCTACACTTAAACAGCTGAGATCAGCTAAAAAAAAATAAAAGTTGATTTTTTTTTTATTTTTTAGGCTGTTTGCAATTCCAATTGCCTTATACTTGGCCATTGGCATGCTTCTTGACTTATATACAGCCTTTATTTGGGGCTGTCACAGCTCCGTTTTGGATTTTGTAGAAATGTACTCGGTTACTAACCGAGTACATTTCTGCAGATTGCACTAGTCCTGCACGGCTGGTTTCAAGCTTCCCTGATCACAAATTCACCTCATTTGCATGGATTTCTCCTGTAAATGGGATGATTTGCATACAGGGGCTTAGTCCGTACAGGACTAGTGCAGGAGTGCTCATGCATGCCCCTGCAGGCTGTTCCTGGATCACACGGCAGACATATTGCCTGCTAGAGCTCCTGCACTAATCCTGCACGCTGTGCAAGGCATGCAGAATCCAGGGACTGTGTTTACTTGACTTAAAAAATTCAGTTTAAGACCTAGAACCTAAAGAATGCTACCTCTATAAAAATAGTTTGTGTTGAAGGGATTGCCATTTATACTTTTTTCATAACCCCTATGGTTCCAGAGAAAAGAAGATGCGTTTGAAATGTGAGGACATAATCTGAGTCTTTCAAAAGCTTATGCTCCATCCATTGGAAGTTACAGTGCAAACTTTCTGAGCTCCATTAGAGTGAATGAGTTAATAACTTTAACGTAATAATGCTGACACCAGTCAAGAGCGGGGAACATTGTGGGCAATCCAGCCCCTGGGAATGTCACTGTTCCATTGGCGTGCCCCTGGGCAGATATTTCCCCAGACACCCCCCCCCATGTTTTGATATAAATGTAAGCCAGGTTACCATTGTAATTTACACGGCACACAGCGCTTATCTGCCAGTGTATCGAAGACCTGAATAAAAATCCTTCTAGAACAAATGGAACCTCTTACAAATATTCTTTTTTCTGACTGAGATTTTACTGAGATTAGTAACGGGGATTGTAATGTGATTTTACTGTGAATTTAACTAGGACTTCTACTGAGTGGATATTCCTATCAGGCTTAGACAAGGCAATTATAACCCCCTGAGCTCATGTAACAGGGTCTTGTTTTCATTTTGTTTATAAGTTGATCACCATAGAATGATTTTTTTCCTCACT